>NC_067403.1:239426920-239729420 GCF_016432865.1 Antechinus flavipes
CCTTTTCTGTTCTATAACCAATCTGATAGGCATGAGATGGTATCTCAGAGTTATTTTAATTTGTGTTTCTCTACTCAATCGCGATTTAGAGCATGTTTTTAATAAGACCAAAAACAGCTTTAATGTTTTCATCTGAAAATTGCCTATTCATAGCCTTTGATCATTAATCATTTGGGGAATGACTTATAAATTTGACTCAGTTCTCTACATATTTTACCTTTTGACTTCTCCAGGCTCTTTTGCCAAGCCTCCCTCTCCTTTTCCCAAGCCTCACTCTGCTTTCCCCATTTTTCTTCTAGCTCCCTTGTGAGAGCCTTTTTAATCACTTCTATGAGGTTCATCTGTGCTGAGGAACAGACGATCTCCTCCTTTGGGGATTCACCTGGGGACTGCCTGTTTTTAGTCTCCCCAGGATTTAGAGTCTGCTCTCTATCTGTGTAGAAGCTGTCAAAGGTTAAAGTCCTCTTCAGCTTCTTGCTCATTCTGTCTAATAATCAGAGACAAACTAGCAAAGAAAAACAGAAAAAACTGGAGTCTTTCTTTGGGGGAGGGGTTGGGTATGTTACCGAGCTTCCTCTCCAGACTGCAGGGGGCAGCAGTGAGGCACTAGCAGGACTGTGCTGCGCCTGCGCTCTGAGATCCCAGAGCGTGCTGAGTCACTGTGGGGGGGAAAAGGGGGGGCGGCCAGGTCCCAAGAGACTCCAGCTGTTTGGGGTTGTGTTCTTCAGCCCCGGTGTTTTTAGCTTCTCTGCTGGGCTGCTGACTTGCTGCCAGGGCAAAGTATCCAGACCTGTAGCAAAGCTCCCCCCGCAGAGACGGCTACGATCACTCTCCACCCCCTCTCCAGTCTGCTCCTGTGCTCTCACTGCCACTGCCCTCAGCCTGCACCCGATCTAAAACCGCCCCAGCCCTCCAGTAAAGACAGACCTTTCTTGGCGGATCTCAAGGATGGCTTCTCTTGGTAACTATATGTGGGTTTTTTTTTCAGTCAAGCATTAATTCAGAGGCTTGTAATGAAATGGATAGTGAGAGAAAGTGCGGAGCTTATGCAGCTGTGAGCCTCCTCTCCGCCATCTTAACCGGAAGTCCCAGTTCTCTACATATTTTAGATAAGAGACTTTTCTCAGAAAAACACTGTAAAAATTGTTTCCAAATTTTCTACTTCCATTCTAATAATGGTTACATGTGCAAAAACTTTTTTATTTTAATGTAATCAAAATTATTGATATTTCCTTTTAGTCATAAATTCTTGCAGTCTTCATAGTTTCTTATATAGCCAAAATTTAGTCCTGTCTAAAGAGAGACTAATGATATTATTGTTATATATTATACAATAATAATATTATTGTTTCCCAATATTTGAATTTGTTCTTTCTGGCCACTTGCCATCATTTTTCCTTGACCTGGTAATTCTGTATATTTCTCTATAATGTTCCTTGGAGTTTTAGTTTAGGATCTCTTTCCTGAGGTGATCATGAGATTCTTTCAATACCAGGATATTAGGGCAGTTTTTTAAATTATTTCTTGAAAGATGCTGTCCAAGTCCTTCTTTTTGATTATAATTGATTAAAGTAGTTCAATGATCCTGACATTGTCTCTCCTGGATCTATTTTACAGGTCAGTTGTTTTTCCCATGAGATATTTTACATTTTCTTCTAGTTTTTCTTATTCTTTTGAATGTGTTTGGTTGTTTCTTGATGTCTCATTAGCTTCTACTTTCCCAATTCTAACTTTTAAGGATTCGCTTTTCTCAGTTAACTTTTGTACTTCCTTTTACATTTGACCACTGGTACTTTTATAGGAGTTGCTTTGTTTTTCCAATCTGTTGACTCATTTTTCATAAATCTCTTGCATCACTCTCATTTCTTTTTCCAATTTTCTTTTACCTCTCTTATATGATTATAATTCCATTTAGAGCTTTTCATGAGTTTTTTCTGGGCCTGGAACCACTTCATGTTTTTCTTTGGGGCTTTGCCCATAGGTGTTTTGACATTTGTTGTCTTCTTGACTTTGTAGCTTGATCTTCTCGGTCACCATAATAACTTTGTATAATCAGATTCTTTTTTGTGTTGTTTTTTGCTCATCTATTTTTATCTTTTTCCTGTCTTTTAAAGTTGAGCTCTGTTCACAGGGTAGGAGGGGCACTCTCAGAATTATTGTATTAGAAGCTGTTTACCTGCTGATTTATTAATGTTACCCTGAGGTCCGCTGGGGACCTTTGTCCCTGGTGCTATGCTGAGAGAGCATTGTATGAGGTAGCTGGCACTGCTAAGAATCTGGCAGCTTGCCTGATATTGAGTCAAGGTCCACATGCTGAGGCTAGTGGGGGGGTTTGCATTTCTCTGGGGCTATTTCTCTGAGCTAGAATCTGCCCTTCCCCTGGCTATTCTGAGGCACATGGCTCCTACTATTGGTGTTTGCCTGTTCCATTACACTGGAGTTCAGGATCTGCCCCTGGTCTGCTGAGGTGGGACTTGGGGCTGGCTTGCTGGGATGCCTCCTGTCCTGGGCTGTGCTCCCCTTTTATAAGTGAGACAGACCTTTCTTGCTAATCTTACGAATTTCTTGGGCTAACAGATTGTTTCACTCCATCTTTGTTGGTTCTGAAACTGCTTTTCAGTTTGAACCTGAAAAGGTTCAAATCCCTTATTGAAGTAATTGTCATAGAAATTTAGACCAGAGTTTGAGTAAATGAAACACAATGACTCTAGAATAGATAAGGATGATTTATTGATAGAGCCAAACAGGTTAGAAAGCTATAGAGAGATGCAGTCAGGAATGGAGTCATCTGTGACCTCCTTCGCCTTCATCCATCCTTAGATCAATAACTGGGCTACTGGAGGCCTGGGTTTTTAAAAACAAAAGGATTTTCAAATAAAGGGTCTGCTGTGGCAGCTGCCATGTCACCATTGGGGTAATGGGTTTAGCAAATATGGACCAATAGCAAAAGAAAGGTCTCTAAAAATTACTACAATAAGTTAATAAGGATGAAGAAGGTAGAATTATATCTATCAATCACATTAACAACCTTCTTAGAGAGTTTCAGAAGCCAATTCTAATTTGAACTGGATACGATTTAAATCTTAAATGTACTGGAGTACAGGAGACAATCCCAAGAGAATAGGATAAGTGATTCCTCTGGCAATTCACTAGCAAAAAATGGAAAACAAAATAGATGCTTAGCAATTAGGATGTGCAACTATGATATTTGAATGAAGGTGATGTATAAAGAAAAGATATTAATAGAAAGATTTAAGTACAAGTAAATAGGCTGAAAGTTGGTATGAATTTTCTTGATTTTGTTGCCTTATATAACCTGCTACTAGAAAACAGGGTAGCTTAATCTAGTTTTTGTATAATAATCTGTCAATGTCTACTTCATTGTATGTAAAATTATGGTATATGCTGTATGTAATACATAGTATATATGTACATAAATTATTTTATTAAAAATAAACTGTTAAAAAAAAAACCACTCACCTACCTACATTTTCCCAACCAATTTTTTTCATTTATTGAGAACAGGATAAAACATAAAATTAAAAGATTTCAACAGAAAGTAAAATAAAAATGAAGAAAAATATGAAAGTGTTTAGAATGACATCTATATGAAAATGAGAAAATGCAAACAATGTTATGTGTCTGATGATCTGCATCCCTTCCACTAGAATTGATTATTTACTGCAGTCAGAAAGAGAAAATTGGATAATGGAAAATCTGTGAAAATTTACAGTTGTGTGAGACCACAACTCAATCATAAGCATAACAACAAGCAAGCAGAGGTAAGGAAAAGATACATGAATCATAATTGAGATAGAAAGGCCCTTATCCGATATCTTGGTGCCTTTGAAGTTTGAGCCGATTCCTGGAACTATATCAATCCATCGTTTGAGGAGGTGACCCCAGCAGAGGACACTAGATCCCAAATGGAAGGTCATCTTTTCTTTCCCATCTTCCTTGGCTATGAACTCCTTTTGCCAATTGCTTACAAGATAGATATTGAGATATTAAAGGCAGCCTGGGGGGTTGGCATTTTTGAAGCAGTAGTGGAGACTAAATAATTATCAGACCATTGCCCAAGATCCCCTTCTTATAGTGGATCAGTTGAACAGGTCAAGGGAGAGAAGTTTAGAGTGACCCCTCGTTGATTGAATGCGTTGTCAATCAGCGTCAATCCTACTTGAATCAGTCTGTGGTTCTAAAACAATTGGTTTCCCTAATTCGAATTAACAACTCATCCAAGTGGTCCCTCATTACTTCTGCTAGGGCCCATTACTATGAAATTCTTGTAAAAATCCCTAAGATGAAGTCTCTTTAACAGTAATCGTGCAAAGAAAATATGATTAAAGTCTCTAGAGAGGAAAAACCCCCAGACAGCAACCAAGGTAGAGGAATATGCTCTAGAATCATGCTATGGGAAGAAGAAAATCAACAATGAAATAAAAACCAATGAGTCAGAACAATTTTGTAAATATAAAATGAATAAACACAGTTATAAGATACTAAATGTCTTATCAATTATGCTATTCAGCCAGCATAAAGATAAAGCTTATCTGTTTGGTGTAGAAAATTAAGTCTATAAAATGCAGGTCTTCCAAATCCAAAACAAGGAGAACTGAAGGGAATTAGGACCCAAATCCCATCGACAGAAACCCAAGACCTGTTTGCCAAGGCCAGATGAATGCAAAGCACTGCCTGAGGATGTTTCTCATGGGACACAACTGATCATTTCCACTCAAAGTCAAGAGAAGTACCAACTCACAAAATTACGAGGCTGATCTCCTCTAACAGCTTGGACAATGCACCAAATATGTGCCTTCATGTCTCCTTGGGGAGATCTTTCCTCTCCACCCTTCCTGATCCCTCTGCTGTTGAGGGGACCTTGGATAGCTGATATAGAATGAGAATAATGGGAGCACCTCTTAGACCCATGGAAGTGAATTTTGTGATAAGGTATGGAGTAGCTTCCACCTTTCAAAAACCTAAAGAGGGCATTTCTCCAAAATTTTGCAACCAACATCATCTCATCCAAAAAAGGAGAGGGAAGGAAGGGAGTTGGATGACTCCCTATTGTTCATTCAGTGTTGTTGTTCAGTTGTGTTTGACTCTTTGTTACCCTTTTGAGGCTTTTCTTAGCAAATATACTGGAGTGATTTGCCATTTCCTTCTCCAATTCATTTTACAAACGAGGAAACTGAGGCAAACAGGATTAAGTGACTTGCCATGGGTCACACAGCTAGGAAGCGTCTTAGATCAAATTTGAATTCAGGAAGATGTCTTTCTGCCTCCAGGCCAGCACTCTATCTACTTTACTACCTAACTACCAAATTAATTCAATTCTTAATTTAATACTAATAATCGTATCATTTTTGAGATTAATCTTTATATATAAAGTTATTGCTCATTCTCATAACCTTCAGCTTCACAGAATCACAGTACATGAGAACTAGAAGAGACATTTCAGATTATCCCTCTCCCTAATCTTTCCTCTCCAGAAGTAAAGTTCCTTTTTTAAAATTAAAGCTTTTTATTTTCAAAACATATGCACAGGTAATTTTCAATATTCACAACCTTGTCTTCCAAATTTTTCCCTCCCTTCCCCCACCCCCTCTCCTACACAGGAAGCAATCCAATATACATATTAAACATGTGCAATTCTTCTATATGCATTTCCACAATTATGATGCAAGCAGCAAAGACCCAGGACTTTTAAAGACACATCTTTTATATTCATTCCTTTTCTGTCTTCAACACTAATTATGAAAGATGCAAAAGATAGAGGGAAGGGGAAGAAAAAAGAAGGAGGAGGAGGGAGGAAGTGTGTGTGTGTGTGTGTGTGTGTGTGTGTGTGTGTGTGTGTGTAGAGAAACAGAGACAGAGACAGAGAGACAGAGACAGACAAAAAGAGAGGGAAGGAGGGAGGGAGGGTGAGAGGGACAAAGACAAAGACAGACAAAAGGATGGAGAGAGGGAGGAAAAAAAGAAGAGGGAAAAAGAGGGAGGGAGAGACAGAGAGAGACAGAGAAACAGAGACAGAGAGAGGGATGGAGAGAGGAAGAGAGAGAGAGAGAGGGGGGGGGACAGAGGAGAGAGAGAGAGAGAAAGGGACAGACAGAAAGAAAGGGAAGGAGGGAGGGAGGATGGGAGGGACAAAGACAGACAGAAGGATGGAGAGAGGGAGAGAGAGAGAAGAAAAAGGGAGGAGAGAGAAGGAGTGACAGAGAGAGGGAGAGATAGAGAGAGGGAGGGGAGAGAGGAAAGAGGGAGGAAAGGAGAAAAAGAGGGAGAGAAAGGAGAAGGAGGTAGGGAGAGGAGAGAGAGGAGGAATAGGGAGAAGGGGGAGGAGAAGAGGGGAGGGGCAGAGAGATGGGGGGGAGAGAGAGAGGAGAACAATAGATAAATATATAGTTTTAAACTTCTCACTTGGACTACTGTTAATAGCACACAACTTATTTGCCTATCATTAGTTGATATTTTACACAACTGTCAAAGCAATCTTCCTAAAGTCTGACCATATCATTACTTTGACCAGAAGCCTTCAGTGTCTCCCAATGGGATAAAGTATGAAAAGTTCCTCTCCTTTTCCAGGCTCACTTCATTACCCCAGCAGAAGCCATCCTCTTCAGAGCCACCAGTGCTCATTGAGCGTCCAAATATAATGAGCATTTCCAGTACTCCATCTTCTCGAGCTCTCTTCTCCTGGATTCTCTCTCCTCCTTTTGGACTGTTCCTTCTCACTTTTGTTCTCTCCGCCCAACCGCTCCTTTCCCTACTTCTCCCACAGCTCACTCTCCACCTGTGACTGTGACTCAAGGTTTTGTTCTCACTCTCTCATACTTAGAGACTTCATCAGTCCCCACAGGTTTCACGACAGCACCATCTCTTTCCTGAGGCTTCTCAGATCTCGCTTTCGAGCTGTAGACTCTTCCGAGACTTACCTCACCAATTACCTGCTTGGACACTTTCAATCTGATGAATCATAGACACTTCAAACTCCAACCCAAACTCATTATCTCCATTCCCTCCTCCCCAACTTCCTCCTTTTCTTGAACTTCCCCATTTCTATAAAAGGCACCAGCACCTTCCAGTGATCGTGTTTCATTCCTAACTCAATTATTATCCTGAATTCTCATTTATGCTCACTGGGTTCCCCAATATTTTCACTTCTTCCTATACATCTCTTGAATCTGGGCTCTCCTCTGCAGTCACATAGCCACCAATCTAATACTGAACCTCATCACTTCTCACTACTGCAATAACCTAATTCTTCTTTCTCCCTCAAGTCTCTCCTCTCTCCAACTCATCATTCTCACAGCCTTCAAAGTGATTTTCTAAAAGCACATTACTGACCACGTCAATCTCTCCTAAATACATTTGGGGACTTCCAACAATCACTTCCCATACTGATCCAATATAAATTATCTAGAATTTAAAGTTCTATACAACTTGTCCTCTATCCACCTTTGCAGCCCTACTTCATGCTCTTACATTGTGGTTCAGCCAAACTGGTCTTTTACTGTTCTCCATACACAGTACCTCTATGCCTTCGTGCTTTCTGTCTGACTCCTGTGGCCCAAATGTTCTCCCTCTTCACATCATCCTGCTTTTTTTTGCAACAGAAATTCTTAATTACTTATGAATCAACCAATCATCACAAATTTTTTTCCAAAGTTTATGTGGCTTTAATTTCCCATAAGTAATTTATCATCCTGCTTTTGAGGATTGATAAATCCTCTGATCTCTGACCCCTCCCTCATTGCTAGTCCAATTCCTAAGCTCCGAATCATGACGGATCTGTTTTCTATGTCCAGTCAAACCTTCCTTGAGACCAAAACCTGTTTTTTGTTTTTGTAAATGGCATAGAGCCTGACACATGCAAAGTACCTGATCAATGTACTTAGTATACACACACAGTATGATGCTTGTTAATTGGGTGATATTATCAGCCTGCTATCTCCTGACTCCATGCTTTCACAAAGGCCATTTCCCATACAAAAAATGTATTCTCTGTTCTCTATTCCACCTCACCCCCAGCCCTCTCCATTAAAATCCTATTTCTTCAAGGCTTAGTTAGGATTAGTGTTTAATCTCCCCCACAGTCTTCCCTACTCTCCCCAAATAAAATGTTCTCTTCTACCTCATATTTTCTTAAAGGACATGGTCAAGATCTCTTCCTTGTCCCTCTCATTTTTATGTGTGAAAGGATCATCCTTACAACAGACTCAAAATTCTGCGAGGACATAAACTGTAGAATTTCCTGTATGTGGGAAGCATTTAAATGTGTGTTGAATTGAAACAAGACTCCCTCATTTTACAGCTGAGGACCCTAAGCAAGATTCCACCGTGAGTTAGTGATGGAGCTAAAGCTAGGTAGAACCCGGGTGACAAACTCCCATCCCAAGGCTCTTGCTGATGTAGCACCATAGAGTACCTCCCCATGACCTGGCCACTTCTTTGAATTCATCCCCCATAATCTGACTCTAGGGACACTTTCTGGGACCTTGCCATTGTGTCTGGAAGTACAAATTAACGTGGCCAAATTTCCCACTGATGTCATGTGCCTATGAATCATGAAGCTTCATAGCTTCAGAAGAATTAAATTTTCAAATCACACAAAGGACCACGTAAAGACACACGAAGGGCAAACACAGGCCATGGCTGGCTGCCAGTCAGTCGATTAGCATTAATTGGGTGCCCGCTATATCCCAGGCACCATGCTAATCTCTGGGGATACAAAGAAAGGCAAAAGATATTCCTATCCACAAAAAGCTCACCATCTAATAGGGGACACGACAACACGCAAACAGTCACATACGAATTATTTATATGTATAAAACATATACAGATATGTGAAATAAGAAATAATCCACAAGAAGACCCTAGCATTAAAAGGGAGGAGGAAGAACTTCCCCTAGAAGGAGGTGTTTTAGCTGGTACTTGAAGGCTGAGATGAGAAGGGCTAGTGTTACAGGTTTGGAGGACAGGCAGTAAAAGTGTCTGGAGTGTCTTGCAAGAAGAATAGTAAAAAGCCAGTGTCTCTGCTCCCAGAGAATATAAAAAGGCTGGAAATGGTAGAAGGTGGTAGTGATGGTTTTTTCTGAAGAGCTTCAAATGCAAATAAAGGATTTTTCTGTTCAATCCTGGAGCTAATAGGGAACTGCTGGAGTTTGTTGAGTGGGGGTAGAGCTGTACCTTAGGATGACTAACCTGACAGCTAAGTGGAAGGTGGACTACAGGAGGGACTACAGAGGGACAGACAGACCAACAAGCAGCCCACTGCAATTTTCCAGGCATGCGGCGATGGGGACCTGCAGCATAGTGGGGGTAGTGTGAGAGCAGAGAAGGGAACATATTCAAGAGATATTGTGCAGATAAAATGTATATGCGTTATATACATTGATGGTATATAATTGATTGGTAACTGATTGGATGGATGGTGAGAGAGAGGGAGAAGTCAAGGATGACTCCTAAATTTTGAGTCTGGAAAACTGGGAGGATGGTGGTACCTTTGACAGCAGTCAGGAAGTTCAGAAGACAAGGTTTGAGAGAAAGAGGACAACTCCAACTTTAGACAGTAAAATTTGAGATATCTAGGGTTTATTCAGTTCACAGTGTCCAAAAGGCAGTTGTAGATGTGAGAATGGAGGTCGGGGTTTAAATCAGATTTGAGAATCATCAGTAGAGAGAAGAAAATAGAATCCAAGAGAACTGAGCAGATCAGAAGTGAAGTAGTATGGAGGAAGAAGACAGGACAGGACCCTGAATGACACTGGGACAAAGTTCCAGGTGATCCCATAGGTGGGAAATGAACCAGGAAAGACCAACGACACAGAAACCTAGAGAGACAAGCGAGTATCAGGAAGAATATGGTAAAGACTATCAAAAGCTACCAAAAGGATGAAAATGAAGAAGAAGCTTTCAGATTTGGCAATTAAGGGACCACTGGAAACTTTGGAGAGAGCAGCGTGGGTTGAATGATGAGGTTAGGACTCATAATGTAGAGAATTAGGAGGAGAGGAAGAGGAAAAAAAGTAGAGAGACGGTCGATCTTAGATGGTTTTCACAAGGAAGTTAGCCACAAGAGGGATAATAACTAGTGGGGAAGTCATCAAAGTTGCTCTCTTTCTCTATTGCCGCTGCTGTTCATCCTTCATTTTCAGAGGACAAATGACATCACTGGGGACGTTTGGACTTGCACATGAGTTTAAGTGAGACAGTTGCACTCCATCTTCCATCAAAGCCCAGTAGAAGGACAATGGAGGGGTGAATGTTGAGAGAAGGGGAATCAGGTGAAAGACATTGAATCCAAACCACAAGAGCATCAGATAAAAACCTGGGTGCGTTTATTCTGGATCAGAAAAGATTCGGGGAGGAAAATAATAATTATGATCAAGTAAATGAGCGGATGCCATGTGGAGAAGGGGGGAGCCTTATGCTATTTGGCACCAGTGGGCAACGAATTAGAAAGAAGCAAATTTAGGCTTGAGGTTCAAGAAAAAATTACTATGAAAACTGTCTAAAAACAAAATATGATGCTTCAAAAGGTGGTGGATTCCCCACTTCTTGGAGTTCTTCAAGCAAAGACTGAATGATATTGTTGTCCAGTCATTTTCAGTCCTGTCCAAGCCTTCATGACCCACTTTGGGGGTTTTCTTGGCAAAGACACTGGACTGGTTTGCCATTTCCTTCCTTCCTTCCATTTTACAGATAAGAAAACTGAGACCCAGAGGGATTTGCTCAGGGTCACTCAGTTAAAAATTATCTAGGCTGGATTTGAACTCTGATCTTCTTGACTCCAGGTCCAGCTGTCTATCAGCTGCACTATCTAGCTGCCCAAAATGACTTCCCTGTTTCTTGAGATGCAATCATATTGAAATTAGATCAATGAATAACCGTACAAAAGCCTCTAAGTTTTGAAATGAATGGAAGAGTTATTTGATGTGGGAAACTTCATTGTTAATTTATTTTAAGAAACTGCCACAACCACCCCAACCTTCAGTGATCATCATCCTGATCAGCTAGAAGCCATTAACTTAGAAACAAGACCCTTCACCAGCAAAACAAAACAAAAACCAGTCATGGTTTATTAAAGGCTCAGATGATGGTTCACATTTTTAGTAATAAAGTATTTTTAATCAAGTTATATATGCTGTATTTTTAAACTATTGCACATTTCATAGACCACAGTATAGTATAAAGCTAACTTTTATATGCACTGGGAAACCAAAAAATCTGTGTGACTTGCTTCATTGCAATATTTGCTTTATAGTGGTGGTCTGAAATTGAATCCACAATATTTCCCTGCATATCATAACAGGGAAAGTTGGCATCTTTGTTTCAATCCCATATTTATTAGAATAGATTTTACTATATCCCCATTGCACACGATGCTTGCTTTCAATTTTTGGTAAATGTTTTTTATATTTAAAAAAGGTTCCTCTATGCCTACACATTGTAAGGTTTTTAGCATAAAAGAGTGATATACTTTGTCAAATAATTTTTCTGTATCTGTTGAGATGATCATGTGCTTTGGTATCATTATTATTTAATTACCTAGTTATGCATGGCAAAGATATACTTTTTAAAATAAAAGTTACATATGGTCCTGAGACAAATGTTTTTGCAATTCTATTTAAAAGACAACATAAATCTTTTAACTCTATTTTCTCCAGAAATTTGTTCTGTTCTATATTTTGTCTTTTATCTTTCTTAGATTTATCCAAAACTGAGAGAATACTGAAGTTTTTTGTCAGTACTGTGTTAGTATTTATGTCTTTTTGTACTTAATATTTCCTTTATAAATTTAGATGTTAAGATATTTGGAGCATATAAGTTTCTTATTGATATTAGTTTGTTATACATGATGCCTTTCAGCATAATGTTGATTCATCATTTGTTCCTTTTATTTTTTAATGTTTGTTTTTGCTTTGTCAGATAGCATTATTGCAACTTTTTAAAAAATTCACTTTATGAATAGTAATTTTTCCCATCCTTTTTTATTCTTGTACATCTTTGTTTTCTTTTAAATGGGTTTTTTGAAAGTAACAGATTGTGAGATTTTATTTTCTTATTGAGCCTATTATTCTTTTTTTGTTTTATGGGATCATTTAACCCATTCACATTTAAAACTGTGAGTTAGATTTATATTTTCCTCATTATTCTCTAAAATTATTTTTTTAATCCAAGTTTTGTTTGGTTTTCCCCCTCTTCCACTTTAAACACAGTACCATGTTCCTTCAGTTAGTTTAACTTATTCTTTTTCAAGGGAGCTCTATTACCTCTGGCTTTTTCACCTTCCTACCTGATCTGCTTTTTTTTTTTTAAACTCCTTTCCTTTTAGAGTTTTATTAGTTATTTTTTCTTCCTTGATTTCATCTCATTAGTTCTTCCTCTCTACCTTTTTTCCTCTCAGTCAAATAGATTCTCCCTTTTTCTCCTCCTGTTCAATTAGTCCTGTTCATTAATTGCTGTTATTGTTTTTATTTTCATTTTTGTGTCCCTTTTCAGGGAGGCTTTCTATCATTCTTTTCATTATCCAGTCTCTTTTTCTCTAAATCCTCAGTCTCTCATTTAAAACCCTTATTATCTAATCTCTGTATATCTCATGGAATCAAAACTGCTAAGTTTTCTATTTAGGGGCTTTCCCTTCTAAGCAATTTCTCATACAGAAGTTGTTCCATGGATTACCCTTTTCCATTGTGTTTCACTCTCAAAACAATAACAATTCCCACAGAAAACAGGACATAGCAATAGAATAGGATGCTGCACACACACTAATTATACAACTCACCAAGAGTTTTTACCTTTTCCTAGTTGTTCCATGAACTAGATAGACATGGTTTCCCAGATTTAGGTTATTGGAAGATAGTATCTCCCTCCTCCCCTGTGACTACCAGCTTCTTTTAAGTCCCAACTAAAATCCCATCTTCTAGAATGTCTTCCCTAACCCCTTTAATAAATGCCAGTGATTTCCTTTATTTTATTATTTTCTATTTATTTTGTTTATAAGTTATTCTGCATATATTCTGCATATATAGTCTGCATATAATCAATTAGATTATAAGCTCCTTGAGAGAGTTTGGACTGTATTTTGCCTCTTTTTGTATCCCCCATTATTCAACACAGTGCCCGATACACAGTAGATGCTTGATAAATGGTTGATTGATTTATCTCAACATTTCCTCCTTGAGTCCATATCCTCTCAGTCTCCTAGGTACCTCTAAAAATTCCAGTTCTCTCTTATGAGGTAGTATTCTTTTCAAGCACCAAATCTTCCAGATAATATCTTCTCAGACCATCTCTCTTCATCCATAGGGGCATTTCTTCATCTTTTCAATTCTCCTTCCTTCCTCCTCACCCATTCCTCTGCAGAGAGTCTTCCTGAGACCATAAGGTTCAACTTCATGTATTTGCTAGTCATCAATTTGAACCAAGCACATTACATACACCCTTTATCTCTTTACTCCTCTCTCCTACTTTCATCCAATCTCCAATTTTATGATGTAGTCCCTTAAAACATATTGTAAATAATATGTCACAAAATTCTGCCCATAATGCTCCGGGTCTGCCTCTTCACTATTACTTCCACCTAACTTTCACCTTTGCGCTGTTTCTTTGTGTATGTTTAGAAAAAAGATTCTTCTTGGTCTCTTTGCATTATTCTGTAAATTCCTGTCCTTGGTTGCTGCATTTTTATCCCTCCTGCATTTCTGTTGTTCAGAGTGTTTGAGAAGGAAAAAAATCTCTTCAGGTCTGGTTTTCTTTCTAAAAATGTTTCAAATGCCTCTTTATCACTGAACACCCATCTTTTATCATTTATGGTTAAGCTCAGATTTTCAGGATAGGTTACCTTGAGTGTCATCCTGAGCTGTTCAGAAAACATTGTACCATTCCCTTTTTTTCATTTTCCGGTAGAAAGAATAGTCTTGAGTTATTAAAAGTCCTTTCCTTTGTATTTGAAAGTCTTTCTTCTGATTGCTTGTCATACTTGTTCCTGAATTGAATTATTAAATTTGTTTTGGACTTTGCAGCCTTGGATTTGTTTGTTTTTATTTTGTTTATTTTTTTCCTGGAGGAGGTGGAATTCTTCCAATTGGTATTTTATTTTATTTATTCAGAAATACTTGGCACCTCTCTTGTATTATTGCCTGCATTGTCATAAGGTTTTTGATTTTGTCATTTTTTTAGGAGACCTCTGATCCTTAGGTTGTGTTTTACTTGGATAAAGAGCATATTTTCTTTTAATGTTGCTAGTGTTTTGTTTCTCTTCTTCTAGATTGTCCTTCACTTCTCTGTATTTACATTCCTAATCTCTTTTCTTCGGCGAAATTTGCCACTGCAGCTTCCATTTTTTCTATTGTGCCCATTATTGTTAATGTACAAAACATAAATTCTACTCTCATAATTCTCATTTCTCTTAAACAATTCAGGAACTATATGTGGTGGGTCCATGTTCTCCTCAAATCCCACAGAGTTCTGTCTCATGCGAGATGAATCATTTTCTCATTTTACAGTATTTATTCATAGATGCCTGAATTCAATTACTAGATCTAGAGTCCATATTTTCTCCTGCTGTTTCTCTCTCTTTCTCTCTCTCTCTGTCTCTCTCTATCTGTTTCCCTCCCTCTCTCTCCTGTCTCTATGTGTGTCTGAGTTTCTCTATGTCTCTGTCTATCTCTATCTGTGTGTCTCTCCTCTCTATTTCTCTCTGTATGTCTCTGTGTTTCTTTCCCCCTCCTTCTCTCTCTCTCTCTCTCTCTCTCTGTCTCTGTCTCTCTCTCTCTGTTTTTCTCTGTGTGTGTCTCTCTCTGTCTGTCTCTGTTTCTCTGTCTCTTTCTCTCTCTCTCTCTCTCTCTCTCTCTCTCTCTCTCTCTCTCTCTCTGTCTCTCTCTCTCTCTTCCATTGCTTGCTCTCTCTCTCCTTCCATTGCTTGCTCTCTCACTCTCTCTCTCTCTCTCTCTCTCTCTCTCTCTCTCTCTCTCCTTCCATTGCTTGCTCTCTCTCTCCTTCCATTGCTTGCTCTCTCTCTCTCTCTCTCTCTCTCTCTCTCTCTCTCTGTCTCTCTCTCTCTCCTTCCATTGCTTGCTCTCTCTCTCCTTCCATTGCTTGCTCTCTCACTCTCTCTCTCTCTCTCTCTCCTTCCATTGCTTGCTCTCTCTCTCCTTCCATTGCTTGCTCTCTCTCTCTCTCTCTCTCTCTCTCTCTCTCTCTCCTTCCATTGCTTGCTCTCTCTCTCCTTCCATTGCTTGCTCTCTCTCTCTCTCTGTCTCTCTCTCTCTCTCTCTCTCTCTCTCTCTCTGTCTCTCTCTCTCTCCTTCCATTGCTTGCTCTCTCTCTCCTTCCATTGCTCTCTCTCTCTCTCTCTGTCTCTCTGTTTCTCTCTCTCTCTCTCTCTCTCTCTCTCTCTCTCTCTCTCTCTCTCTCTCTCTCTCTCCCTCTCCCTAGTTTTTTAAGTTTTCTTCTTCCTGACATCTTTGGTGGTTCCCGTTTCCCCACTCTCCTGCCCCACTATTCTTCTCTATTGCTCACTGTCTCCCCCTCCTCTCAGAGTGGCTTCTGGGGGGGGGGGGGAATCTCAGAATGTCTCAGTTTCCTTCTGTGCTGGAGAACCCACCATTCAGTGGCCCAGGTCTCTACCCCCCAGCTGCCAGATGGGCACTGGGCCCTTTTCTCTGCAGAGCCCCTGCCTTCCATCACTAACAGCTCTTCAGTTCTCCGGCCCCCATCTCCAGTGGAGAGCCACCTCGGGGTGCCATGGGGCTGAATTTGGTCAGTTGGGTCCCTTAGGCCCTAAAGGAGGGCTGGGATGAGGGCCGTGGTCGAGTCCATTTTGTATCCGGCCCCTTCACATCTATGACGTATCTTTTCCCTCAGTTTCTCCACCTTCCTGCAGATTTTTGTTTCTTTGCAGCCCAGAATACTTGTGCCCCAGCATTATCGGAGCCTCAGAAAGCTCCTGTCCCTGGCAGCCGTCTCCACATTGGTTCTACTGTGACCTAAACAAACTTCCGTAGCCTGGAATGGGGATCTCCATGCAACGAGGGAGAGGGTACTGGCATCAGGGTGTAAATCTGGGTTTTGAATGTGTTCCTGTTGGGTCCTTGGATCTTACTGCAAACCCAGTCCTTAAGTCAGCTACAGCCAATGGCATGAGAGGTGGGCTGCTAAGTAAGCATTAGTTCATTAAACTACCTCAGATAGCACATTTATATCCAAACCTAAATCTAATCCAAAACTAATGCTCTTTATCCTGTAATAGGGCTCTGTCTTTGTTAGATGAGTCATCTCAACTAAAATCCAATTTTTCTAGCTTCATTTTGTCTACTTCTTATCTTGAAATAAACCAATAAGCAAAAATCATCATGCCCAGTCTGCCCTAACAACACTTCTATTGTTAATGTTGAAGTCTATTTCTACACAGAGAACTCTCAGTCACGGCAAATCAAATAACTGCCTTTGGAGATCATCTATAACCAAAGTGCTTCCCTTTTCTGCCCCTCTATTCTTCTTACCTTTTTTCTCTATGCATCAAAGAATAATGAGGTTTCTAATTAATTAATTCTTAACTTAGAAGAAGGAATATATAAAATTATAACCAAAGGGTAGGCAGCTGCCTAGGACATGACACAAAAAGGGACACAAGGGTAGAATAAGCCATTCTTTTTCTTCTAATTTGTTAGTATATTCATACCTGTTAATATATAGGGTAGACACATACCAAGATAAGATCAAAATGGGTCCATGACCTAGGCATAAAGAACGAGATTATAAATAAATTAGAGGAACATAGGATAGTTTATCTCTCAGACTTGTGGAGGAGAAAGAAATTTGTGACCAAAGATGAACTAGAGACCATTACCGATCACAAAATAGAAAATTTTGATTATATCAAATTAAAAAGCCTTTGTACAAACAGAACAAATGCAAACAAGATTAGTAGGGAAGTAACAAACTGGGAAAACATCTTTACAATTAAAGGTTCTGATAAAGGCCTCATTTCCAAAATATATAGAGAACTGACTCAAATTTATAAAAAATCAAGCCATTCTCCAATTGATAAATGGTCAAAGGATATGAACAGACAATTTTCAGATGAAGAAATTGAAACTATTACCACTCACATGAAAGAGTGTTCCAAATCACTATTGATCAGAGAAATGCAAATTAAGACAACTCTGAGATATCACTACACACCTGTCAGATTGGCTAAGATGACAGGAAAAAATAAGGATGAATGTTGGAGGGGATGCGGGAAAACGGGGACACTGATGCATTGTTGGTGGAGTTGTGAACGAATCCAGCCATTCTGGAGAGCGATCTGGAATTATGCCCAAAAAGTTATCAAACTGTGCATACCCTTTGATCCAGCAGTGTTTCTATTGGGCTTATACCCCAAAGAGATACTAAAAAAGGGAAGGGGACCTGTATGTGCCAAAATGTTTGTAGCAGCCCTGTTTGTAGTGGCTAGAAACTGGAAAATGAATGGATGCCCATCAATTGGAGAATGGCTGGATAAATTGTGGTATATGAATGTTATGGAATATTATTGCTCTGTAAGGAATGACCAGCAGGATGAATACAGAGAGGCTTGGAGAGACCTACATGGACTGATGCTAAGTGAGATGAGCAGAACCAGGAGATCATTATACACTTCGACAACGATATTGTATGAGGATGTATTCTGATGGAAGTGGATTTCTCTGACAAAGAGACTTAACTGAGTTTCATTGGAGAAATGATGGACAGAAACAGCTACACCCAAAGAAGGAATACTGGGAAATGAATGTGAACTATTTGCATTTTTGATTTTCTTCCCGAGTTATTTTTACCTTCTGAATCCAATTCTCCCTGTGCAGCGGGGTTCTGCAAATATGTATTGTATCTAGGATATACTGCAACATATTTAACATATATAGGACTGCTTGCCATCTTGGGGGGGGGAGGAGGGAGAGAGGGGAAAAAATGAAACATAAGTGATTGCAAGGGATAATGTCGTGTAAAAATTATCCTGGCATGGATTCTGTCAATACAAAGTTATTATTAAATAAAATAAAAGTTAAATTTAAAAAAAATATATAGGGTAGAATAAGACATTCATATATTCATATTTGTTAATATATTCATTGATATATAATTAATGTCATACAATTCTGTTCCACATGATCTATATTATACATGTGAACAACATTTGTCCACTACCTGCCCCACAAAATTTTTGTAAGAAAAGTGTTTTGTAAATGATAAAGCAGTCTATGAATGTGAATTATTATTAATTTTTTCAGTGCAATATGCAATAATAAAATTTCCAACTCTAACACCAGAGAGAGGATTCTCAAATTTACTAAAAGTGTGCAAATATCTCTTTGATTTAGCGTTGAATGGCACACAAGTTGGTGAGGAATGAGTTAATATTCCTCAGGAATTTTCTATCTTGCTTTTGCAACACTTCACGATGTTGCTAAATGTCTCAGGGGGTATTGTGAAATTTTAAAATCCTGAGGGAGAAAGAGAATCTTGGAAATCACTGCAGTAGGAGGCAACATGTCAGCAGTTAATTGAGCTATAGACACAGTGAGAGCAGCACTGTTCATGTGGTGTGTCACATAAATGGCAAAGTACAGCATTTTGAACTTCTAAAGTAGACTTTAGTGAGGCTTTGTTCAAATGTTAGGTCATTCTTTGCAGCAAAAATGAGAAGATCTCTAAAAAGTGGCCTTTTCCAAAGGAAGCGATGAAGTCTGTTAGGTGAAACCTCTTGTTAAATTGTAAAACAATTTTCTTTGCCATAAATGTGTCTGTCACAAATGACCTGCAGAATAGCATCAGATCACCAAAAAGTGGAATTCTTTGATATTATTCTATGTTCTAAATCTAAGAGTCTTTCTTTCAAACATTTATTTTTGAAGTTCCTTCAGAGATCAAGCAGCAGATTAGGCACAGTGCCCTTTCACAGTGAAACCATGGCTCCTTTTTTCAAACCTATATAAAATGAGAGACAGTCACCAACATAAAATTGGACACTGGGGACCGAGATTCTTTGTTCCACCCTATATAGCCAGCCTGCTTTCAACTAGATCTTTCTTTTCTTCTACTTAGCATTTCATTAAGAGCGCCTCATTTATCATTTCCAGTAGGTATGAGGGGAAGGCCTATGAGATTGGGGGTACAGATGGATCCTAAGAGATGAAGATTATCGGAGGGAAATCAAGTGAATTGAAAGAGGCAAAGTGTGAATTTAATAAAAGGGTCAGACAGATTGGGGTGGGCTTTAAAAGTATGGGGGATTTAAAGATTGCTGGCTACAAAGATCACCCCCCTGGGGGGAGGCACTCCCCAGAAAGAAGCGTTAGGTTCAGAAGATATTGTCAGCAATAGATCCATCATTGTCTAGACCTTCGGTGTATTGTGTTCCTAGGGGGCAGCTAGGAGGTAGCCCTCTTTCTGAATTCCACTCTGGTCTCAGATACTTCCTAGCTTACCTGCCAAGACAAAGTGAGGAACTATATGAATTACAGTTACTATATGAATATAATTACAAAACACTTTCCATACAAATAAAGTCAGATCTAATCAATTGGAAGAATATCAAGTGCTCACGGATAGGTTGGACTAATATAATAAAAATGACAATTCTACCTAAATTAATCTGCTTATTCAGTGACATGCCATTCAAACTCCCCAAAATTATTTTACAGAACTAGAAGTAATAACCAAGTACATCTGGAAGAACAAAATGTCAAGAATTTCAAGGGAAGTAGTGAAAAAAAAATGCAGAGGAAGGTGGCCTAGCTGTACCAGACCTAAAATTATATTATAAAGCAGCAGTCACCAGCACCATTTGGTACTGACTAAGAAATCAGGGGAATAGGTTAGGTTCACAAGACACAATAGCCACTGGCTATAGTAATCTAGTGTTTGATAAACCCAAAGATTCCAGCTTCTGGGATAAGAACTCACTCTTTGACAAAAATTGGAAATTAGTGTGGCAGAAACTAGGTATTGACCCATACTTAACACCTTATACCAAGATAAAGTTGAAATGGGTTCATGATTTAGACACAAAGAGTGATACTATTAGCAAATTAGAAGAACAAAGGATAGTTTACCTCTCAAATCTGTGAAGAAGGAAGGAATTTGTGGCCAAAGAAAAACTAGAGTAAATTATGGAATGCAAAATAGATAATTTTTATTATATTAAGTTTTTTGTACAAACAAAACCAATGCAGACAAGATTAGAAGGGAAGCAGTAAAACTAGGGGGGAAATTTACATTTACCATCTGATAGAGGTCCCATTTCTAAAATATATAGAGAATTGACTCAAATTTATAAGAATATAAGCCATTCTCCAATTGATAAATGATCAAAGGAGATGAACAGTCAATTTTCAGATAAAGAATTTAAAACCGTTTCTAGTCATATGAAAAATGCTCTAAATCAGATATTTCCTACCTGTGGCTCTAGGCAAGTCACTTCACCCTAACTGCCTCAATTCCTCATCTATAAAATGAGCTGAAAAAGGAAATGGCAGATCACTGCAGTATCTTTGTCAAGAAAATCCCAAAATGGAGTCATGAAAAGTTGAATACAATTAAAATGACAGAACAAAAGTACCTATGATCTTAAGATTTGTGGGGAAAGCAAAATGGACACCATGATTTCTTAAACTATACCTGTCTGGCCCAAACAAGTTTCTTATGATTCTTTTACTCTTCCTTCTTCTGAAACACTCAGTTCCATAATCACAATGTAAAAACCGGTTCAACACCAGCCCCAAAATTCATAAAATCCCTTAAACTGCCTACAGGAAAACTCAGAGGCTGCTACCTTACTGTCCTACCCTTCTGACTGTGCTAAAAGAAAGAGGGAAGGAGGGATCAGGCTTGGACCTGGAAAGAACTTTAAGAGCCAAATAATCCAATTTACCTTATGTCATGTCATGTCATGTTATGAAATCAAGGCCCAGAAAAGCTAACAAACTGCCCCATCACACCATACTTTTATTATGCTTCCCTGTCTACATGTAGGATTCCCAAATGTCTTTCCCTTAGGAAATGTAATAGAAAAATAAAAATAAACTTTTTATTTCTATATCCCCACTCTAAGAACATGTCTTGCAAATGAATAGTTATTGAATTAAATGACTTGTTCAAGGTTACACAGGTACCATAGAATGACAAAATCACAGAATTTGAGAGTAAGGAAAGGACCTCAGTGACCATCCAATCCTTATTATAATCTCCCTGAGAAGTGGTTCTCCAATCTCTGCCAAAAGGTCTCCAAGTAGTAGAAAACAAACACCTCTTAAAGTAAGCCTTCACCATTTTAGGGCAGCTTTAATGTTACCAAGTTTTTCTTGATCTTGCGAATAAACTTGGTTCTTTGATTCTAATTAGCGGGGTCAAAAATAATAAAGGCCAATCCTTCTTCCACATGACAATCTTCAGATATTTGAAAACACCTGTTAGATTCCCCTGAATCTTCTCTTCTCCAGACTAAACATTCTCCATTTCCTTCAAATGATCCTCATATATATCATGGACTCAAGGCCCTTCACCATCATGATAAAGGCTTATTTTGGACATTCTGTTTGAGCAACATCTTTTTTAAATTAGAAAGCCCCCGAGTGAATGAAATACTCCAGAAGAGGTCTTAAAAGGGTAAAATTCACTTGGATGATCACCTCCCAATTCCTGACAACCTTTCGTGAAGTTAACCAAGCTTTTTTGGTTGCCACATCCCATTACTGATTCATTTCAATCTTGCAAATCATTAAATCATGAAATCCTTCTTCAGAATAGCTGTCCACCTGTGATTTCCCCATGATATTTTATACCCAAAGGTAAGTCTTTCTCCCTACTCAATTTTATTCTACTAAATCCAGCCCAAAGATGTATCAAGATCCTTTTGGATTCTGCTTCTGGCAACTAGTATCTTAGACCTCAGCTGGAAAAAGCCAAGGTCTCCCACCGCACCTGAAGCATCTCTGGTCATTTTGATCAGCTGAGCTTTTTCCAAATCATTAATATAAATTGAAGCAGCACAAGGTCAAGTAGTTTACTTTGAGCACTCCACCAAGACTCCTGTCATGCTGACATTGAACCAGGAACAATGAATAAGTCTGATCATCCAACCGATTCTGAATCCATCTGATTCTATTAACATCTAATCCATATCACTCCATCTTCTCCATGGGCATAGTATGGGAGATACTGTACTTTGTATAAAAACTCTGACAAAATCTAGGTAAATCATATCCACATTATTCTCCTCATTACCAGTTAACCCATCAAAAAAGGAAGTGAGGTTGGTCAAGTGTGTTCTGTTAGAGATTTACCAGTCAAGTGTTTAATGATCTTTTCTAGAATTTTCCCAGTAGACTTGGTTCTTTTCAGCAATGAGGTGATCCAAGGCAATTCTAATACAGTTGGGATGGAAAGTCATCTGCATCCAGAGAGAGGACTATGGAGATTGGTGAATAAAAGCATAGAATTTTCATCCTTTTTTATTGTTGTTATTATTTTTCTCTTTCTTATGGTTTTTTTTCCTTTTTGATCTGATTTTTCTCATGCAACATGACAAATGTGGAAGTGTGTTTAGAAGAATTATACATGTTTAACATATATTGGATTACTTGCTGGTTAGGGAAGGGGGAAGGGAGAAAGAGAGGGAGAAAAAAATGGAACATAAAGTTTTGCAAAGGTGAATGTTCAAAACTATTTTTGCATGTATTTGGAAAAATAAAAAGCTATTATTATTTTTAATAGAATTTTCCCAGTAATGCAAGTTAAGCCCATGATTTGTAAACTCTCTTCTCTTCATTATTTTTGAAAGATGAGAGAATATTTGCATTTTTCTCTTATCTTGTGGAACCTTTCTCAATTTCCATCTTTCAAATATCATGGACAGTGGCTTAGAAGGCACATTTTCCAGTTCTTTCAAAGACTTAAGGATGTATTTCAACTGGGCCAGATAATACTTATTAATGACAGCAAAATGATCTCTTGAAATCTCTTTACTTATCTTGGATATCCAAGCCCTATTAAGTCAGTTTGGGTTTGGCATTTTCACTGTAAGGGTATTTTTCCTTTGCAAAGAAAGCAAACAAAATAAGAAATGACTATCTCTGTCTTTTCTTTATTATCTGTTATCATTGTCTCATTAGCATAATCAAAAGTAGCATCTTTTTTCATCCCTTTTCTCCCAAAATACCTTAGAAAGTCTTTCCTTTCTTTTTTCTTTTCTTTTCTTTCTTTCTTTTTTTTCTTTTGATGAGGCAATTGGGCCCAGGGTCACATAGCTAGTCAATGTTAAGTATCTGAAGTGGGGATTTCAAATCAATCCTCCTGGCTGCAGGGCTGGGGCTGTATCCACTGCACCATTTAGCTGTCCTCCAAAAAGTCTATTTTAGATAGCTAGGTGGCACTCAGATAAGATGCCCGACTGGTAGCCAGGGAAATGTGAGTTAAAATCCAACCTCAGGCATGTAGTCACCATTATTCTGCCTTGGTTTCATCCCCTATAAAATGGAGATAATAATAACCACTACCTAGCAGGGTGGTTGTAGTAATTAAATGAGAAAATACTTGTAAAGGGTTCTGCAAACCTGTTGTCCTTTCCTTTCTAGTTTGGCTCATTCTGAGTTTTAGCATCCCTGGCACCATGTTCATACAACCTTGCAGTGCTCTTACATTTGTCTTCTGTGAACTGCCTTGACATCTATCTTCTGCACATTAAACTCTAAGTCAGTGAGGTCCCCATGCAAGCACCCTGGTCTTTTCAGATAAATTCCATTGTACCTCTTCATTGAAATTGTTTTCCTTGATGTCATCAGTATTTCATTCTGGAATTTCTCCTATCCCTACTGGGTTAATTTTATATGAACCATTTTATATATCTAACTTTCCTCTGGGCCAACTGGAATCTGCTTTCCCTAAATCTAGATTATTCCCAGTTTTTCTTTTCTTTTTTATAAACTGTATCACGAAGTAGTCACTCCCCCCAAGGTTCCATCATTTCCAAATAATAAATTAGTTCCTCTGTTAGTGAGAATCACATCCAGAATAGGGATGAGTATCACTAAGTCAAAAGGTTAGAAGCTGCAATGCTTTTGTCAGAAAGAGCTCCAGAAAATGTCTAGATAGTCGAAGTCCCTCATCTCTACATTCTCATGCCTCTCTGCTGGGTCCAGTGTCCATCTGGCAATTGGTAATTTGGGACTAGCGCTCAAACAAATTGGAATCCTCTTACTGTGCTTCAAAACCACTTTATCCTGCTGAACCTTGCTCTTTGGACATCCTAATAAGAGAGTAGTATCTGACTACGCTATTCAAACTTTTCCCAACTCAAAACTTAAGTCACTAGGACAGGATTTCTGCCTTCAAAACATAAAATTTAGTGTACTAGAGAAAATTTAAGGGAGAAAAAGCTGGCTTCAGCAAGGAAGGCCAGGGTTCAAATCCTGCCTATGATATATATTGACCGTGTCAGTTTAAATGTTACTCAAAATCTCAATGGCCCCAGGAAGTTCTCTTGATTTATAAACTAGAATTGTTGCATGGCAATCACCAGTCAGGTTAAAAAACAACATACACACACACACACACACACACACACACACACACACACACACACAAACTGTTTATAGATTGATCATCTTTATTATCCATCTTATTTTATAGGCTCATAGAACTAGCAGTGTCAGAGCTGGAATCAAATTCAATCTTCTCCAATAGATATTATATTCAAGGCACTGAACCATGCTAGACAATGGATACCAAAGAAAAATTTAAAATATCCTCCCCATTGAGCTTATATCCTACCAAAAGAATATAATATATACACAAGTAAATATATAGATGGTAGTTTGAGGAAAAAGCACCACCAACCGTAGGACCAGGAAAAGTTTCCCAGAGGATGTCATCCAGAAGCTGAGCCTAGAGGGGCTCTGAGTCCATTCTAAGAGATGATGAGGTCTGAATGCAATCCAGAGAATCAGCCTGCTCAAAGGATTTGACTTGGAAGATGGAATGATGACTTTGGGAAATAGTAGATTTGACTGGAATGAAATGGAAATAATATGAAATAATCATAGATAGGCAGAACCAAGCTAAGAGCTTTGAATGCTTTTAAACTTTTATAAACTTGAATTTTATTCTAGAATCAATAAGGAAGAAGAAAATGCTTCAAAGGAAGTTCTTGAGCCGGGACTTTAACTATTGAAAGATTACTGTGGCAGCTTTTGTGGGGAGTGGATAAGAGTAAGAAGAAACTAGAATCCAGGAATACAATTAATAAGTATTGCAACAGTATAGGTGAGAAGTAGCAAGGGTCTGAAGAGACTTCAGAAGACATGGCAGCTGTAAAGCAGGTTACAGAACTGGGGTCAGGAGGAAGGTTAAGACTGGACATATTTAGGAATCTATCTGCCAAGGGAAAATCAGAAACTTTATGAGCAAAACTACAAAACACTTTCCACACAAATTAAGTCTGATCTAACCAACTGTAAAAATATTAAATATTCTTGGATTGGGCGAGCAAATATAATAAAGATGACAATACTACCTAAACTAATCTATTTATTTAGCGTTATACCAATCAGACTCCCCAAAAACTACTTTGATGAACTAGAAAAAATAACAACAAAGTTCATATGGAAAAACAAAAGGTCAAGAATTTCAAGGGAATTAATGAAAAAAAAATCAAATGAAGGTAGCCTAGCTGTACCAGATCTAAAATTATATTATAAAGCAGCGGTTGCTAAAACCATCGGGTATTGGCTAAGAAATAGACTAGTTGATCAATGGAATAGGTTAGGTTCAAAGGACAAAACAGCCAATAACTTTAATAATATAGTGTTTGACAAACCCAAAGACACAGTTTCTGGGATAAGAATGCACTATTTGACAAAAATAGCTGGGAAAATTGGAAATTAGTATGGCAGAAACTAGGCATTGACCCACACTTAACACTATACACCAAGATAAGATCAAAATGGGTTCATGACCTAGGCATAAAGAATGAGATGATAAATAAATTGGAAGAGCATAGGATAGTTACCTCTCAGACCTGTGGAAGAGGGAGCAATTTATGACCAAAGAAGAACTAGAGATCTTATTGATCACAAAATAGAAAATTTTGATTATATCAAATTGAAAAGTTTTTGTACAAACAAAACAAATGCAAACAAGATTAGAAGGAAAAACAATAAACTGGGAAAACATGTTTACAATCAAAGGTTCTGATAAAGGCCTCATTTCCAAAATATATAGAGAATTGACTCTAATTTATAAGAAATCAAACCATTCTCCAATTGATAAATGGTCAAAGGATGTGAACAGACAATTCTCAGATGAAGAAATTGAAACTATTTATAGACATATGAAAATATGCTCCAAATCATTATTGATCAGAGAAATGCAAATTAAGACAACTCTGAGATACCACTACACACCTGTCAGACTGGCTAGAGTGACAGGGAAAGATAATGGGGAATGTTGGAGGGGATGTGGGAAAACAGGGACACTGATACATTGTTGGTGGAACTGTGAACAGATCCAGCCATTCTGGAGAGCAATTTGGAACTATGCTCAAAAAGTTATCAAACTGTGCATACCCTTTGATCCAGCAGTGTTTCTACTGGGCTTATACCCCAAAGAAATACTAAAGAAGGGAAAGGGACCTGTATGTGCCAAAATGTTTGTGGCAGCCCTGTTTGTAGGAGTCAGAAACTGGAAAATGAATGGATGCCCATCAATTGGAGAATGGCTGGGTAAATTGTGGTATTTGAATGTTATGGAATATTATTGTTCTGTAAGGAATGACCAGCAGGATGAATACAGAGAGCCTTGGAGAGATTTATATGAACTGATGCTAAGTGAAATGAGCAGAACCAGGAGATCATTATATACCTCAACAACGATACTGTTTGAGGATGTATTCTGATGGAAGTGGATCTCTTCGATAAAGAGAGTTAATTCAGTTTCAATTGATCAAAGATGGGCAGAAGCAGCTACACCCAAAGAAAGAACACTGGGAAATGAATATAAACTGCTTGCATTTTGGTTTTTCTTCCCGGGTTATTTATACCTTCTGAATCCAATTCTCCCTGTGCAACAAGAAAACTGTTCGGTTCTGCACACATATATTGTATCTAGGATATACTGCAACATATTTAACATGTAAAGGACTGCCTGCCATCTGGGGGAGGGGGTGGAGGGAGGGAGGGGGAAAATCGGAACAGAAGTGAATGCAAGGGATAATGTAAAAAATTACCCTGGCATGGGTTCTATCAATAAAAAGTTATTTAAAAAAAAAAAAAAAAAGACTGGACAAATAGATATGAGAATCACCAGCATGGAGAGGATCATTGAATTCGTGGGAGAGGATGACCTCGCCAGGGAAGGTCTAGGACAAAGCCCCGGCCGACCCCCACAACTTGTGGACATGAAGAGCCAGCGAAGGCAGCTAAGGAATAATCCAGCAGGAAGGGAGCCAGGGAAGGTAAAGGCTGCATAAAGTTCCAGAAGGAAAAAAACGGAGAAAAAGTCAAATTCTACCAAAATTCTAAACTCTAAAGTCTAAATTCTTAAAAGTCTAGTCTAACTCTTCCTTCTTGAAGAAGAGCACTTTCTACCTCTCTGATTCTACATAAGGAAGGTTAACTTCTTGTTCTTTTTTCCCCCTTGAACTACTTATGGCATTTGACTACCTTCTTTGATTCCCTTCAGTGTCTGCAGAACCTATTTCACTTCTCATCAGTTATTTCTTTTCTTACAAGGCAGAAGACAGCAAACTACTGGGGTTTGTTTGTGTTTCTCTATGATCAGTAAGCTAAGGTTTTTTTACATTTTTTACATTTACTTATTTTTAAATAAGTTTAAAGATGGAAAAAGCATTTATAGCTTGAGGACCTCATACCCCTGCTTTGATACAAAGATATCCAAACAAAGGAGAAAATCAGTAGCAGCAAATTTGTAAGTTCCCTGAGATCTGGAAACGTACTTTGCTCTTTCGCATCCCTCGTGCTTAGCCTGGTATATAGTAGGTGCTTAATAAATGGTAATAGACGGGTGTTATTCCAAACCAGAGATTGGAGTTCAAATCCTACCTAAGCATCTCTCCGCTATCTCTCCATCCCTCTGTGTCTCATCTACCTCCCCGTGCCCCTCCGGATGGAGCTTCAGAGGTTAAGTCTTAAAGTCATTATTATTATACTGAGTGTTGTGCAGGAACTATCATTCTGTAAACTCGGGTCCAGAGAAAGAAGTGACGGGGCCAGGGAGGACATAGGATGGAACTGGGGCTGATGGGAGAGAAGGGTCACAGGTCAAGGAAAGGCCGAGGAAACAGGCGCGGTTGTGCGGCTGCGCAACTGCGGGGGCGACTTCCGCTTCCGGCTCCATGACGCCATTTCCGCTTCCCCGCCTCCGGCCTCTTTCCGCTGGGGCCTAAGAGGGTGTGAGGGAGGAGCGGAGCTGGGGAAAGGGAGCGCGACCAGCCCCCGGGCTCCGCCCCAGCCCCAACTCGGCCCTGCCCGCCCTGGCCAACCCTCCTCTGCCGGCGCGGCGACCCCGCCCCGAGCGCCCAGCATGAAAGTGAGTGTGGGAGGGAGGCGGCCCCGGCCCGGCCGGGGAAGGAGGAGGGGGAGGGGGAGGGGCGGGAAGTGGAGAGGGAGGGAGGGATGTCAGAGGACGCGGAGTGTGGGAGGGGCCTTAGAACTGGTTGAAAGGCCTTTGGACTCCAAGGGCTGCTCTTCAGAAGTACGGGACATCTTCGAGCCCAGTGGCGGATCAGGAGGAGGCACCGAACGGAGACCGTGCCCAGAAGAATGGGAGAGCGGAGAGCTGGGCTGGGGGAGGGGCCGCGGGAGTCACTGGGGTTGGGGGGTGGGGAGCCTGGAACCTGTTATGGCCCCGAGCAACCTCAAGCCTGAGAGGAAGCCTAGACGCGCTGCGGGCTCAGCTGGGCCAGGAGCGCAGAGTGTGCAGAGCGTCCGAGGTGGACAGTAACTGAGGGTCCGAGCGCCAAGGAGCCGACCCAGCCTGCAGCTTTAAAAGTCTTCGAACCGAAAGAGAGCTTAGGGCCTAGCGCGTAGGGTGTCGGGACCGGAAGGCCAGAGTCCAGAAGTGTCCTAGAACGTCAGAGAACATACACTTTCATACCTGGAAGGCGACTTAGGACATAGAACATTGGAGCTGCCGGACACTTAAGAACACAAAATGTCAGAGCTGAGAGTGACCTTAGAACAGAGAATGATAGAACTGGCAGGAACCTTAGAACAGAAAATGACAGAGCTGGGAAGGGTCTTAGAACATGCAATGACAGCGCTGGGAGAGGCCCTAGAACATGCAATGTCAAGAGCTTGGTAGAGCCTTAGAACAGAGAATATCTGAAACAAAACGCAAAATATCAGAACTGGAAGAGACTGTGGAATTCATCTTACTCAACTCCTTTATTTTACAGATGGGGAAGATGATTCTCAGAAAAAACAAGTGACTTTTTTAGGACCACAAAGGTAGAAAGTTGACATGTCTAAAATTCTAGGTCAAATCTTCTCATTTCAAGCCCTGGTGCTCATGAATGCTAGAGGGGGAGCATTGTATCCAAACTGTTTAATCTTCTCTTTACCTGCCACAAACACTGCAGGATTGTTATGGAGCTGTACAGGTGCTTGTAAGTTGAACTGTCCATAAAATTTCAGAAATGACCTTAGATCCTTATCCTTACTTAGAAATATTAAGAAACATTCTCAGGAAATGGCCAGATGGTCTTTGAAGACCTTATTAACGGTCTGTGTTGTGAAGTGGTAGCAGTTCTTATTTGGAATTGGAGACCATGGGACCTTACCTTAGACATAGCAGTTTTGTTACTGAGGACAGCAAGTTGTTTCACCTTGATCCCAGGTCTTTTCACTCTAGACCCAGTATTTCTTACTATGTTATATGATAGAAAGTAGAAAGATTAAGGACTAAGAAATGGAGAGAAGAGAGGAAGAGGAGAAAGCCGGGGAATGATAAATAAGGATTTCATTGGGAAGGTGGATTATTCAAGAAGTTGACAGAGATGAGGTGAGGAGGGCTGATTACTTGACAGAAATGCCTTCCTTCTCCCCAACCACTGACCAGTTTGAATGACAGAAATTGTTGGGCCTATTTGAACTAAGACATGGCCCCAGGCAGGACAATGTAGAGGATCTAAGCAGGGGATAGTAAAGTCTTAACAGTAGCCAGTTAATAAGTTATGAGCACCTAAGTAGTCACCAAAAAACATAAGAGAAGATAGAATCTAGTGTTCTCTCTAGTAAGATTTTGTTGTATTTCTACCAAGCTCTTCATCTCTAGTCCAAATGTGGCTACACTGTGAACAAAGTCTCTCTCCATCTAGATCCATTTCTCCAACCTATCAATCAGTGATAGTTGATTGAAATGCTTCAGCATTGCTTTTGGGACTATATTTGAGATATTAAGAGGACAGATAATCATAGTACAATGTAGTAAACCAGGTTTAACACAAGACTCAAAAAAATAAAATGTAATATATACTGAAGATTTTTGTTACTCATGTTAAGCACATACAACACTTGCTGTAACTAGAGCTATAGGCATTATTTTGGGAAAGTAACAGTTTTGTCAAATTTGCATGGTAAGATAAGTCTGAATAGTCATTATCTCCTGATGAACTATTTCAGAGGGCATCGTCATAATAATCAGTATGTGTTTATATACACATACACACATCATCTTAAGGGGTTTGCAAAGCACTTTATATACATAGATCCATATATTCACATATATTTGTGTGTTTATATATATTTTATGATATTTAAAGCAATCCTGTGAGCTACATGTTACAGCATTTTTTTAGATGAGGTAACTGTGTCCCATGGAGGTTAAGTTGCAGTGGGTTGATTCAGCCAATTTCCGAGACAGGATTCTACTCCAGACCTGATTCCCAAGTACCCCACTATATATATCCCTTCCATCATCCTGCATCTGATGCATCTGATCTAAATCAGATCTAAACTTATCTAAACTGCATCTGACCAGAAATCCCTTTTAAAGATGTTGCCAACAATTGGTAATCCAGTTTTGTTAAAGCAGCTTGTCCTGTTTTTCCTTTTAAGCTGAAATTTGATTTTGCAGTTTGTAATATGTATGCCCCTAAATTATCCCATATTTCCTTAACTTGAACAGTTGCTTGGCAGCATTGAAGCCCCTCTTAACATCTCCACCAGCTCCATTCACTTTGTATATAGTGACATCTTTGATGCTGTTTAGCCTGAATTCTTTTTTTTTGTAGGGTGCAGCTGAGGTCCTCAGGTAATTGAGAAGGTCGTGGAATCCTCTTAATTTGGCACAACTTGCAGTTTGGCTTGTATAATGGACCACACTCAGGGGGAGGGATGCTAATATTTTCTAAGGACTCATTCTAAGTTGGGAAAGGTCAGTTGCTAAAGTGAATTAAAAGTTTTCACAGACACACATACCAGTTCTGTCCTCATTGCCACATCCCATGAGACTGTCTGAATTTATGCATTGTTTCTGTATAAATTATGCAGAGTTTCATGAAGGGTTTTCCAAAGGGTGGCCACTTGATTTGATTGCACAGCAATTGAATGATGATGTCTCACCTGCTTGTTGCTGTCCAAAGGCATTAAACCAAGTGACTTACTGTAGCATCTTGGTCTAGGACGTGAAAGCTATTCACTTCCAGAAATGGGCACTCATAGTGTGCTCCATCCTGAAATGGTTACCCATGCATAGTGACTAGATGCCTCTCTAGAGTGCTTGAAGCAGTTTGCACTTAACACATTTCTCCATGCAGACATGCTTATTCAGGAAATTCATTCCATCCCAGTAGATAAAATATGCCCAATATTGATAAAAGCCATGGTCATCAGGCATAACAAACTACAGTCCAGAAATGCCATACATGGGGGCAGGTAAGCACCCACCCAACTGCCACAGGAGACATAGTTCTGCTGTCCACTAACAAGGAAGGTAACGTGTAAGTCCACAATCATATCTCCAAGAGCCTCTGGTAGTAGCCCACACATTCCTCACCAGCAGAGAGTAAAAGGTAGTAAGGTTTGGGGATGAGTTTATTCCTATGTTGGTAGATACATTTTCATGAAGGCAAGAATATGGTGGCAAGTATCTCCTTAAGAAACTTCCTTATGACACAGTGAAGTCACTAATCCTATCGGGAAGGGTACAGTGCTTAAGAATCATTCTGTAGTAGGCAAGTCCTCATCCCTACCTCGCCCGCTTGGCATTGAATAGAGAAGTGGAATTTTGAACTCCTATCATATCCGCCATACATACCTCAGGTTTGTCTTCAAATTTTCACATTTTGAGGCCTTAAATATGTTTCAAGGGAATTAAAAGTTCAGGGGTAATACAAATGATCAGATTGGTATACATAATTGGTTCTGCTCTTTACCAAAAATATCTTCTATAGGATCAAGATCAAAGGAATCTAACAACTTGTCGATTGTTAAAACAAATGTATTGAGATAGGAGGATGCTACTTTTTGTTTGGTTTGGTTTCATTCTGAACTTAAAAAAAAACTTTTCCATACACAAAGCAGAATCCAGAGGATTATTTTTACATTACTTTCAAAACTGCCCCACTTGTCTGTGCTTCCTTCTGAATGACCTTTTAATGTTCAGTAGCCCTTTTTCTTACATCACTATTATTAATTCTTCCTCCCAATCTTTCAATTTTAAAAGTAAGATAAAGAAAGAAAGAAAGACTCATGTAATAAGATATATCTAGTCAAGCCAAACAAATCCATTCAGTAACCCCAAAAATACATCTTTCTTCATCCTGAGTCCATCACCTCCGTTTGTCAGGAAAGAGGTAACATGCTCCATCATGGTTTCTCTGGAGGCATGGTTTGTCACACAGTATCGATTGAAGTTCTCCAAGTCTTTCAAAATTGTTTTCCTTTATAGTATTATTTTTCATTTGTATAGATTGTCCTAGTTAAGTTCACTTCCCTTTTCATCAGTTCAAAATTCTCTGAAATTTCTTTTTTAAGGCACAATAGTATTCCTTCAAAACTTGTTGTCATTCCCTAATTGGGAAAGGGGGAGAAAAAAAAAAAAAAACTGTTGATCTTCTTAGTTCAGTAATAAACTGTTTTGGTGCTCTTTTCAGTTCACCTTATTTATTGACTCTCCCTCTTACATTCAGCACACTACAATTTGACTTAAAGAATAGGAAGACTTGTTTGCACAGTTAGCAGACTTAATGTAATACTAATTAAAGAGTATTTCCTTGTGTCTGGAGCGAAATGATGTTGCTAATAAAAATGCTTTTTAAATTAGTGTGTTTTTTTTTTTTAATCATGAGCAGGAGAATGTTAGCAGTTCACTGATTGCTAATAAAAAGACTAGGTAGGCTACTCAGTCATTTATCTAAATGAAGACAGCAGCTAAATTGTATGTAGAGATAAATTGTATGTAGAGTAAAGTTGATGAGTAAGTGAGATTAAGATGAAATCACAAGTTTACATTTTTTAATTAGTTTATACCTTTAACAACTGCTTAGAGTGACACAGTGATTGAATGTCTGCTTAAGCCTTCTGGAAATAATACAGTTCTACTAAGTTCTGAAAATTCTTTGTGTGTATATCTGTTATATATGAGCACATATGTCTACACACACACACACACACACATACACACACAAATTTATAACGCATGACTGACTGCATTCTTGGCTATCTTTGTCCCCTCTTTCCCGTATATCATAAGGCAATCAGGGTCTTCAACTACCTTGGCACCTAGATGTCACATGGAATTTGGGTATCAGAGTCAAGAAGACTTAAGCTTCTTTGTCTGTAAAATGAGGCTAATAATAGCAGTTACTTCGCAAGGTTTTTGTAAGGAACCAAAGATATAACATTTATGAGCTATACGACCCAGCACAAGTCATTTAACTTCTTGCCCTCAGGTTTTTCATCTATAAAGTAGAGATAATAATAGCACCTATTTCATAGAATTGACAAGATTAAATGATACAAAGCACTTCTTGAAACTTAAAAGTACCCCATGCATGTTAGCTATTATTTTGTGTCCATATAAAGGGGTGTGTGTGTGTGTGTGTGTGTGTGTGTATGTGTGTGTGCGTGCATGTGCATGCGTGTGCATATGCATGTGAATAAGGGTGCAGCTGACTACCCTGTTACAAGGCCAGGGCCAATACACCTCAGCTTCACTGATCACTGGAGTAGTTTACACAAGAACTTATGAACGGCAATTGGTCAGGGCTCTAAGGCTCTAAAAATCTTACCTTTCAAAAAACCCATTATATGAAATGTTCACAAGTTCTTATTCTTTGAAGTGAGCTCTAGTTGTGCTATACCTTGGAGGCAGACAGCAAGGAAAGAGCTGTGGATTTGTCGCCAGGGTTTAAATTCTGATTTTTAGCATCTACTGTCCAGGTGCCTTAGGACAGATTGTTTCTCATCTCTGTGTCTTAGTTTCCTTATTTGTAAAATGAGGGGATTAGGCAAAATTATCCCTAAGATTCCTTCCAACTTCCAAGTCATAGAATCCTAGATCATACAAGGTTAGAGTTAGCAACAATAGCCTTAAGAACTGCTGTGTGCTGAAGAGTGAGAGACCTCATTTCTGGTCCCTCTGAAACCTATTCTCAACATGATCTTGGGCAACTTGTATTATTTTTCTGTGTGTCAGTCTTAGAAAGCAGGGGTTGTTGCACCAGATTTGGGGGCGGGGGAGGATTCCTTATCCTAAGATCTACAACCCTCCAAGGAGTTCAGTTTTAGATGGGTCCTTGAACTTTAATGAGAGAAAAAATCGCATCTTTATTTTCACTAATCTGTTACTGAAATTTAGCATTTTTTCCCAAAAACATTCCAAGAAGAATCTCTGATCTTTACCAGACTGCCAGATGGGTCCACGACACAAAAAAATGGTTAAGCACGCCTAGACTCTGATATCTAAGGCCCTTCCCCTTGTGAATTTCTAGAATTCTAAATGTGACATTTGTGCCATGGGGCTTCTTTTCTGATTTCATTAAAAATTCATACTTCTCCAAAATCTGATTTTTCTTTTTGTAGGAGGGAGTAGTAAGCAGACTAATTTCTTTTGAAGCCTGCTCCTAAGGGCTACCCACTAAAACTTGTGTGTCTGATGTATGCATCGTAATAATTCCTTCACTCAAATAGCACTGGCCATATATCATTTTATTAAAGATTCTTCCTGATAACAGCAGAATGGTAGGAGCCAGCAATTGATGCTGTTTATGTTGGCAGGAAGCTAAGATCAATAAGCTTTAATTTATTCATAAGCTCCAGGTCAGGATTTGGATTCCAGCACCCTAACTTGTGACCTACTTACTACCAGGGGGATAGGAAGTTTATGACTTCTCTCTAGAACCCATTTTCTTCATTTGTAAAAAGAGGTTGGATTAATTGACCTCAAATGAGTCTTCTACATCTAGATAAGGTATAGCTTTTAGGGGAAATATAGTCATAATCCTGAGGCCCCCTGACCTTAGAATGCTTATTGTTCTAGCAATCTGTCTGTCAATGAGTCTAAAGTCTTCTGGCCTTAAAATAGTCCTACAAACATTGCCGACTGACTGTCAGATAGATTAATCCGCTGGTCAATGATAACCAAGTTCCTGAGACAATCGTGAATAGACCACTCCTCAGCTCTACCTCTGGGCCATAAAATTAGCATATCAGTGACAGGAAGAACCAGATCTGTCTGTCTTTTCCTATAAATTTCTCTTCTTGCTCCGGGTTCTTTGCTAAATCTTTTGGAACTTAGCCTGCTTCAATTGGCATTACAATTACAATAAACTTTATCCCTTGACTTGGATATGGGTTCAAGCCTGCATATTCTTTTGAGACACCTCATGACACAGATCTGCAACCCCAACATTTTGGTGTCTCCTTTCTGAACCTCAGCACTCTGAGCTGTAAGGTGCCTTCCAATGCTAAATCCTCTGATTTAAAAGAATTTATTAATTTGTTAATTATTTTATTATTATATTACCTGGTATTAAGACCCAAGTATCTTATACATAGAGTAGGTAATAATCAACACGCATTTTGTTGATTAGGCACAGACTATTTGTCAGGTACAATGTTAGGTTCTGGGTTTATATACAAAATGACAAAAATGAAATAATCCCTGCCTTCTAGGAGTTTACATTTCCTCTTTGAGCCCTCCAACTGTCACCAGACCTTTGGATAAAAATATCCTCTTTCCAAACATGTTTCAAAGATTATGCTTTCTTCACCTCTTTTTAACTTTTATTGATACCTATTTGCACCATAGTCATTTCCCTCTAAACCTACCCCCATTTTCAATCCCATTCAACCCACCTTCATGACTGCAAAATGGTTTTAAAAAAGCAATTGACCAAGCACCTGCGTCCACCAGCTTGTTACATCTTCTCCTTGGAGTCCCCTCACTTCTACAGACCGCTTCATCCTCTCCTCTGGAATAAGCTCAATTTCAAGTCAAATTCAGCCTCCTTGCAAGTGTTGTTTTTATTAACATTATTGTAGGCATTGTTTATGTTGTTCTCCTGTTTCTCATTTCCCCGATGTTCATTTTAATTTGATTCTCACCTGCATGCAAGTGTGTGACTGTGTATAAGATTGGAGACACTGTGATTTCTGTGCCTGGCACATAGCAGACAGTTAATAATTGCTTGTAGAATTGAATCGCAGCTGTTATTCTACACTCTAGGGAAATCTTCATGGCCACTGAGGTAGGTGCCACCATTATTATTGACTTTCCACTTTACAGTTGAGGAAACCAGGGTGCAGAAAGGCCAAGAGATTTGCCTCTGCTCCCTATCTTTCACATCCACCCTCTTCTTTCCATACCACAACCATTTTGATTTAGACCTTTATCACCTCTTGCCTACACTATTGCAATAACCTCCTGATTGGTCTTTCTGTACTCCATTCTTCCTGCTCCGTTCCATTCTCTCCACAGATGCCAAATTGACATTTTCAAAGCACACAACAGCTCATGTCATTCTTCTGTACAGGAATTGTCAGTGCTTTCCTCAATTTGCTCCAGGATAACATGCAACCTCCCTTGTTTGGCATTTAAAGCCTCTCACCCTACCTGCCTTTCCAGCCTAATTATACATTACTCTTTTCCCCTTCTTTTTATGCTCTGGCCACACCGACCTGCCTTCTATCCCTTATACACAATATTCTGTGTCTCTATGCTTTGGAATATGCTGTGCTCTGTGTTTAGAATGTTAAAGATATCCTTCCTTCAGCTTCTTAGATACTCTGTCTTCAGGACTTATTTCAAGGGTCAACTCTGTTAGGAGGTCTTTCCTAAATTCCCCAAGTTGTGTAGGGCCCACCTCCAGTCATTTTTTTCATGTAGTTTCTGTATTATTTTCTCTCACAATGAGGTCCCTGTAATAGCTAGCCCAGATTTAATGTGCTGTGTAAGTACACTCAAAACAATAGCTCTTAGCTTCTACTGTGTGGTTACTTTTTCTCTAGTTAGCCAAAGGAGATGGTTCAAAGCAGAAACATTTAACAAAATAGCATAGTACAAGCATTTAAAGTAGAACATTTTTCTGTAAATATAGGGTGCACTCTCCAACACATAAACACAGTACCAGTGGAGAGAATAAACCTGAAAAATGATTATGTACACATTAGAAAAATGTGTAGAGGAGCAACCCATATTTCTGATATTGCATGATCGCTGGTGCTTTCTGGTGATGACATTGTGCTTTTCTCAATAAATTACCACCATTCCACCAGACTTACTGGACTTGCTCCATTCTGAGCACTGCCTTTCTCTTGGCCCCATTCTTATGGGTGGGTAGGGGGTACTCTGTCTGCTGATGTGCTCATTTCTACAATCAATTCAGCCATGTCAGCTGCAAACACTTAAACCTCTGTTTGAGAAGGACAGACTAACACCTTTTTATTCACAGCCAAAGAGCATGTGCAAGTCCCAGACTCCTGGATGTAAAACATACTTGATGTCCTGGAGTAAAACATACCTCTTGGCCAGGAGAGTCAATGGGATTAGTGTTCAATGGGCATATGTGCCTATGGTCATAATCACCACATCCACCCAACAAAAGCCAGGCAGAATGCTCCTCACTCCAAATTGGCGGTGAAATCAAAGACTTTGTTGCTTAGAATCTTAGGATTTATATAATCTGACCCATTTCTAGGATCTCAGGGCCCATTTTCAATTTTCATCCTGCATGACCAGTCTTCAGCCTTTGACACTGTCAATCACCCCTTTCCCCTAGATACTCTTGGTTCTCTTTTTACCTGTCTGTCTGTTCCTTCTCAGATTCCTTTGCTGGATCTTGATCCAAGTCACCCATTAAAGTGGGTGCCAGGGTTCTGTCCTGGGCTGCCTTTATTCTCCCTCCATATTATTTCACTTGGTGATCTCATCAGTTCCCATAGATTCAATTATCCTCTCTATGTTGATGATTCTACAATCTATATATTATGCCCTAACCCCTCTCCCAACCTCCATACTTTCTTCTCTCACTGACAATCAGACATCTTGATCTGGATGTCCCCTAGACAACTTAGATTCAATGTGTTCTAAATGGAATACATTATCTTTCTCCCCAAGTCATCCTCCCTTCTGAACTTCCCTATTCCTATATTTGTATATATCCTGTATTTTAAGAACATGCCTAGTCATCCCAAGCAGAACAGAAGTTCCCTGAGGGCTGGAATAATCTCACTTTTGTATTCATATCCTTACATTATCTGGCACATAGTAGGTGTTCAGTAAAGATGACTGATAGGATCAGTAAGTTCTAAAGCAGAATCCCAATTGAGTCCCTCATGCTTGCAACTCAGTTGTTCTCCTCACTCTGCTTTCCAGTATCCAATTCTTACTAAATCCTATCAATTTCACCTTTTTTTATATTTCATATTTGTTCCCCCTTCTCTCTTGTGACATTGCCACCCTCTGGTGCAGTCCCTTAGCACTTCCAACCTAGACTATTGCAGTGGCTACTGGTTGGTCTCCTTCCCATAAATCTCTTCCCACTAATCTGTCCTTCACTCAGCTGTCAATTTAATCTTTCCAAGGAGCAGATCTGACTGTCATGCACATCACACACTCCCCCGTTCTGGAAGCTCCAGTGACTACTTATCTCCAGGATCAAATATAAAAATCCTATTTGGTATTCAAAGCCCTTCACAGCCTGGCTCCCTCCTGTCTTTCCAATCTTCTTATACTTTACTTCCCACTATGAACTCTACAACCCAGTGCCACTGGCCTCTTGCTATTCTTCCAATTGCTTCTTCCATTGCTCAGCTCTGGGCATTTTCTCTGACTGCCCATACTGCCATGTTCTGCCTTCTCATCTCTACCTCCTGGACTGTCTTGACTCTCTTCAAGTCTCAGCTAAGATCCCATCTTCTGTGGCAGTCTTGCCTTATTCTCCTTGCTGCTAATGGCTTCCTTCTGTTGATTATCTTCAGATTACTCTGTTTCTATCTTGTTTGCATAGTGTCTCCCCCTCTAGACTGAACTCCTCAAGCTCAGGAAACGACTATCTTTTGTCCTTTATATAAAACCACTTCACACAGGGCTGGACTCATAGTGGGACCTTAGCAGGAACATAAACTAGGCTAAGGAAGCAGGGTCAGTATTCTCTACTCACTGCCTGAAGTCTGTCTCTGTTGTGCATATTGGTAAGTAGTAAACCCTGTGTGTTTGGTTTCATTTCCTGCTGTAGTTTAACCAGGGAAAATTTCAGTCTCCTTATGTTTGTATGTATCCTGTATTTTAAGAACATGCCTAGTCATTCCAAGCAGAACAGAAGTTCCCTGAGGGCTGGAATAGTCTCACTTTTGTATTCATAACCCTATAGTAACTGGCACATAGTAGGGGTTCAGTAAAGATGACTGATTGATAAAACCAGTAAGTGTCTAAAGCAGAATCCCAATTGAGGTCACCATCGAATCCTGATCCAGTACTTGCCATCCATTACCCTGCCTAGAAAGCTGTTGCATATATAGATTCTGGATTCTCTTTTTGAATTCCCTATGTCCTACAAAAATGATGCTGGCATAGGTAATTCTGTATTAAACACATTCAGGAGACAGGAAGTCCCTTATGTGTGCAACATACTGTACTGAACATCGAGGAGCCAAAGTCTCCTTCCCTTGTACAATGTGTATCAGGACTGAAAAGCACAAAATGTTCCAAGCAATCTTGTCAAATGAGGGGAAATAAAGAGTAATGACTTCAAATTTTTCATGCCATTTAAAACACTACTGGATGCCATGGTCTATACTGTTTGGTCCATAGTAGGTACAAATTCATGCTTATTGAATTGATGTGATTTATATATCCTAGCTGTAGTAATATTAATAATAGTTCATTTTCAATAGGACTTAAAAGATTCATGAAACTCTCTGTAAAGGATTTTGGATCCTTACCACAATCCTATGAAGTAAGTACTGTTTTCCCCAAAGAAATGACTTTCTCCTCATCAGTCAACCCTTCACTTGTGCCCCTGATTTACTCCTTCCTTTGCCCTCTAACAGATTGTCCTATATGATTCTCTTTTGGGAATCTTCTCTCATTCCCTGTTGTCAGAAGCCATGCTTTGATATCACTCTTAATGCCCTCCTCCACCTTACCATCCCCTCAAGCTGATCTCCTCTCCCTCTTTCCTTTTCTAACCAAACTTCTAGAAAAAGCTGCCTCCACTTCCTCTCCTCTCATGCTTTCCCCCCTTCCTATACCTGTGATTTTATTTGTTTGGAATTCTCAGGATGGAAATCTCCCCCCACCGATCCACATCAGAAATTCATCTATACATTATGAACTTAGGGCATTGCCTGGATCCTGAGATCTTGAGTCGACGGTAGCAGATATCCAGATCTCCCTGCATACAAAAATACGGTGAATTTTTTTTAATGTGAATGCTAGACTTGGAGTCAAGAGGATCTGAAATCAAATTTTGCCTTGATGACATGGTAGGCCTGGACTCAAGAAGACCTGAACTTAAATCTGGCCTCAAAGACTTAGGAGATGTGTGATAGAGGGCGATTTAATGTCTGTCTTTCTCCGTTTCTTCAGCTATAAAATGGGGAGGTTATTGTAAAGATTGGTTAATAAATGTTTAATAAGTTCCTTCTAGGTGTTGGGCATTGTGCTAAGTGCTAGGGATACAGAAAGAAGCAAAAGACCAATAGGAAATAAGTAACAGAAAGAAGGCATTCCAATTAAGGAGGGTTGGGAAAAGCTTCCAGTAAAAGATAGATTTTAGCTGGGACTTAGAGGAAGCTAGAGAGGTCATAATTAAAATAGAGAAGGGAGGCATTCCAAGCATGGGGGACAGCCAGAGAGATGGGGAATCTTGAGGAGCCTATATCATTTAATTGAAGACTACATATCAGGAAGTTAAGTGTAAAAACTGGAAAGGAGGAAGAGGGGCTAGGTGATGAAGGACTTTGGACACCAAATAGCTTTTTGTATTTGCTCCTGGAGGTGACTGGGAGCCTCTGGAATGTATTGAATGTGTATGGGCAACATAGTTGGACCTGTGCTTGAGGAAAATCACTTTGGGGACTGAATGGATGATGGATTGGAGTCCTTGGATGGTGGCAAGGAGACCTACCTGCCACTATTGCAAGAATCCAGGTTTGTGGCAATGAGGGCTTGCACCAGTATGAGGGCAGGGTCAGGAGCATGATGGAGATATATCCAAAGTTGCTGGAAAGGGAAAATCAACAAGCCTTGGCAACAACTTAGACATGGGGGATGAGAGAGAATGAGGAGTCCAGAGTGACTCTTAGGTTGTGAGCCGGAGGGACTAGGAGAAGGGTGTTGCTCTGTGCCTGAGTAGTTTGGGAGGGGAGAGGGCTTAAGGAGAAAGATATTGCATGTTGTTTTGGACACACTGAGTTTACATTGTCTCCTGGATATCTAGGTTGAGATGGCTAAAAGTCAGGAGATGTGAGATTGGAGGTCAGCCAAGAGGTTGGGGCAGGAGAAGTAGATATGAGTATCACCAGTTTAGGGATGATAATTCAACCTAGTAGAGCTGATGAGATCACCAAGTGAAGCATTATAGGAGAAGAGAAGGGGGTCCAAGACAGAACCTTGTGGGACAGCTGGGGTTAGAGGATGGCTTCTGGGTGAGAATCCAAGATCAAGTGAGGTACTGCTTGTAAAGCACTTGGTATATAGTGTCTGACACAAAGTAGAAGCTTAATAAATAGTTGTTCCTTCTGTTCTTTTATCCTTTCTTGAACAAGTTACTTAATTTAGCCTCATTGTCCTCCTCTGTAAAGTGGGGATAGTATCAACCTCACAGGCATTGAAAGTCCATCTCCCTCTGTCTCCAGCCTGCTTTTTCAGCTTTATGGTATATTGTGCCCCTCCATGTGCTCTTTGGTCCAGCACTCAATGTTCTGTCTCTATGTACTTTCTGACATCTGCTAGATCTTCAATGCCTCTTCATCCCCCTTTGTTTTAGATAATCCCCAGTTTGCTTCAAAGATCAGTTCAAAGGCCACTTTCCACAAGAAGCTTTTCTTAATTCTTACCCCCTCCTAGATGCCATAACAGGAAGCAGATTCTCCTACTGTTAGTAGTTGCTCTACTTGTTTATTAAGCCCTTTGGATCATAGAATCACTAGGCTTATAGATAAAGGTTCTTTAGAAATCATTCAATCTAATTTTTCCTGCTACATCTAGAGAGGGCAAGTGATTCACAATGTCTCACCCAGCCAGTCAGTAAATGACATAATCTGGATTAGAGCTCAGTCCCTTGTCTTCCCGCTGTAGTATTCCTTCTCCACAATCCTGAGGCCTGAGGGTTATTAATTTATCTTTGTTTCTTTCTCAACATCTAGCCTGGTGCTTTGCTTATGGAGGTACCTACTGTAAGCCAGGGACTGGACTAGGTGCTAGAGATTAAAAGTCAAAGCAGAGGAGACAAACCCTGAGTTCTTTAAGGCTCTCCCTGGGAAACAGAAGCTACCCTAAGTGAAGGCCCAGAGAAGCCTCAAGTGGGCTGGCCTAGAGCCAGGCCCCCTAGCTTTAGATATCCTCCTCTAGGTGGGCCACACAAATGGTCTTTTTCTCCTCTATAGTGGTTCTCAAAGACCCTTTTATAAGGAGTAGATTTGTCATTTGGTAGAAACAAGTGAAATTGATTCTCTGAGAAATGAAGGAAGTTCATTTCCCTAGTGTTTTCTAATATGTAAAACACTTGGCTCATAAAAGTCCTATTAGATAGGCACTGAAAGGGTTACTGTCTCTATTTCAGAGATAAGATGAGGTCCCTTGGCACTATCATTTTCTGTGGGTTTTTGAGACTCAGCCTTAGTGAGGTGAAATGATTTTTCTACATAGCCAGAAAGTATCAAGACCAGAACTTGAACCCGGATCTCCTGCCTCTTGGTCCAGTGTTATCTTCACTATCCTGCTTATAGCAAATCTCTCTGGGGCACCTTTTCTGACCTCTAATATGGTTTCTTAAATCCTTTTGGCATATCTGTGGTTGCATGCATTTTCTGGACATCATGGGTCAGCATGTGGGTCTGCTCAGGTGTGTTTGGTCAGCTTGTTTTTCAGACAGTGGCCCACATGGTGGGTTGCTTCATGATATGATACATGGGAGATGCTGAGATGACTCACAGCTGTTTTTATAAAACTTGCTTCTTGTGTCGAAGTGTGACACTTAGATGAATCACTGGAGAAAGTAAATAACTCATTTGAAAACATCTTTGCCTCAGGAAAACTGGGTTTCTGAAGGGTTGAATGAAGATGGTCAAATGAAAGAAGAACACATTGTTATGAGACCTAAAGTTTAAAGGACATTATTGATATTTATAGAGATGGTTCAAGCTAATTAGTCAGTCTGGAATCAGAATGTCAGCAGCCAAAGATTGTCAAAACACAGAAGCTTAGAACTGGAAGAGACCTTAGAATATGGGGAATCTTAGAGCCCAGGCAGCCAATTTCAACTCTGGAAGGGATCTTAGCTCCCAGAATCTGGAATGAGGAAACAGAAGTTTAGAGAAAGTCAACATGATGCTGAAGTGACAGACTCACTACTTTATGGCAGAAAACTGCCTGACTCCCAACCTGGTGATCTCTGCCATTCCTCTGGGCAACAAAGCCCAATGAACAGCATTGGAGACTATTTGTTAACCTTCCTCCTCCAAGAGTGAATTCTGGAGTTTTATTTCTGTGAAGATTGATGATTCAGAACATAGTCGCCTCTCCAACATGATTTATTTTATATCCTATTTATGAATTAGGACATGTTTATAGTGAAAGGATAATTTAGATGAGAATGAGGCTACTGGAAAATATAAAGGGATAATTGAATCTCAAAGTCTATTAAACACTGTTGTCTTACATCTTGCAGCATGGCATTTTATAATAGGGCCTAACCTGACTTTTGCATTCAGTTTCTTCCTACCTGTTCCTCCCTTTCTTCATTACATTTCAGAAAATTAGATTTCTTCTATCTACTTGTTCTTTTCCTTTTTGGGGTCCAGGCAAGTAGAGGGAGGATCATTAATCCAAAATTGCAAAAAAAAGATCACTGATTGGATTTGTACAGAATTAATACCTTAAAAGTAGTGTGATATAATAGAAAATAGCCTGGATTTCAAATCCAAGAGCTTGAATTCAAATCTTAGCTCTGGTACTTATTAGCTTGGAGACATTAGGTGAATCCTGCCTCTCTCACTGGCTATCAGTTTCCTCCTCTGTAAGTTGAGGACCTGGACCAGATGACAGTCTAATTAGTCCCTTATAGACTTCAGAGCAGAATCAAGATCAGTGAACAGGGGGCAGTGGCAAAAACGTAGGTTGAATATCAGGAAAGCTTCCTAACAATTCATGCTGCCCAGCAATGGAGTGGACAGCCTTCTTCAGAAGGATCAGGCTCATGGTCACTAAGCAGAAGTCAGTTATGTTGCTGTAGAAATGCCTTTTCATGGATCTGTTGGATGAGGACTTGCCAACTCTACAATTGGGTGATGCTTACATCTCCATTCCACCAGCTAAATGGACATCCCTTGAAGCTAAGATTGCTTCTGTTTAGCTCAGCAGTGGGACTTTTGAAGGTAGTACTTTCTTTTCAAATTATTTTACAGAACAACTCGACCAATTCACACCATTCACCAATGGAGTATCGATGTATCTTATCTCACGGCTTCTCCAGCATTTGTCATTTTCCTTTTTTTGTCAGCTTTGCTACTCCGATAAGTGTGGAGCAGAACTTCAGAATTGTTTTAATTTGCATTTTTCTAATTATTACTGATTTGGAATATTTTATCATGTGGCTATTGGTAGCTTGTATTTATTCCTTTAAAATTGCCTATTCCAATTTTTGACCATTTCTTAATTGGGTGATAATTCTTATTCTTAAAAATTTGAAATTTCCTATCTTAGAAATGAGATCTTTATTAGAAAAACTTGCTATAAAGATTTTTTTTTTGCTATTTACCTACTTCTATTCTAATTTTAGCCAAATTGGTTTTGTTTATACAAAAGTTTTTAATTTTATGTAAATTAAATTTTTTTTAACCTCTAAGGCTACTGTTCTCATTTGCTTCTGTTCCATTCACCTCTGTCTCTTATCTCTTACCAAATTGTTTGGATTACTACTATATAGTATAGTTTACAATCTGGCATTGTGAGGCCTGAAGGGGGATTTTTACTGGTAGGTCCTTGTCATGTGAAAAAAAAATCTGGAAGCTTCTACCTTGGGACTGGAAAAACTGACTTTTTCTGAGGGTCCTTATCACTTGTCTCCACAGCCTTATGTTGTTGAAGAGTACTTGGACATGCTCAGCTTGACCCAGAGGGCAGAACTGGGAACAGTAATTAGAAACAGCAAAACAAAAAACAAAAAAAACAGGCTTAGGCTGGATGTCAAAGAGGACTTCCTAATAATTAAAGGGTCCAAAAATGGCAGGAGCTGCTCAGGAAGGAGTTCATTCCCCTTCCTCACTTCCTCATTGTCCTCCCCATCATCCTGTGCAGGCAGGAGCCAAGGCTTATTAGCTCGATTTTATAAATGAGGAGGCTGAGACTCATAGAGCTGAAGGACCTTGCAGAACATTTGACTTAACATTGAGCTTTCTTCCTGTTGTACCATGGCCCTTCACCAATAAGAAGTTCAGTGAAATGGTGAGCTGCTCAGGAAGGAGTTCATTCCCCTTCCTCACTTGAGGTTTTCAGATGAAGGCTGAAGGACCACCTGTCAGATTTACTATCCTGGGAAATACTTTTGCAGGAATGGATTGCTAGATGACCCCTGAGATCTTTGCCAATGGTGAAATGGTTGTGTTTTTTTGGGAATCTAGGTGGTGTGGTAGAGTGAGTACTAACCGGGAGTCAGAAAGATATGGTTTAATCCTGCCTTGGCAATTATAAGCTAGGCATCCCTGGGTAACCCATTGAACCTCATGTCTGCCTCATTTTATCATTTATAAAATGCGCCTCCTTCACAGGATTCTTGTAGGGATCAAATGAGCTAATATTTAAAAGCTTTTTGCAAATCTTAAATTACTATATATAGTAATTTAAGATTAGGACAGAGATTAGGACAGTTTTAGGATTGAAATTAAATATATATATTTAATATTTACTTAATATTATTATATTTATTATATTATATATTTATATACTATATTATATATATATATGTGTGTGTGTGTGTGTGGGTGTGTGTGTGTATATATATATATATATATATATATATTTAATTTCAATCCTAAAACTGTCCCAATTTCTGTGCTCAGTAAGGTGACCACATATTAGTTTAACCTAAAGGTCCTTTCTTTGGAGCAAATGGCAAAATCCTGTCACCTGATGACAAATCTTATGACTTCAGGCAAGTTGGTTGGCCTCTGTGGTCTCATCTCTGTTCCACTGTCCTCCCCATCATCCCGTGCAGGCAGGAGCCAAGGCTTATTAGGTCGATTTTATTAATGAGGAGGCTGAGACTCATAGAGCTGAAGGATCTTGCAGGACATCTGACTTAACATTGAGCTTTCTTCCTGTTGTACCATGGCCCTTCTCCAATAAGAAGTCCAGTGAAATAGTGAGGAGAACTCTGGGGGTGAAGTCAGGAAGGTCTTCAAATCCTACTCTAGATACTTACATTCAGTGTGATTCTAGGGGAATCACTTAATCTTTCTCCTCCTCAGTTTCCAACATCATAAAATGGAGATAACAACAGCATCTATCTGCCATGATGGTTGAGGATCAAATGAGGCAATATATAAATAAATCACTTTGCAAATTTTAAACCTTAATGTAACACAGTGTCCCAAAAGTCTTGGTCCAATTTTAAGCTTTGAGAGCTTCTGATACTATTGAAGATGGTCTTTCATGATTGCTAATAAAGGTGGGGCTTCCAAATAAGTTCTTCATGAGATAACGACTAGAAATATCAGATCAGTGGACATATTAATAGCATCTATGAATCATCTCCTATATCCCAGGCATTGCACTTGAGGCTAGAAGGACAAAAGTAAGATAACATAATTATGACACTTGTATCTCTGACATCTAAGCTTTACAAAGAATGTTCCTCACATCTACAGACAGAGGGAGCTTAATCGTACAAATATCTTTCTACATTTGGTCTATGAGGAAGCAACAGGAAAATGTCGAAGCTGTGGCTTCAGCTGAAGCTTCTCAATGACTGCCTGCACACTCAGCTCTCCTGGAACTTAGCCCTGGTCTCACAGGCACAGGGGGTCAGAGATAGGGCCTAAGATCAGATTTTTCTGGATCCAAGACTGATCCTTAGCCTTCTGCCTGTGTCCTGGTCTAAGTATTGCTAAGGTGACTTTCTCAATAGTCATATAGCTAGGAGCCATGCTGGGGAGAATTCACACTCAGCTCCTCTGTGTGTCCTGTCTGTAAATTCAAAGCTCTCTTCAGGCACCTCAGCTGCTCTCCTGTGCATTAGACATGTGTGGGGGTTTCAGTTACCCATTTCCATCCCGATTGTTATCACTATATTTTTATTCTCCCTTACAGTTTGAGAAAGCAGGAGGATATATTTCATCTGTCCTTGACTCTGTTTATAATCACAAATATGAAAGGAAGAGAAAGAGATTGAGTTTATAGGGTTGGTTCTTTGTGTCTCCTAATTTATCTCTCTCTAGCAGCAGTAGTCTGAGAAGGCTTTCCTCTTTGTTTCAGATGTGGAAAACTGAAATATGAATCGGTGTTGATGAGAGAATAAAGGAATGAAAGAGGCATAAATCTTATCTTCTCACAACCCTAGAAGATCAGTTCCCCTGAAGAAGGGGATTATGCTTCTGTAATTAACTGCTTTGCAGCCTTTGGGGGTGACTCCAGGCTGAATAAGACTTGTAATTAAAGGCAGGCTGGGTCTGGGAATGATTATGAGCTTGTCCTTACCCTGATTATAGAGCCAGACACTTTCCCAGGCCCTGGCTCTAATGGTTACAAAATTAGTTATTAAGCAATGGATTTTAAGAAAGGGATGTTTTAAGCCAGGAGGTGTTCATTTACCAACAGACTATGCATGCATAGGAAGCTCAGGGTACATGTGGACAATGAGGTGTCAATGCTCAAAGGGCTTATGTGTGCTGAAGGGCATAGGATGGTACCTTTCAAGCTCATTAGGACCATCTAGTCCATCCCCCACATTTTACAAGGAGGAAGAAAAGTGACTTGCCCAATCAATCAGGAGTTCTCACTACTTTTTGTATCATAAATCCCTCTGAAGCCTGTTAGACTTTTCTCAGAATAATGCCTTTAAATGTGTAAGATTACAGAGGAACCAGTTATATTTAAATATATTACCATAATATTAGCATTCCCCAATCAATGAGTATCTGTGTTGTTTCCAATTATTTGCAATTACTAATATTTTTATATATGTGGAGCCTTTCTCTATATCAGTGACCTCCCTGGGATGTGTTCCTGGAAGGAGAATATTTAAGCCTGATCTACATTCAAAGGCTCTTTCTGCTCAAACATCCTGTGTTCTCAGGGCTCTTCCAGCTCTAAAAATCTTATGATTTCTCAAAGGACAGAGCCTGTTCTGTGCCTCTTCCACTACCAACACTTAGAAGGAGCTGAGCAGCTGACCAGTGTACCAGCCTGTGAATAGTAAATACGAGCTGGTTAATAGGTTTCCAGCAGTGATATGTATTTACTAATTGTCTGTGCAGTTTGCCTAGTGTTAGAGACCCCATGGGGCTTCTACCTAGGAAAAACCTTATGGGAAGATCTGGCACAGAGAGCGGATTTGGAGCCCTTGGTATTTTTCCCCTTCTAATATTTGTGACCTCTTCTTTATAAGCCCTTCTACCAGCTGGCATGGGAGTGGCCACTGGTCAGTGGACATGTTTGCTAATTCATTTACTCAGCTCTGTGGCCAGAACGAAGAGCCTGTTGAGCCACCACGATGGAGCATTTCCAATGTGAAAACAACTGAAACCCATTCCGAGTCTGAAAATGTTTGCTGGCAAAATGAATGGGAGTGAGAAATGTTTAGGCAGCAATACACACTGATGATGGTTGTATTTTCCTCCTAAAAACAGCTGTTTTCTTTTTTCCCTTTGTGCATAGGAGCTTAATACCATCCTTCAGTGCACTGGTGGGCACCACAGTGACAGAACTTAGTGAAGCCTTTTAGGATAGACACTGGCAAATGGAGACATCTTTCCCACATTGTGAGAGAGAGCATGGTGTGGAGGCCTCCCACAGTTGTCTCTGCTGTCTCTGTCTCTGCTCACTGAAATCCTAGCTCTTTTTCAAGGTGGCCTCTTCCAGGATGCCTTCCTTGATTACCATGCCCCGTAATGTTTTTGTACACACAAATGTAATAGTATCTGGTCTTCCCTTCCTTAAAGAGAGTTTGGGAGTAAATGAGCTGCCAGTGACCTTGTGTGAGTTTTTCTTTTCCAGGCCACCATTATTTTATCTGTTAAATGAGAGGGTAGGTGCTCTCTCAGATATATTCCAACTAAAATTTGCTGTACCAAGTTCTGTATTCTACAATCTCTTTCAATTCTGACATTCTATCCTTTAATCACTTTCCAGATCATCAACTTCATTGGCTTTTGAACTCTAAAACAAGGAGCCAGATTAGGAGCTCTAGATTTCTATGGGTCCATGATGAATGGCAGAAAAAAATTACATTTTAATATAACATAGTTTCTTTTGTAATTCTAAGTATTTTATTTTATACTTTATGGGAATTCCTAACTTTTTGGTCATGAACCACTTTGACAATTTGATGTAGCCTTGATATGAACTCTATATCAGGATAATGCTTTAAAATGTATAATATACAAATACATGTTAGAAAATCAATTATATTGAAGCTTATCAAATTATTTTTTAAGTTCGCAGATCCCAAATTAAGAAACTCTGATTAAAAATTATTCACAGAAGGAGGATCATAAGACCAAAGGAAACCATTACAGAAAAGTTGAGCTAGATGAATTCTAATTGAGAGTAGTTTGCAAATGAAAGACCTGAGACTTTGAGCCACACAGCACACTCAAGTTCTCCAGAGTTTAAATGCCAACCTCAGCAATCTCCTGAGGACAATAATACATAGTTCTTACTTCAGGGGAAGCTGTGAGAATTAATTTAGATAATGACTAAGTTTTAGGGAGAGGGATTCTTCTTAAACATTGGTTGTTTTACATTTGTCAGGAAGAGCATTTCCCTTTCCCAAATGTACCTATCTCAGAAATCATTTCATATTATTGTGCTTTGAAGCAAGTGATCCAGCAGGGGAGACAAGATCCACTATGAGAATCTGTGACAGCAGAAGAAGTCAGGGCATCAAATGTAATTACCATCCTGATAGTCGTGCTCATGGAACCTTGAGCCTGGGAAGAGAACTGAGAGATCACCCAGGCCAAGTGCTTTGTTTCATAGAGGAAGAACAAGGCTGCTTAGTTAGGAGGGAGCAGAACAGGACTTCCCACCACAGACTCAGATTCCAGACTTGTATAAATTCAGACTTTTAAAATTATATAAATTCTCTCATTTTATTGATGTTGAAACTTAAATCCAAGGTGGCAAAGAATGACTTGGGCAGCATGGCAGCATGGCAGCCAGGCAGAGGAGGTGAGAAACAGATACTCACATGGAAATCCTGCAGCCACTGTTCCCCCTTCCCCTTCTGCATCTCTCTTTTGCCACAGTCCATTTCACTCACTTCCATTTCTGCTGAGTGTCCTCTGCCCCCCTGGAGCCTGAGTCTGGCCATTCTAATGCTCCAGCCCACAGTGATGCTTTCCATTAGCAGAAGCCCACAAGCTTAGGATGTGGAAACTTTCTGGCCAGTACAAATGAAATCTTTCTCAGAGCTGTTCTCTTCTCGTCCATTTGCAATTTCTAAAATTTTCAGTCTGTTTTCTTTGGCTCTTTTCTTTCCAGCAGAGAATGGCGTGTTGATGTTGCATCTTGTAACCATTACTACACATAGAAAAGGAGAGGGGAGAGGGAATAAGCATTTATTAAGCACTGCACTAAATGTCTTAGAAATACTATGCCATTTGGTCTTCAGCAAAACTTGGGAGGTGAGTGATATCATAATTCCCACTTTGCAACTGAGAACACTGAGGCAGACAGCAGCTAGTAAGGATCTGAGTAGTGCCCTATACATTGTAGTGATCCTAGTAGCCTTATAGTCTTTAACAAAACCTGGCAGAGGGCAGGCCCTGCAGCAGAAAGCCAAGGGATAGGGCTTTTGGGCCCAGTTCTGCCACTGACTCACTGGGGGTGACCCTAAGCTGATCTCATGCACCCCAGGGCTTTCTCATTGGAAAAAATGGGGGGGGGCAAGATGACATTGAAAGTCTCTTTTAAGTAATGTTCTATACCATAAAGTTCCTCCCGTTTCTCCTATTTTAGGTTAAACTCTTGTTTCTAGTCTCTAACATTTTATGTTTTAAGGCATTTCTAACATTTTAGGTTCTGTGGTCTCTTGCAGCTCTGATGTGATTTATTTTATTTGTTATTTGTTCTCTGCAATTCTAGGAGTGTGTGTTTTATGTTCTAAAGTCCCTTCTGAGGCAGTGATTCTATGTTCTACATTCTTAGGTCTTGTTTGGCTTCTCTATTCTAAGGCCTCTTCTAATTCTTACACCGTATTCTATATTCTGAAATTCAGGCCATAAAGGAAAATAGGTGTTCAGTATTAGGAAGTTTTCCAGTTCAGTATGGCTCTCTCGAGCCTTGACATGCCATGTTCTCAACTCCAAAGTTTCCTCCAGCTCTGACATTGCCTTACCAAATCTCCTTCAAAGCTGACATTCTCAGCTAGAATGGGGGGCAAGTCTCCCATTTTTCCTCTCAGGAGTGGTAATCCTGTGGGATAGGGACTTTGGGTTTATTTCATCCCACTGTTAGCTGGACATTTATGGTGCCTGGTATCATAAAAGCTCAGAATTTCCAATTTGGTAAGAGAAAGCATAACTTTTTAATAGAGAACACCAGTATTACTCCTTTTTCCACTTACATAATTAGTTGGGGGCCAAGCTAGCATGCCTTTACAGCTTCATTTTGGGGATTCTTGATTCTCTAGTGACAATTGAGTCTAATCTGTACTTATCTTTGTTGAAGAAGTCTGCTAACAAACTGGAAAGCTGAAATGATTTGAACTAATAATTAATTATAGAAAAATATGGAAGGATTTTAGAGCTGAAAGAGTTTAGAGAAAACATGCTTAAGGGAAGCAAGTAAAATGCTAAAGGACCCTGGCAGTCAGGGGCAGCCCCCAGACCAGAGAACAGGATCCTGAGAGACCCCCTGTGGAGGCCTTTCTTCCACAGCAGCCTCAGACTTGAAGTTTTCTCTTTTAGTCCAGGACAATTTAATAAGCATTAATTTTTATTTTCACCCTCTTACAAAAAGTTGCCTTTTGTTTTTATACCACAGTCATTCCCCTGAACACTTCTCCCTAGCCCTATATTGAATATCCCCTCAAGAAGATCATCTGAGCAGGAAGAGAATATTAACCATTTATCCCAATGAGGACAAGCTCAGGTTCAGGGGAAAGGGAAGAAAAGAAGGAAGTCTAGTGTGGGGGATGGTGGAGAGGGAGTGACCCCAGCCTATGCAGGCTCAAAAACCCCAGGCTGAGTTTTAGGAACAGCAGAGGCTGGTTTGTCCAGAGCACAGATTACCTGAAAGAGTAATGTGTAAAATCATTGGAAAGGTTGACCAAGACTAGAATGTAAAAGGATCAAGCAGTTGAAATTCTTTGAAAGCATTTTCTAGTTTTCCTAAATGCTGATTCTCATTCCCTCCAACTGATATGATTTGTATTTCTCCCTCTACTAAGCCCTTAATACACTAGTGATGTCAGGAGGTATCTTCTGGAAATATACACTATTCCCGCCAAGAAACTGGGGGCCATTATTTACAGTTGTATCTTGTGGCTGAAAAATGCTTTAGAGAATTGCCACAGAATATGTCACTTCTGAGAAAGATCATTGATGGCTTGTAGGAGCCTGAGCCTGTTGCTTCCTAGTCCTGTCTCCTATGGGAGTAGGAACTGTGGAGAAAGATTTTGCTTCTACCTGACGTTCACCGCAAAACCTATCTTCAGGGGCACAAGGATCTGGGACTGTCGTGAAGGATACGTAGGGATTGCCTTTAGGAAAATGGTTTTTGAGCTACATTAATACAGCTTTCACATTTTAAAAATTCACTGATTTCAGAAGAAGACACCTGCCTTCCCCATAGTCCCTTACAAAAGCTTCATGGCCAGCCTCCGAGACTGTTTCTTTAGGGACAGCTTCACAAAGACTCTCCTTTGTGTGACCTGGTTTTCAAAAGCTATGCCAGAGAAACATGGCAGGGCATCCCCAACTAAGCTGCCAAGGCTGGGCTAGTATGATTCCTGAAACACGGCATTTCCATCTCTCATTTCTGTAGCTTGGCCCACCTGCCATGCTCAGCCCCCTCATCTCCAGCCCTCCTTTCCTGTAAAACTTCAAATCCTACCATATGTTGGAGAGGTCATTCCCAATCTTCCCACCTGCTCATGCCGTCCCTTTTCAGATTACTTTCTGTTTATACATTATTTGTCTTATTCAAACCTAGTTATTTACATGTTGTCTCCCTCATTGAAGTGTGTGTTACTTGGGTGCCTTTCTTTGTATCCTTGGCATTATAGCAAGCCCTTAATGAACACTCATTGATTAAGTGCCTGCAGTGTGAATTTGGAAGCATACTGTGCATGTATCAATTCAGAGTCAGCCTAGATGATCAGGTGATAGTTACTCATGAAGATCCCCTCCTAAGCTGTGGAGAGACTGGTGGGGTCTAGTGGATGGAACACTGGCCTGGGACTTAATGAGACTATTAATTCAGACACTTAGTGGCATAGGACATTGGACAAGTGACCTATTCTTGAGATTCAGTTTCCTTATCTGTAAAATGGGGCTAATGATATCTGTGGCTCCCATTTCACAAGGTTATTGTGTTGAGACATAGTGAGCTTCTGATAATATATAATTCTACTAAGGCATATCTTGCTGGAAACAGCTAGGTGCTTTTTTTTTTTTTTTTACAATTTCTGGTTATTTCCATATTAAATGTCTGTTTGATTAATTGCATAATCATTGATCACCAAAGACAAGCTTCTTAAGGATAAACTTTCTGGAATTTGGGGGCACTGACTTGGCTCTGAATTGACACTATTAACTTTCATTCTATTTCCATAAACAAAGTCATATGACCCAATCATTTGTTTCTTTTTGGATATATGGTTATGGTAGAGTTCATATGGTCAGCAGAGGACTTTTTGATTCCACCCATCTGATGGAATATACCCATTATCATCATTTGTTTCTCTGCTGAAGTGGTATCTGCTTATTCCAAAAATATATCTAAGTTTTTAAATAACTATTTAGTATGTGTTACGAGAATATCTCCTAGTCTTTTTGATAACTGGGAAAGTGTTCTTTTTTTAATGCCTGCCTTAAAGTGATGGGCCCTATCTTCTGTTAATTCTCTTTGATAGTTTTATGTGTGATTTGTCTTGCCTGAAGGAGGAGACCAAAGTGTTTCTTGTATTTCCTTCATCCATTGCTTCAATTTGACTTCTAGATTCAAGTGCTTGTAGTCTTCAGTTTCCATCTTCATTTGCAGCACAGTTAGAGAGTCTATATGACATTTTTCAAAACATTGGAGAAAGATAACATGAAAAAAGTTTAATGTGGTTTTTGGTGAATCCATATAGCTTGCTATCATTTATGTACATCAAATAATTGATAAGACATTTTGGTTCAACTGCCCCTTTCATTTGGAAACCATTCCTAGCTTTATTTGGAAGAGATAGTAAAAAGTTTAAAGGCAGGCAGAACCATAAAAGGCTTAAACTCTCCTTGAAAAACATAATACAATTTATCAGTTGTCTTTCACATCATCATGGGCAGCATGTTTTAATTAGAGAAGAGCTTTACATGTAGTTATCAGCCACTCTAGCATTTTCATTATACTTGAGTTTGTTCTCAACATTTGCAGTATATGAATAAGCCAAAGTTGTTGTTATTCATCCTTTGTTCTCCAAGAAGATCCATGATATCACATGAGTGAAGTCTTGACTTGTACATGAATTGGATTTAACTGAGCTGCACAAAGTTGTCAGTCTCACTCTTTCCTCCAGAGTCATCAAAGTCCAGTGGGGAACTAAGACAGAAACTTTGCAATAGCCAATAAAGATGCTATAGATAGTGTGGCATTTTGAGACAAATTGTTCAGTGATTACTTATTCTACTAACTTCTGGTCTAGACCACCATTGTGGTGATCTTTCTGGAATGCTGGTCAACCTTGCCCTAGAGTCCTGTGCTTTACTCTTTGGAACCCCTTCCAGTTGGCTCATGGCTTTGGACATGGCATTGGAGCCGCTCCACATTCTTGTACTATGTGACATCCCTTTAAGTGAGTCCTGACGTCACAATATATATCCTGTAATGTAGAGTTCTGGATCCCATAGACAAAACCCTGGACAGAAAGCCAGAAGGTCTTAGTGACTTAAGGATAAAATAGGAAATAGTTTCATATGGCAGTTATTTACTTAAGTCAGGGTCAAATTCTCCATTAAATTCATTCAAAGAAGTTGTTTGGAGGCAGCTATTATGTACATAGCACATACGTTATGCACATATGAGACTACAAATACAAGACACACATAGCCCCGGCCTCAATTAACTTACTTCCAGCATTAAACTGTAAAACAGGAATAATATCTTCCTCCTCCTCCTTTATACTTTTGATAGACTTGATTTATGTTCTACTTTCTTTGAGATAGGTTCGGGAGGTCATTGTATTAGTATTCATGATCCTATTTTAATTTTTAATTTTTATTAATTTTTAATTTTTTAAAATTAAACTTTTTTATTTTCAAAACATATGCATAGATGATTTTCAACATTCATTTGTGCAAAACGGTGTGTTCCATTTCTTTTTCTTCCCTTCTCTCCACCCTCTCCCCTAGATGGCAAATAATCCAATATGGTAAACATGTATTTCTTCTATACATATTTCTACAATTATCATGCTGTACAAGAAAAATCAGATAAAAAAGGAAAAATGAGGAAGAAAACAAAATGCAAGTAAACAACAATTAAAAAGGTGAAAACACTATGATGAGATCCACACTCTATCCCTATAGTCTTCTCTGGATGCACAAGACTATTGGAACTGGCCTGAATCATTTCGCTGTTGAAAAGAGCCACTCATGACCCTATTTTTATAGATAACATGGAGTCTCAGATAATGCCTGTGATTAGCCCAAGATCATGTAGTCAAAGTGACAGAACTGATAGTTTTTGATCAGGGTAGTGATGTGAGCTGGACATTAGGAAGATGGCCCTGACGTGAGTGTACAGGATGGAATCGAGTGCACAGTCCCACTGAAGGCAGGTGGGTAGGCTGATTGGTATCTCGAAGGTCCTTCCTGCCATCATTGGATTGTGATATCCTTCAGCCCTTGATTCTTTCATTCAGCAAGAATTTATTAAGCATCTCTTGTATGCCGAACATTGTACCAGTCCCCAAGTTGTAGATGCTTCATAAAGGTTTGCTAATTCATAGAATTTGCTGACACAAAGCTGTGCTTTCATTGGTATAAAATGTGTCCAATATGCAAACTCCCTCCACTGAGAGCCCCTCTCTGCTGCTTATGCTTCTTGGCAGGGCCTGGCTCCTTCAGAGAGTGAGCAGCTCATCCAGAATCACACGACCACTGGGTCCAAGCAGAGTTTCAACACAAGTCTTCCTGCCTCTGCAGCAGGTCCTCTCTCTACTGATCTGAGCATCTGCTATTTGCTGAGACTTGTGCTAGGGTAGGGAAAAGGAGAACTCTTTTCTCCCATGGACCTTCCAGTCTAGCAGGAACAAAAGAGAATCACATCTAAGCAATGTACAATATTACATGATAAGCCTCTGGAGAGGTTCCAGCAGCTTGGCATGGGAGGTCTGGGGAAGCTCTGTTTTCCACCTCTGTGGCTGCTCCATGTTTTGGAGTTATCCTCTAGAGGTCTCTCTCTGTGCTTACTTTCAGCAGGCCTGTTTCCATTCATTTGCTATGTGTGTCCAGAGCACTTAAAGCAAGACCTCGCAATCAAGCAGCTTATTGCTGACTTCTCAGATGATTTTATTTCTGGGTTGATTTTGTTCTGATTCCCCAAACATGTCTTGAAGAATTTTGTGTACACAGCTGAATCTTAAGTTCTGCTTTTCTGCCAGCCCTCTGCATTCCTGAAACATCCTTTGAATGGATAGAAAACAGGTCTAGTGCACTGAGTTTGGGCTGCTTCTAGGCTTTTCAGTAAATTCCTGATATTTTGAGAACTTGGCTTTGTATAAATCTGCTATTGATTTCCTTAGTCTCTCTCTTCATCGTTGGCAAATATGCTACAGAATGCACAAATACTAGCATGGGGTTTTACCAAGGCCAGAGATACAGACCAAAGGAGGATATGTCTTGAATCCTGAGCAGTTTTCTCTCCAAGGATGATCCTGAAGGCTTCTACATCAATCAGTCAGACAATAAGCATTTATAAAGAGTCTGCTATGTGCCACGGGAAACCTAGATGATGAAATAGATAGAGTACCTGGCCTGAAGTCAGGAAGATTCATATTCTTAAGTTCAAATCTGACCTCAGACACTTCCTAGCTGTTTGATTCTGGACAAGTCACTTAATCCTATTTGTTTCAGTTTCCTCATCTGTAAATTGAGCTGGAAAAGAAAATGGTGAGTCACTTCCCAGTATCTTTACCAGGAAAACTCCAAATGGGGTCACAGAGAGTCAGACACAACTGAAATAATTGGACCACAATAATAATATATGTAAATTTATTGTATATTAGGTGCTGGTGATACAAATACAAATTTGAAATAGTTACTGCCTTCAAGGAACTTACATTTCATGGGGAAGTGATTATACAAAATAGGTACAAAATACAAGATAATTTTTGGAAGGAATCATTGGCGGCTGAGAAACTGTGATCCAGAAAGGCCTAATGTAGAAAGTAGAACTTCAGCCAAGCTGTTGAAAATCATGGGTAGGGATACCTAGATCTGAATCCCAATGAGATCATAAAGAAGGAGAACGGGCCCACATGTACAAAGATAATTATTGCAGCTCTTTTTGTTGTAGAAAAGAATTGGACATTGAGGTGGTACCCATTAACTGGAGAATGGCTCAACAGATTGTGGTAAAGGAATGTATTGGAATGCTATTGTACTATAAAAAATAATGAGTAGGTAGATTTCAGAAAATCTCTTTGCTGGGAAGGGGAGGGACAGAGAAAAATCGCTCTGGGATACTTACCAGGTCTGGGACTTGGAGCAAGTTACTCCCTCATTCATGCTAGAGCTGAAGGGACTTTTGAAAAATAGAACAAAGAATTTCAGAGCTAGAAGGGACCCTAGAACTCCCATGAAATTATCATTTTCTCTTTTACCAGCAGGGCCATTGCTGAACAAATGCTTGACTCTTGTTGATGAAGACTAAGTATGGGTAGGCTCCCAGTCTTGCTGGCTGACTCTATGCCCTAATCTACATTAAAATGCACTCTGCCAATACTAGTTCTCAGAGTGCTGACCACTGCTGTCCCATTAACTGCTCTCCTTGGTGGGTGAGAAGATTCAGGATATTTGTGTATATGTGTGTGTATGTGTATGTGTGTTTCTGTGTGAGTCTGCATTTGTGTCAGTGTATGGATATGTCTGGTGTCTGTGTGTATGTCTACTGGAAAAACTCTGATCTCTTCTGATACTTCCTAGTTGTTAATGGGCTTCAGTCACATACAAGTTCAGTTTTAATGGCTGAGTCACACAAACTGGCTGTGGCTGTATGTGGTTCTGTATTCATAACTTTAGAAATCTCAGGATAAGGGCCATCAGGGATCATTCCATCAATCTGGACTTAAGTCATGATTCAAACTCAATGCTTCTGACTCCAAATCTTATCTTCTTTTTTTAAAATCTAGATCTTCTGTGGTAGAAAACAGTCTTCCTTCTCCAGGTTATTCTATCAGGAGCAGGAATTCTGTTACTTTCTCTTGTGATAGCCATATTTCTTGTGATAGGAGACTCTTCCAATAAGAGACTGAATCTTACATAAAAGAACAGTTCTCTGGCTTCTCGAGATCTAGTAGATCAAGAGATGTGGCCAGAGGATAGATTTTCAGGGAGGGTCCAAAGTGGGGCTTCTGGGGCAGCTCTTTGATGACCCGATCATAACAGAAAACTTAGTTGGCTGCCTTGTTGACTGGTATGTCCGGAGCACAACTTATAAAAATAGATAGCCACTATCTGCTCATTCACAAGGACAAAGACAGCACTTCCATGAGAAATCTAGTAATAAGCCCAGCCAACAATTTCCAAGTTTCGGGCAAGAGAAACATCAGTGGCGTCCTCATGACCACTGGCAGCTGAATTCAAGGACTTCAGAAACAAGATCACACCGCTGAGTCAGAAGATGATGTCTGATCTGGAATATGGTTGGCATTTTCATAGATTAGAATATAGAAATGACAGCCTTCTGGCCAGAGATGAAGCACCCCCAACAAAGAATTGGTAAGAATTCATTTGCTTAGAGCATTGCCAATCTCCTCCAAAGCTCTCCAAACTGAAGAGGGGGAGCAAGGGAGAAACTGTCCACAGGTATCCAGCAACCTCCACACCATAGAAACTAACTGCTGCAGTATAGGAAGAAGCACAGACACTCAAAGGATGTTGTTGTTTTTGTTCTTTGTTCTCAAAGAGGACTATGACAGTGGGGAGAGGATGCTATGACTTGCAAGAGAATTGGATTTGAGTGAGGGAGGACTGGGCAAGGCCACCAGCCTCACTGTCCCTTCTGGAGCCACCTGGGTCCAGTGGCCAGATACAGATCAGGACTCCTGGAGGTGGTCCGGGATATAGTGAGACTCTGGTCTTTGTAAGTTAAGTCTTCAACAGGTCTCAGTTTAATTGAGGCTGCACCCATTCAGTAATTAAGCCTAGGTAGAAATTGAGGCAAAGAATCTCCTCTTTCACCTTGTTCAAAAAAAATCTGAATAAATGAATCTGGGAGCAGAAAACCCTCAGGGTTTCTGGCCAAAACAGAATTAACTGCTATTTATAATCAATCTGAGTCAATAAGGACCCAAATAATGACCAAATGGAACTTTTCCTAGGACTCATTGGTGGCCACTGAGAATCAGATTGGTTTTGGTTTAAAGCTTAGTTCTTAAGAAATCTAATCAAAATATCTTAGGCGGAGTCAGAGGTGCAAAAGAAAAACAATTTAAAAAGATGGGACACCAATCAAACCCTTGACCTATACACAAATACATAAAACTTGGATAATGCACCAGGTCAACTAGCCCAGCTCAAGGAGGCATATTTGAAATGAAGCTCAAAGACAAAGCTCTTGGGGGTACTGGAGAGATTGTTACTGGTATAGGGGACTCCCTTTGAGGAAGCTCTTTCTATCAGCAACAATTTGGAAACTTGGAATCTTTATTGCTCCTAATTTACCCTGATGTGATGAATGACTAAGGGTCTCACAGTCAGTTTCTGTAAATGATACGATTTGAACCCAGGTCTCTCTGACTCTGAATCCAGCTCGTAGTCCATTATACTACATAAGGTGTAGATCCTTTATGGAAAACAACTTTCAACATGTAGGTAGGTTGGGGGGAGGGGACTTTGTGTATATGGAACACTGCATTTGCTGTCCAATTTGCCTGATGTGTTGATTAGTTTTGATGAACTGCTTTTCCTTTTTTTTTTTTTTTTTTTTTTTACTTTATGTTAAGGGATAACTCTTAAGTAGGGAAAGGGGAAGAGATATATCGAGAAAAGGTTATGTAAAAACAAAAATTATCAATAAAATTGATGTTAAAATTCTTTAAAAGAGCTATGTACATGTGAAGAAATATACAAACCAGAGAGAAGCATAGTGGGAGCACATTGTGGTAGAGGCAAAAACAGAAGCTCCCTGTGGAAGCTGACACCTGCCCTGACCATCCCCTATCAGCCACTTTGCCAAGTGCTGGAAGACCTAACCCTTAAAGCCCCCAAACTCCTATTCTTAGACCTTGCTCTTCTGACTGGGGAGGCTCAAAGGACCCACTTTATCTAGGCAGGCTCTATCCTGCTGCCACTCTAGTACTGTTAGCCTCTCTCTCATCGCTGCTTCCCAGTGGCAGAACACAATCAATGCATGCTGTTGTTCTACTCTAAAGGCTATCAGTCCACTCTGAGACAGCTCCACTCACCATCCTGTAACTTTCTAAGCCACAATACCTGCTTCCTGGTTACCACTATCTGATAGGTGCCTTCTCACTTTCTGTCTTTTTTCCTCTTCTATATTCATTCCTATCTTCCCACATTCAAATAGAGGAAATAGGCAAGTTCAGGAAACAGATGACAGTTCAGTCACAAAAACTTAGTTTAGTAGTGCTAGGGAACTTCATTTATCCAGATATAATTTTCTTTCTGCCAAAAGCAGAGAAGTCCATTATTTCTTGACTGGTTATTGTTGTTCGATCATTTCAGTAGTGTCTGACCCTTTGTGATCCTATTTGGGGCTTCTTTGGCAAAGATACTGGAGTGGTTTGCCGTTTTTTTCCCTTCAGCTCATTTTACAAATGAAGAAACTGAGGCAGACAGGGTTAAATGACTTGCCCAAAGTCCCACAGCTTGTAAGAGAAATCTTCCTGACTCCAGGCCTGGCACTCTATGCACTGCAGCGCCACCTAGCTGTCCTTGATTAGACTTGAATCAATAAGAGAAAATTCTCTTTTAGATTGATTCTCCTTAATAAGAGAAACTGGTTGTTATTAAGTGAAATTGATGAGAATCTTGGAGGGAAGTAATCACGCTTTCCTGGAGTTTATGATGGAAAAAGAAGGAAAAGCCTGGACCTCCCATGACCTCTGTGTTGCAGGAAAACAGATTGCAAAAGTGCTCTGAGGAAGGATAAGTGGGATTCCATATTAAAACTCACTCGAAAGAGGTGGAATGTTCCCATTGATTATATTCAAAAGACACAGAATAACTCTAAAGAGAAGAATACTGGGATATGAATACACAGGGTACTTATCAAACAACTTAAATTTTTAAAATTTTCTGAACAGATAGCAGAAGATGATGTGGTCTTGTAAGAATAGGGTCAGAAGCTTAGAATGAACTGAAGATACCCAAAAAAGCAAAGATTAAAAAACTGGTAGGGGAGAGATTAGACTTTTTGAAGCAAACAAGGAGAATCAAAGATGAGGTTTGTGTGCTTCTCAATGTGGATAAGTCAATAACAACATTATTGGCAGTGACAGAGAAAGCTGAAGCTCTTGCTCTGCTTCTGTTTTATTGGACAAGGAGAAAGATTCTTAAACTGAAAAAAGACAGAACAATATGACTAAAAGTCAGTCAATAGCCAATATAATTAAGGAGAAAATAAGAGAGTACCTCACTGTTCTTTATGGATTCAAGCCATTTAGTCTTAGATTAACTATGTCCTGAAATGCTGAACCATCGTGATTTTTAAAAGGATAGAGAATGGGAAAGGTGCTGCATTACTACTGAAGGGTTAATTTTTCAAAAAGCAGAAAGGCAGAGAATGGACTTTACAGCTTTGTCAGTGAGTTTTGCCTTTGATTTGAAAACATGCTTTTCAAAAAGTTAAGTTGTATTTAATTTCAAATGAAGATCCATCATCTTTCCCTCCCAATGAGATCTCCTCTCCCTCCTTACTAACCCCCACGAGAAAGAAAGAAAACAAAATCCAATTAAACACATACAATTAAACAAAACAAACCTCCCACAGTGCTCCTGTCAAAATTGTGTGCGTGTGTCTTAATTTACACTCTTGAGTCCATCATCCGTCAGAAGGTGAGCAATATGTTTTATCATGAGCCCTGTGGAATTCCAGTTAATCATTGTGTTGATCAGAATTCCCAAGTCTTTCTAAGCAGTTTGTCTTTGCAATATTGTTGTGATTGCATAAATTCTTCTCTTTGGTCTGCATCTGCCCCCTTCTTTATTTCTTATAATATAAACTAATAGTTATTAACATAAGATAAAATTCTATATTGGAGTTGAAAAATAAACTTCAGAAGTACAAGATGGGGAAATCGGGCTCAATAAGCAGTTTACATCAAACCAAATCTAGAGGTTTGAGTGAACTGCAAATTTAGTAAGTGTTTAAAGTGAGATATGTCAGCCAGCAAAGGTAGTCAGTCCTTAAGCTGCTTTCCGAAAGAACTTGTATCTAGGGATAGAGAGGCAGCAATCTCTCTGCTTTCGCCTGTGTTCATTTCAGAGTACTGCACTTTAAGGAGATCAGTAATCTGTTGAACATTCTGAGGAGAACAACCAGAAAGATAATAAAGGGCCTGGAGAACTGCCCATGTGAGGATCATTTGAAAGAACTGGAGGGGATTAATCTAGAAAAGAATAGATTTAGAGGAATGATAGCTGCCTTCGGGTATCTAAAGGACCCATAATGTGGAAGAAGAAGCAGATTCTCATAGGATTATCGCCCAGAGGAGTCAGGCCCTGTCTTTTTACTGGTCTGGAGACCATAGACTTGCTAATGGTGGCACAACTAGTAGTGTCTTGAACCGAGATCCTCACACTTTACAACTTGGACCCATAGGCCAAAACTAGGGCCAATCAAGGACTAGCAAAAGGGTTGGTTCAGTTTGACATGCCTGTCACTAATGACCAGAAGTGGCACAAGCTGTCTCAGGAGCTGGAGTCCTTCCTCGAATGCATAAAAGCTCATCAGGGACGTTGCAGAGGGGATTTTTGTTCATGCCTGAGGTGGACTAAGGTACCTCAAAGTAAATATTTATTTAGCACCCACTATGTGCCAGATGGATACAAAGACAAAAAAATTAACAATCCCGACTCCCAAGAAACTTATGTTCTTCTGTTATTCTTTGATGATTTATATAATGTCTGACTGTAAAACTCATTTGGGTTTTTCTTGGCAAAGATACTGGAGGAGTTTGCAGTTTCCTTCTCTGGCTCATTTTACAGAGGAAGAAACTGAGGCAAACAGGGTAAAGAGACTTGCTAGTGTCTGGGCCTAGATTTGAACTCAGAAAGATGAGTCTTCTTAATTTCAGGCCCAGAACTCTATCTACTGTGTCCCCTAGCTGCCCATATTCTATTGGGGGAGATAAGTGCATGTATACATATGTATACATACTAACTAAATGCAAAGACAATAAAAACAAAATCACCCCTCCTTCAATGAGGAAATTAGAGCTTCCTGGAGAAGGTGGCCTTGAAGAAAAAAAGGCTTCAATGAGGCTGAGATCTGGGGGACAGCCAGTCTGGGGTATAGTCCAGTCATGGCAGATGGAGGGTGATGGGTAAGGAAGAAAGCAAAGACCAGCTTGTGCAGATTGTAGAGTCCAGGAAAGGGCATAATTGCCAGGTGGGGAATGATTTAGAAAGCCAAGGAGGTAAGTTCATATTTGACTGTAGAGGTAACAGGGGATCCCAGAAGTGGGTTAAACATGGGAGGACACAGATTAACAATCATGAGGTTAACATTTCACTTCTCCCTCACTGATTCCATGTCATATTTCCCCTTGCTGCTCCTCATAAGAACTTTCCAATTATAAAGAACTTTCAGGATAGGCACAGGACTGAACTTTTGATTTTACTGCAGTAGGTATTACACCCTCTGTGGGACAATAATAATTGTTGATATTTATTTAGCACTTTAAGGATTGCAAAATATTTTACCAATATTATCCCATTTTATCTTCACAGCAGCTCTAGGAAGTAGGTGCTGTAGTTAGCCCCTTTTAGAGATGAATTAACTAAAGCTGGAGAAGGAAATGGCACATCCCCCCCCCAAGTGTCTCTGCCAAGAAAACCCCATGTGGAGTCACAAAGAATCCAACACAACTGAACAATAATAAACTGAAACAGAGAAAGGTTTTGTCTTGCTTAGAGTCATACAGGCAGTCAGTATCTGAGGCTAGATTTGAACTCAGTTCTTTTTGATGCTTGATCTAGCTCTCTGTGCACTATACCATCTAGCTGCCTGCAATTAATAGCTAGCATTTAGATAATTCTTTAAAATTTGCAAAACGTTTCAAAAATATTATCTCATTTTATCCTCAAAAGAGTCCTGGAAGGTAAATGCTATTTTAGAGAGAATTTTGCCTTGGAAATGACAGGGCCCTCCAATGCACCAGATGCACTTTCTACCCAATCCCCACTGCCCTTAGTGAGAGGAGAAATCACTGGGAGGGCTCCCCTCCTCATCACTACCAGCAACCACCGCTGCTCATCTGCCACTAATGGGCAGACAGCCCCAGAGACCTTGGGAGTGGCGGTACTCCATAACCCCAACTACCATTTCTGCTCCCAGCCCAGCCCCCACAGTTGTCATTTGGGGAAATGATCTCTGTAGAGGAGAGGCCAGTCATCCCCACCCAAGGTAGGCAAGCCAGCCTGGCAGATGGATCTGGCCCCTGAATGGGAAGCAGGAGGCAGCCTAGACCAGGCAGCTTAAACCACCACCCGCTCCCCCAAACCCCAAAAGCTCTGGTAGGCAAACATTAATATCATTTAAGAAGTGGCATTAATATGTGCTTTGTTGCGGCACCTTAAGGACCATGGCCTTTTCTATCTGACTTGTAGCTGAAACTTTCCATATGTATTATCTCTTCAATTAGTATGTGAACTCCTTAAGAACAGGAGCCATTTTATTATTCTATTTATAACTCAGGGCTTAGCACATAGTAAGTACTTAATAAATTCTTCATTGTTATCCCTATTATATAGTTGAAGACTTACCCAGAATCACACAACTAGTAAATGTCTCAGGCCAGTTTTGAATTCAGGTCTTCTTGATTCCAGATGTAGTATTCTATCTGTATGCTATTTAGTTGCCTCAACTTGAATTCTCCCTCCCAGAGTAGGGAATATGACCATTTTCCTTAGCAGGGTAATATGCATAGTCTTGAGGAATACACTTATAAGAGGGAGCTCTTGAGCCCCCACTAGATTGTTCCCCATCAATAGCAATCCAGTAGGCTCAATTACCTTTTAGAAAAAGTAATTAATTAGAAATGTAAAAAGAACAGTTGATATAAAACATCCCCCACCAAAATGTGCACTTTTACAAATATATAAAGTCTGTGGGTAGGGATTTTAAGTTTTACATTAGACAGGAAAGCATCATGAGTAGAGAATGTATTACAAAAGAGTGTTTCTCAACATCATTCCCGAAAGTACTTTTGTTCCCTTTCATAGTATTCTCATAAAGTCTCCTTTATGTGTAAATATCCACAGTGCGGGCTACTTAGGAAGACTTCCAGGAAACTGAGTCTCAGAAAGGGGAGTAGATCTGATTCCTATTGCCTCATGACTTGTTTAACCAGCCTCGGTTGTGGCCTATTCAGGAGATGTCATGCAGAATAAGCATGTGGGACCCTATTTATGTCAAAACCTGAATTTGTTTTTCCAGGGCTGCAAATTTAAAAAAAACATTTCAGCTCTGTATTTATCTAGCAGGAAACTAGGGTTAAATTATACCCCTTTTAAATAAACATGTGCCTAATTATAGGAAGATGCAGCTTACTTTTACAGCTCTGTCAGGATTTTCCCATCAGGCCCCAGTCTTTGTTGATAACTCTCCAACCAAAAGGATCCAATTGGGCAGCAACTTCAGAAATTCAATCTCTTCGGGAGGATTGAAGAGCTAATACTGCACAGCAAGGGATGATAGAGTCCATTTTTGCTGAAAGGCTCCATGTGCAAGGGTTGATAGGGATTTGGGGTGAGCCCTGTTTTCTTTAAGCTGTTGCCATTGGCATTTTTTGACATTAGTGATGCATTTAAGCATTCTTGACTATCTCTCAACCAAAAACTAGACCCCAACAAAATTGTTGTACAACAAGGCAGATTTCTAGAAAATTGTATGATCACAGCTCCACCCCACTCCCCAAACTCCAATTCAGAAAAAAAAAATTTAAGTACCGAGGTTTAAGGTTTAAGAATCTTTTCCTGGAGGTTTCCTTCAAGCTGTACTGGTAATATTAACAGTGTCCATCTAGACATCTCATCATCAGATCTGTAATTGTAGATCATTAGAAGTAGAACTTATAATGCAAGATGTTAGAGCTTGAAGTGTCTTTACAATGCAGAATGCCAGGTCTTGTAGAAACCCAAGAAGGCAGAACAGAATCTTATAACTGGAAGAGACTTGGAACATGGAATGTTTTTTAAAATAAATTTTCATTGATATCTTTTGTTTTTACATTGCCTAAATTTTCCCCTGCATCCTCCCTAGAGAGCCATTACAAAGATTTTGTGCAAAAGAGAAAAAAATCAGTAAAACCAATCAATATATCAGTAAAAATCTGACAATATATGCAAGGTCCCACACCCATCTCTGCCAAGGAGTGAGGAGGTAGTATCCTTTCATAAGTCTCCTTTGGGGCTAAGCTTAGAATATAAAATGTTAAAGGGTAAAAATAACCTTCAAACAGAACATAGAGGGAGAAGAAGCCTGGAGATTATCGAATAATTAGATGTAAAATAAACTTATTGAGAGGAGACTATTTTGACTTTTTCTTTGTGCTCTTACTCCTTCCCATAGTGCCTGATACATAATAAGCACTTGCTAAGTGCTTATTGATCCAATTGACAGTACATCTATACGGCACCTAATTGGCCCCTTCTGCCAGCTTGTGCCTGTTGGGCATCTCTTGAATACTTCTCAGATAAATGGTCTGGTATTCAACCTCCCTTTGAACACCTCCACTGATGAGGAACTTACTGTTTCACAAGGCAGAGCCTGCGAACTCCACCTGTCACTTCTAATGGTTAGAACATTTTTCTTTATGTGGACCCCAAACTACATCTCTAACTCTGACCCATTTGATTAATCAGACTTCAGCTGGCCATTTTAATAACTCCACTCTCTGCTCCCATTTATGACCTTGTGAGGTCAAGGAGAAGAATTAATATCTGATCTCCATGGCCACTCTTCAATAGTGAGGACAGCTGACAAGTCCTGCTATGTCTTCTCTACTTCAGGTTAAACATCTCCTGACCTCAGATACATGGGGATCCCACATAGAACCCTAAGCCTTTGTTGAAAGAGGTCATAGGACTGGAAGGTCTTTTCAAAAGCCATCTAGTTGTACAGCATCATTTTATAGACAAGAAAACTGAGGTCCAGAAAAACAAAAGGGATTTGCCCAAGATCATACAACTTCTTAATAACAGCAGGGATTTAATCTCAGCTCCTTTGAGGCTGAATTCATCTTTTTTTACATTATATCACACTGTCCCTCCTACCCCCATCCCCACCATGAAGTTTGGACTTATTTAAGTTCCAAGTGAACCTCTGGAAAGGACTGTTCCTCCCCATCATGGGGAGCTTTAGTCTCTTTGGAAAATTTCTTGCTTCTCTGCAGCCAATTATCTCCATGCAATGGTCTCTAAAAAGACTCCCTGGAGATACTATTTTACACCAGGGAGGCTCACAGAAAATGTTCTTAAGTGGGTGGCCTCTGGGAGACCATATGGCTTAGAGGCACAGCCAGGACCTCTAGCCAGGAACGCCTCTAATACACTCTTGTATTGTAGAGCTTCAGAGATACAGACCCAGAGATAAGAGTATTACTGTCTATAGATAGACCCAGTGAACCCATGAGCATCAGACCTGAGACTGCACCTTCTGGCTCCTGACTCCTTGTCTTATAGTCAGTAACCTCAGGGGTCTCAAGTTCTAGATGAAGAACTCCACCCAGAGCCAGTGAGTGGCTCCTGGACACACAACTAGTTGTTGTCCAAAGCCAGGATTTGAACCCAGATCCTGGTGCCCTTCTCACTGTGTCCCCTAACCTTCTCCCTCAAAAGCCATGCAGTTTAGTGGAAAGCTCAACACAAACCAATACAATCTTGAGGAAGTCATGTTTTTCCCTTGGAGCCTTTATTTCTTCATCTGTAAAATGAGGTTTATAATGATAGCTGCTTTGTCACCTGCAAATCCCTGTACAGATGTGGTTTTTTATTGCCATTTAGTACAGCCCCCTATTTTTATTAGGAAGGAAACTGAGGACCAGAGAAGCTTGCCACAAAGCCAAAAAATGTTTTGGCCCTGGGGAAGAAGAGGCAAAAGCTTCCTTCAGTGATTGTCCCCCACAGGGATCTTCATGGCTGAGTGACCATCTGTTCCATCTTAAGTACTCCGCCAAGAGCCCCCATTTTGGTCAGGGGGTGGGGCCAAGAGTCTGCTTTATCCTCCTGCCCTCTGGTCCTTGACAACTTGGCCAGGACCCAAGAACTCACCACCTGCCCTGGATTCCTGGCTAACACATCGCTGTGTACTGTGAGTGAGGTGCTGCTTCTCACACGATGAGAGATCAGTACACTTATTTATAATCCTAAAGGTGGCACTTTAATTCAGACGTGAAACATGCCAGTCACCACATATGCCAGACTTGTTTCTATCTGCAGTTGCTCAGTGGAAGCTGCATCTAAAAGGCCACTTGGCTTGCTAAATCTAGAAGCAATTGAGGTTCAAGGACTAGACAAGCTTCGGTGATTGACGATACTCTTGGGGGCTCTCCTAGCTAGAAGCTGAGACAGCTGGGGTGACGCTACTTGAACTTTTCTTCCTGTTCCCCAAGAGGTGCAGGATTGTCAGATCACAGAATGTAAAAGCTAGAACACATCTTACAATAGAGTCTTAGGGCTAAGAATGACCTCAGAACAGAGGATACAGAACTGGAGAGGAGCTTAGAACCTAAGGGAGCAGGATCAGAAGGGACCTCAGAGGTCTAGTCCTCTTTATTTATGGTAGAGAAATTTAGACCTGGAGAGAATTGTCCAGAGCCATATAAGTGGCAAATAGCAGGGTATCTCAGATAATCTTTTTTAATTAAAGTTTTTAATTTACAAAACATATGCATGGGTAATTTTTCCAACATTGACCCTTGCATAGCCTTGTGATTCAAATTTTCCCCTCTTTCCGCCCCCCCTCCCAGCTGGTGTAGTCCAATATATGTTAAATATATTGAAATACATGTTAAATGCAATATATGTATGCATGTTTATACAGTTATCTTGCTGCACAAGAAAAATCAGATCAAGAAGGAAGAAAAAAAAACTGAGAAAGAAAACACAATGCAAGCAAATAACAGAGAGAGTGAGAATGCTATATTATGTTCCACACTCAGTTCCCATGGTTCTCTCTGTGGGTATGGATGGCTCTCTTCATCATCAAGTGGAACTGGTTTGAATCATCTCATTGTTGAAGAGAAACATGTCCACCAGAATTGATTGTTGTATGGTCCTGTTATTGCTGTGTACAATGATCTCCTGGTCCTTCTTTCACTCAGCATCAGTTCATGTAAGCCTCTCCAGGCCTCTCTGAAATCCTCCTGCTGGTCATTTCTTACAGAACAATAATATTCCATAACATTCATATACCACAATATATTCAGCCATTCTCCAATTGATGGGCATCCACTCAGTTTCCAGTTTCTGGCCACTACAAACAGGGCTGCCACAAACATTCTTGTACATGTGGGTCCCTTTCCCTTCTTTAAGATCTCTTTGGGGTATAAGCCCAGAAGTAACACTTCTGGATCAAAGGGTATGCACAGTTTGATAACTTTTGAGCATAGTTCCAAATTGCTCTCCAGAATCATTGGATCCATTCACAATTCCATCAACAATGCATCAGTGTCCCAGTTTTCCTACATCCCCTTCAATATTCCTCATTATCTTTTCCTGTCATCTTAGCCAATCTGACAGGTGTGTAGTGGTATCTCAGAGTTGTCTTAATTTGCATTTCTCTGATCTATAGTGATTTGAAGCACCTTTTCGTGTGACTGCAAATAGTTTCAATTTTTTCATCTGAAAATTGTCTGTTCAGATCCTTTGACCATTTGTCAATTGTAGAATGACTCAAACTATTATAAATTTGAGTCACTTCTCTCTATATTTTAGAAATGAGGCCTTTATCAGAACTTTTGGATGTAAAAAATGTTTTCCCAGTTTATTGCTTTCCTTCTACTCTTGCTGCATTAGTTTTGTTTGTACAAAAAAAAACTTGATATAATCAAAATTTTAAAAAATCAAAAAATTCTATTTTGTGATCAATAATCATCTCTAGCTCTTCTTTGGTCACAAATTCCTTCCTCTTCCACAAATATGAGAGGTAAGCTATCCTATGTTCTTCTAATTTGTTTATAATATGCTTCTTTATGTCTAAATCATGAACCCATTTTGACCTTATCTTAGTATATGGTGTTAGGTATGAGTCTATGCCTACTTTCTCCCATACTAGTTTCCAATTTTCCCAGCAGTTTTTATCAAATAGTGAATTCTTATCCCAAAAGCTGGGGCCTTTGGATTTGTCAAATGCTAGATTGCTATTTAATTGCAATATATAATCAATTGCAATATTGCAAAATAGTCAATTGTCATTGACGATTTTGCTCTGTGAATATAACCTATTCCACTGATCAATTTCTCTCTATCTTAGCCACTACCAAATGGTTTTGATGACTGCTACTTTATAATATAATTTTAGATCTGGTACAGTTAGGCCACCTTCATTTGCTTTTCTCTTCATTAATTCCTTTGAAATTTTTGACCTTTTGTTCTTTCAGATGAATTTTATTTTTTCTAGGTCAGTATTTGATTTGGTTTAGTATAGCACTAAATAAATAGATTAATTTAGGGTATCTCAGATAACCTTGAGCCACTTTGGCCAAGGAGCCCCAAGCTGTTCTCATGCTTTAATAGTAATTTAAGAAGCTTGGTCATGAGGAGAGATGGAGATTAAGTTATTTGGGGCATCAAAACATAACTCTTTTACACTGGGTAATAAACATTGTGTATTGGAAAGAATCAAGACACTGAAATTCTAGCTTTGCTCCTCACCAACTGAGGAAAGGGCACTTCATTTCTCTGGGTCTCAACTTCCTCATCTGTAAAATGTTCAATAGGATAGACTAGACAGTCTCCAAAGCCTCTTTTGGATCTAAAATCCTACATCTTAGATCCCTTTTGGCTCTTATAATCTGCATTCTCAATACTGTGTTCTAGGGTCCTGCTCTTTTCTGAGATCTCACTTTTATGCCTCTGACATTCTCTGCTCTCTCTCCCAGCCCTGACTTGCTCTGTTCTAAAGTCTCTCCCTGCTCTGTTCCAAGTTTCCTCTCTGTTCTGTTCTGACATTCTGAGATCCCTTCCTAAATTCTAAGGTTCCTCCCAACTCTGGCATTCCATGTTCTAAAGGCCCTCCCAGATCTGACATTGTCCGATCTATTGTCTCTCTCCTGGCTCTCACATTCTATGTCAGGGGTCCTCAAACTATGGCCTGCGGTCCAGATGCAGCAATTGAGGACGCTTATCCCCCTCACCCAGGGTTATGAAGTTTCTTTATTTAAAGACCCATAAACAAAGTTTTTGTTTTTACTATAGTCTGACCCTCCAACAGTCTGAGGGACACTGAACTGACCCCCTACTTAAAAAGTTTGAGGACCCCTGTTCTATTTCTAAGGCCCCTTTTCAGATCCTAAACTGAAGACTTCTTTAAAAGAGAGAGATGGAAGAACAATTGGAAACAACCTAAATCCTCACAATTTGGTTGTAGGGTGCCAAGTTTATAACTCAGGTCACTGACATCAGGAGTCACTAGCTCTGAATCCAGTATCTAGAATTTATCCAAGATCTTCATGGCACACTAACATCGGGCTGGCAGAACTGGACAGAAAACCCTAGTTTGGGGTAACTCCATTAACTGGTGGCCGAATTGAAATTGTCAGTTAGTGAACAAGAGAATAGTAGAAGGTAAGGAAATAACTCTGGCTTCAGAGTCTCTCTGAACTCAATCTCAGCATCCTTGGTTATACCCTTAGGCTACAGAATCAACCTCTCACTTACCTCCTAGCCTCTAATCTCTCCTCCTCCAAGCCATGCTTCACAGCTGCCAAATAACTTTCTTGAAACCTAAGTCTTGGTCATGTTGCTTCCCTGCCCAAGAACGTTTTCTGGCTCTCTAGTTATTGCCTCTGTTGAAATGTAAACTCTTAAGGTTGGCATTGAGAGTCCCAAAGTCCTTGGCTACCTTGCTTCTCCCAGTATTCGCAGATTTATTATACATCCCTCCTTATGTTCTCTGCTCCTGCCAAACTCTTGCCATAACCTGAATTCAGCATCTCATCACTTCTGCCACTTGACACAGCTGTCTCTCTGGATCTCTCTGTCTGTCTCTCTGTGTCTCTGTCTCTGTCTTTCTCTCTCTCTCTCTCTCTCTCTCTCTCTCTCTCTCTCTCTCTCTCTCACACACACACACACACACACACACACACACACACACACACGGTTTGCCTTTGCCAAACACTAAAATTCTGCTGAAAAGAAGACCATTATTTGTAATTTAGACCAAAGCAAAGGGAACAATGGGGAAAGGATGCATCTTCCCAGGGGACAGACAAATGTGGTGGGGAGGTGTCTCTGACATGCTTTTCCCCTCTCAGCCCTGACCTGCCCACCTCTTTCCCATTTGCTCTCATTTAGATTGAAGTAGTTATCAAGTTCTCCAGATAACAAAATCTCCAATTTTACAACCAAGTCAGGTTCCTAGATTTGCAGGCACCAATTATGTGCTCTCTCTCTCTCGGACCAATTAAATTTGCAGGTGCGATAATTTCAACATCAACAGTCTAAGGTTATCTCAGAAGATCTTTTCATGAAATATTTATAAGAGACTCTGGGAATGTTAACCCTTTCAGTTGGCACACTTCTGGGGAATCAGGGTATCTAATGAGCAGAAAAGAAGCTAATCAAGGGTGTTAGTCATTAGCAATGGACTGTACCAGTTACACGTCAGGCATCGAGCCCGGCCGGGCACTGAGGGCAGCATGGCAAGGTTAGGTATCATTTCATTGAAAGCCTTTATTAAAAATCTGTCCAATTGAACTCTTCAAAGTTTAGAACCATTCTTCTCCATTTTCTGGGCCAGTCTGTAAAACAGCACCATTGGGATTGCAGTCCTGACTCAGATCAGTGTGGTCTGGAGGAAAGAGACAAGGGCAGGAGGCGGAGGCCTGGCTTCTAGGCCTACTTCTGCCAGTGACAAGAGCTTCCATTTCCTGCACTGCACACTGATGCTACCTCCTGGTTGGGTGGAGAAGAACTTGGGTCTCAGAGGCTTTGCTCTGGTGTGTCTTAGGGAACTGCAAGTGCCAAAGCTTCCTGTGATGAATCGACGGGCACTTAGTTTGTCTGCTGATCTGCTACTGAGGAGTGAGTGGTTATCTAGGGGGCAGAGGGAACCCCCCCTCCAAATCCTCACTCTCTGGAAACACTGGATCATTTGCAAGATGCTTTCCTCACAGCCAATTGTCTCTAAGCTTTTAGGGTGCTAGAGTTCTCTGGACCTCAATTTCCCCTTTAAAGAGGGTTTTAAACAAGAACCCTCCAGGTCCTTTATAGCTGTAGGGAAGAGCCCTTGAGGACTAAGATGTCCAAGAATGGGACACAAAAGGAAGGAGCCCTAGATTTGGATGCCAAAGCCCTGCACTCAGATCCCAGCCTTGTTCCTTGGAGTTTGGGTAATCACTTCCTCTCCCTAGGCCTCAGCTTTTATTACTTATAAAATGGGTGATTTTACTAGGGAACATTTAAAGCTGGGATTTCAGACCCCACCCCTACCCCCTGAGACACTCTGGGGAAGTATAAGGACCCCTGCTTAGGACGGTGTTTTTAAATGCATAGCATAAAACACGTGGGATTACAAAGAAACCCAGTTATATTTTAATACAATTACTGAGCTATTTTTTAAGTCAGTTCACAGATTTCAGGTTAAGAGCTCCTACTCTAGAGCCTCATTCAGATTTATATCTTAGTATTCTGTGGCCCCTCCATCCAGCTTCATGGTTATTACTCTCTAGGGCATCAGTGGATGAGTAACAGGTCCAAATCCTAGATCCGGGATTTTTACTGTTTCTTGGACCATAAAGAGAGTTTTGTATTTTGGTTTTGCAGGAGGCAGATAGGTGGAACAGTAATTTGGAGTCAGGAAGACCTGAATTCAAATCCAAATTCAGATACTTCTAAGAATGTGACCTTGGACACATCACTTCTGTTTGCCTCTATTTCTTCCTTTGTAAAATGGCACCTACTTTGTAGGCTGTTGCAAGGATCAAATGAGACACTTTTTGTAAAGTGCTTAGCATGCAGTCATTATCATCACTCTTGTCTTAGCTGCCACCAAGATGGTGTAGCCATTTCAGGACCCCAAAATCCTATGCCTGAAAGTCCCTTTGTGGTTATCTAATTGGATCCCCCTTTTCTGGGCTGCTCTGGACCTGGGGTGTACTCACCTTCCCAGAGCACTTGGAGGCCCCTCTGTAGCTGGCTCCAATACTGACTGTGCCATGAGGCCAGTCCCTGAGACAAGCTGAGGTTGGCAAAGAGCAGTAAGGCTGGCAAATGCTGCCTCAGGCCCACCCAGATACCCTCCCTGCCCTCACCTATGTTCTTTCCATAGGAGCAGAGCCTGGATGAGGAGATGGTAGAAGAGGATATGGAGACCCCCATGGAAGAGCTGCCACCACCCCTAAGGGAGGGTCCCCCCAAAGGTACTGTGCCTGGGCCTCTCTTGGGGCTCCCCCCCTCTCTGCATCTGCGACGTTCCTCTTATCAATGTGGGTGGGAGGGCGAGCGCCCGGCAGGCCCCCCACAGCGACAGGGTGACAGCATGCATCCGTCAGCTCCCAGGTGTCACTTGAGTTTAAGGAAAGTGGCAGCTGCCAGCGGCCTGGGATGGGTGCACGTGGCACCTTGTCATGTTGGGAAGGGAGTCTGTATTGGGGAAAATGAGGGGTTTTAATTAAAAGCAATTATGTCTGAGCCTCCTGTCACGCGGCTTGTCGTCCTTGACAGAATCAGACAGAACCAGAGCTGTTGGGAGAGGGCGAGGAGTGCAGTTTTTCCACCGTGTCAGAATTCTGCCCGGCGCAGCCTCCTCTTCTGGGCCCGGCTTCTGGCCCAATCAGCACACCACCTTTCCCTTCTGGCCTTTCAGGTCAGGCAAGTTGTGTCTGCTGGGCCATTGCCAAGGAGCAAGCACCTTCCCTGGTGACTGGCCGGCCAGCTACTGCCCCCTTGTCCCCTCCCCACGTGGCCCTCTTCCTTTATTCTGGTTCTGAAAGTTGCTCATAGTTGAGAGGAGAGATGGCAAACGCTGGTGCCGCAGGAATCCCCCCCACCACCTCTGGGCTAAGGAGCCGTGATTGCCATGTGAGGCAGTGGCTGGCCCCCTGACCCGCAGGGAGCAGGGCAGAAGAGGACATGCTGGACCCAGTGAAGCCAGCCAGGCTATCAGAGGCTGATCAGGGTGCAAAGCCATCTTGTATTGAGTGCCTCCTTCCCTATAGACTGTGAGCCCTCAGAAGCCAAGGATTTGGTGTGCTCCTCCAAGAAAAATCAGTTAATAAGCATTTATTAAGCACATGTTGCGTACCAGCACCATGCTAGGCTCTGGAGCCATAAGCACAAGAATAGAACAATCTCTCATCACAAGGAACTTGCATTCTTATGAGGGAGACAGCTAGCACTCACACGTGTGCATGTGGGCTTATGTGTATATGTGCATGTGCGTATAATATAAATCACACACACAAGTAAAATGCAAGGGACTTTACTTACAAGGAGGTCAGGAAAGGCTTCTTTCAAGCCATGGCTGCATCTTCCCCAAAGAGAGGAGCTCAAGAGACCTTGGAGGGAGCTCGTGCCAGGCGTGTGCAAAGTCATGGAGTTCAGGTATGGAGGGTGTCTGAGGGACGCAGAGAAGGCTAGTTTGTGGGGCTTCAAGACCCAGACAGAGGAGTCTCTCTTTTATTTTAGAGGTGACAAGAACCCCCCGGAGGCGACCTAATGGGGTGATGTGGTTCGTTTCTGTGCCTAAAGAAAATTCTCTGGCCATCAGCAAATTGGGTGGCCTGTAGTGGAGAGAGACTTGAGGCAGAGAGCCCAGTCAGGAGGCCCAGCAATAAAGTTAGTTGGGCGATAGTTATTTAGTGCCTGCTGTGTGCCAAGCACTGTGCTAGGCACTGGACACAAAGGAAGATAAAAGATGGTTTCTGCTCTCGTGGAGTCTAAAGGGGGAGACGACATGCTAATAACCGGATACAAATAGGCTATTGACAAGATCAGTTTGAAATAATCAATAGAAAGAAGGCCCTGGGACTAAGGGGGATCAGGAAAGGCTTCTTCCTGATGACAGGATTTTAGCTGGGGCTTGAAGGAAGCCAGGGCATTGAAGAACCAAAAGGGAGGTCTGATAGCCTTCCATCCTAGTGGCCAGAAAGCCAGGAGGCATGGTCAGGAGAAGGAGAGGCAGTGTCCCTGGAGGGCAGAAAATGTCCCAGTGTGAAAAGCCTGGCAGAGGTTAGATCCAGGGAATGGGGGAAGGAGAGAGCAGTCTCCTTTGGCATTGGGACAGTCAGGGTTCGGGCCTCCTCGGGCCCAAATGGCTGTGTGATGGCGGGCCAGGTCATGTCCCCTTCCTAGGCCTCCATTTCCACATCTGTTCAAGAAGGAGACTGGCCTCTGTGGTCTCCAACTCTGTGATCCTATTTATGTGCAATAAAGTTGTAGACATGGGACTGGCTTCACTGACTTCCTCAAGTCTCTTCCTCCTTCTTCCCTCCCGCTTTAGATACCTTCATCAATACTTGCCTTCAGGAAGAACTCTTCTATCAGTCATGTGCACCTTAGTAAGAGTTTAAGCCACCTTTTTCTCCTCCCAAAGGAAATATGAATTACAAGTCAGATCTCTCACAGAGAACAGTCTCCCATTCTAGGGGGGGAAAGGAGTTTTTGTTTCTTTGAATGGGGAGTCCTTCCCTGCCCCCTAGTAAGCCAACCAACTTTGATCTTCCCGTCCCCTTTGCTCTTTTCAGATGAACACAAACTGTTTGGACTTCTGTTTTAGGTCACCTTTTAAATCTGGTTCTGACTCTTCCCAGGCTTTAATGAGCAGTGGGAGGAAGAATAAAATAAATCTGTAGGGATACAGTAAAACCTCATTAATTCAGACTCCAGGAAATGTGGAATTTTTAGATAATCTGGGCATTTCTTTTTGCCTGCTATCTATGAAAAAAAAAAAAGTTTTGCAGCAAATCAATCATGTAAACAAGAAAGCCAGTTAGTCTCCTTTAGAAGGAAGGTCAACAGACTCCTGGCAGAGGAGAAAGGGAGCCCTAGCCCTGCTATGTCAGAACAGAATGATCTTGGACAAGTCTCCTCCCGGACTGAAGGGATGATTCTGGACTGTCTGAAGGCAGAATTTGTAGGGCCCATCCATATGCATTTAAATAAGAGTAATGACCCAGATATGAGGCAGTTCTTGATTTAGATGGTTTGAGGGGCTGAGGGAAAGTCTCACTTTGGGACTGAAATGCCGTTTCCCTTTCCTTTGAAATTCTGAACATATTACCAAGGTTCTCCCAACCTGCCGGCCTTGCCCTTCTCAGGCTCCTTTGCTGCATCTTCATCATCCTTCCCCCTCCCACTAGCCATGGGCTTGGTTCTGTCCAGCTTTAGATTGATGATAATATATTTGGAATTTCAACATCTCACAGCAACGAAGCCTTTCCATAGGGTTGGCAAGAACCCTAGCCTTGGATTCCAAGAGCGGGCTCTGAGTTCTTGGGCAAAGCATTTTGCCTCCATCTCTCGCGTGGTCTACTGACAAGCCTGTGGCTTCCGTGCGACCATACTGAAGACTGCAGAGAGGTCAGGAAGGATGAGGGCTGGTAAAAGCCAGTGGATCTGGCTGTTGAGATGTCATTGGTAACCCTAGGGAGCAATCTTAGTGATGGTTGAATTAGAAACCAGATTGTGAGAGCGGAATGGGAGGTGAGGAAATAGAAGTGAAGGGAATAAATGACATATCTTAGATCTGTAACCCAGAGGAGAGAGTTGAAGCGATAGTTCAAGAGAAGAGGGGATATTTCTTCTGTGATTTGTAAAGGATGTGAAAATGGGCACTTAGTGACTTCCTTCTAACTTGTGCTCTTTAAGCCATGGTTAGATGGTCACTCCTCTGGTAAATTATAGCTGGGATCCTCTTTCTAATACAAGCTGTCCAGTGGTCTGCCTCCCAACCCTTAGCCAAGGTCATGGGGCGGGAGTGCGGGGAAAGGGGAAGACTGGAAGCCAGCTCTTCAACTTGCAAACTATAAGTCTCATTCTTTTATGCAGCTTCCCACCAATAAGAGCTGAGATTTATACATCAATTAGCAGTTATTACTAAGCCCTTATGGAGATTCCCTCACTTTACAACAGGCTGTCAGAGAAGGAGATAGAACCAATGTTTTTATAAATCATATATATATATAAATATGTTCAGTATATCCAAGATCCCATAGCAACTAAGCCTTTCCCAGGTGGGAAGACCATAGTCTTGGATTCCAAGATCGAGGTCTGGGTTTTTGGGCAAATCATTTTGCTTCTCTGAATCCCATTTTTCTAATTTGGATATGGGGCATTAAAATGTTTTCACTGCCTTCTTTCCGGAACTGTTGTGTGTAAAGTACTTTGTGAATCTTAAAGGTGAGAAAAATCGATGTTAAGGGTGAAATTGCTTCTTGGGCCTGGGGCTCAGGGTCCTGGTGCAGAAATAGAAGGTAGGGGAGTTGCAGGTAAGGTGGCAGCAATGGGAGCCTTGTTACCCATTCTGTGTTTCCCAGAATGTCAGAAACATGGAATGTCCGAGATGGAAGGGAACTTAGAACCTAGAACGTGAGATGGGGGGAACTTAGAACCTAGAACACCAGAGCTGCAAGTTATCTAAGGACATAAAGGAACACAGGATGTAGGTCAGCTCTGTGCAGGCACCTAGGGCCCTTATTTTGCAGAGAAGCAGTCAGGGACTCAGAAGGAGGAAGGTCACACAGTGAGTGAGTGACAGTAGGGACTAGGGCCTGCGACTACTCTCCACTCCGCTCCGACTCTCTCCACTTCTCAAAATGGGAAAACATTCTGAAATGGAGAGTTTTCACTAAGCCTGAATGACCTCAGCCAGCCCCCCAATTCCCAGAAGAGAACTGGGGCTCCCACATCACATGGGGGTGACCTGGTCAATGTCATCTGAACCTCTCCCTGGCTGGCGCAGGAACTGTTTTTAGCAATCCCCAGGGGATGGGGTTTGTTTCTTGGAGTTTTGTTTTTTTAAATATGAGCTTTTCCCAGGGCCAGGAGGCACCAAGGGAGCCTGAGACAATAGCTGGATAGCCTCCCACGTCCCTTCCCTTCCCAGAAGCCTCGGTTTCTCCATCAGTAACCATAGCCGGTAGGTCCGAGTAGATCTACAGGAGGGAATCTGTGACAGCTCCCAGGTTTATCTGCTTCAATTCCTACTCTCGGTTCTCCCTCCCTCCCCCCATTGAATTTACATTTGTAAATGTCCTCCCTGAGGGATTATCGATGGGTTAATGGCTGACTTTGATCTCAGTATGCTAAGGAGCCCCTGTTAAGTGCTGCTAGTGCCCGCTTTGATTCTTAATGGGTCTAAGAGGCTGCCCAGTGCTGAGTGAAGAGCCTTGAACTTGGCTTTGGGAGACCTGGCCCTCTCCCTGGGCTCTTACACTGGCTAACAGGGATGGGGAGCACATCATTTCAGCTCAGCTTCCTGGTCTGGAGGTGAGTGTGTTCAGCTAGACAGACATTCTAAACTGGAGGGCCATGAACTTGTTTTTCAAAATAATATTCCGATAATTGTATTTCAGTAAAATCGGTTTCCTTTAAATCTGATGGATTTGATTTGATGTATTCTCAAACATTCTGGGGCATCCATAGGTTCCCCCCAAAGGAGTCTCTGATGACAAAAAGATTAGGTTCTGCTGGAGGTGTCTCAGGGCCCTCCACCACTTTAAATTCATCCGGGAGCCTCATTCCCCACCTCAGCCTCAGCACAGGAAGTCAGATGCTTTCTGCAAGCACCTCCTTGTCCTCACCTCCCACCCTTCCTCTGCTTCTGGCCTTCAAGCCCACCAAGGTATTTGGACACCATGCTCCCATGCCCATCTGCTTTGAGTTTCCCAGGGGAGGGGGAGCATGCTTGCAGAGCTTGGAGGGATGCCTGTGGCTGGCCCTGCTTCTAGAAGCCCCTGCCAGTGGTAACAGAGGGATCCAGGCCATCTTGGGAGGCTCCAGGAAAGGCTAAAATAACCTTTGATCCCAGCATTCTCGAGGATGGACTTCCCCAGCCAGTCCAGGGAGGAAGCGGCAAGGCAGCAGGTCCATCCAGAAATGAGCGCGTTTTCCTCCCCCTTTTAGTTTACCAGGAAGGGGATGGGGGCCAGAGATGGGAAGTCAGTCCTCAGGACTCAGCCACATTGGAGTTGAGATGAGAACTTCTCAATAGCCATTAAACAAAATGCCCTCCTATAAGCGAGGGATCTCTAAGGCTTTTTAAATAGAAGGTGTCATTAACAGCTGGATTTTTTTCTATTTCTTTTTTTATCTCATTCTCTGCCTCCTGGTAGCACCCCCCCTTCCCCCCCCCCCCGCATTAAATCAGATGTTTAGCAAAAAACATAATAAATCATGTTAGTGTAACTGAATCGTTTTCTTGTTTTCTGGGATCTATGAATTGAAGGCACTGTCTGCTAAGCCTTAATGTAATGAGAGCCCAGGGGAGCCCAGATAATATTCCGTGCCTTCCATCCTCAGCCTTGGACCAATATTTCACACTTCTATCACTGTGATTTTAGTCTCAGGATGGTGAGGTATATTCACTCCCAGCTTGTAGGAGGTGGGGGAGGAGGACTGGGAAGAAATGGGAGGGTATAAATACTCTTGAAATAAAAGACCTGTCCTCGGAGAATTACATTTATTACAAAAAATACTGCCATTTTTGCCTCCACAGATGCCAGGCTCAAATTCCTGGGCGTCCCCCAGTGTTTCTGCAGAATAACAAATCATTAAAAGAGGCTATCGAATGTTCTTAAGAGGAGGGATTGGGGACAGAGAAGGGACCTTAATCCAAAATGGAGGCAGAGCCCCAGACCATCTGTATGCCATTTATTCAGATGGCCAAGAAGCTGCTTGTCCTTTGGTATAATCTTAATGTCTGCTATCAAAAGCACATTTTATGAGTCTAACTGTGGGTCTCTCTGTGTAAATAAACCAGTTACTAAGAAATTAGTGAGGGAAATCCAGAAAGGAAACATAATGTTTGATGTCTCTCAAATGCCTTCCTCCAGAAATATCCTTTCTCTTTGGACAATGGGGAATTGGAGGGGGGGTGTTTGGTTTTTATTCTTTATCATCCTTACTTAACCCCACTATATCCTTACCATTGCCAGAACAATCTTGGCCATCCTCCCAAATGGGAAAATTGAGGTACGGAGAAATGAAAATTTATTTTCCTTGCTCCCACAGCATCAAAGTGGCAGATCGAGGTTAATCCATCAGTCAACATTTATTAAGCCCCTACTAATGTGCTCGTCCTGGAATTCAACTTTTTTTTAGTATGTCATTCACCCCTTTGCAGACTGGTAAACCCTTCTCCAAATACTATTTTAAATGCATAAAATAAATAGGGTTGCATTACCTTTCTCCAAGAGTAGATTCATCATTCACTCATTCATTCAATTTTCTGATAGTCAACCATCATTGATTAAGCTCTGTGTTCAGAGCACTCTGTGAAGTGCTGGAGAAGATTTATTCAGTGTACAACTCACCAACATTAAGCGCCTATTGTGTGCACATCACTAACAGGGACTTGGGAAATAAAAAGACAAAAAAAAATTGGCTTCTATTATCTGGGTTTTAAATCTGGTCGATTAGGAACTGGAAAGATTTTGGTCCCAAATGGGTTTTCCCTAGTTCCCCTTGAACTATGAGCTGGAAAGGAGAGGGAAGGATGTGTTAACTCAGCATATGATTTCTCAATTGAGTGCTAGAATTTTCAATGTGTATTCAGAGATTTTCTAGTGAAGACCAAACTGCTCATTTTACAGACATGAAAACTGAGGCCTAGAGGGGAGCCGGAGTAGATAGATGGCTTCCGTCTAAGACCCTGAGTATCCCTCTGCCTCCCCAAGGAGGCAAGCTTCTAGACCAGCCTCCTCCCAGCTCCATCTTTCTATCTAAAGGTTGGCTCCCTGGTCCAAAGTGATGCCCTGAATGGTCTAATGCTTACAACCACCTGACTGAAGGTGGGAGTTGCAAAATTATAATTTATTAGCAGTAAATGTTTGATTTGAATACTTATTTCATATGCTTATATACCTGGTGCATAAAAATTTCTTGGGCAAAAGGGGTGGGAAAAGTTAAGAAATCCTGGTCTGATGGAAAGATCCCTGAACTTGGCCAGGAGAGAGTTCAGAGGTCATTCAGCCCTCCCCCTCCCTCATTTTACTAGTCAGCCAATCAAGACAGACAGGAGGGGCCAGAGACTGTCAGGTTCCAGGTCACCCGATACCCCCCCCCCCAGTCCATTGGCAAGGAGCTGGGCACAATGAAGTGCTGGCCATGAGTCCTGTCTGCCTGGCGTGGGACCAGTCCAGAAAGGAGTCCAGGATTTAGAACTGGGTCTTGCACAGGTGAAGATGCTGAGGAGAGTGACCGCTCACGGGACCATCACATCAGGTTCTCGAGTGGAGCGGAGCATCAAATCTGGACGTAGTGGGAATCTGGGCCCCCTGAGCTGACACCAGCTGGGCCTGGGACCTTGGACAAAGGTTTTTGCTTCCTGGCCCTTAACCTGTCCATCCATAAAATGGGTATTACTCCCAGCAGCCCTTTGAGAGAAATGCTTTGATACTTTAAGGCTGTGTCTGGGCCTGTTGTAAGGTCATAGTTTAGAGCTGAGACTCAGGGGTCTTAATGTCACTGGTCCTAGAAGGCCTTAGAAGGCATGTGCGCAGCCTCAGAACGCAGAAGCAGGCCGAGGCCCAGAGAGGGGCCGGCCCCGCCCAGAAGTGGCGGACCCAGACCCGGGCGCACCCCCCAGCATGCCTCACACCTCCTCCAGATTGCATTGCCAGGCTGCCGTGCGAAGGGCCTCCGGGAGGTCAAGGGGAAAGGCCCGGAGGGGGTCATCCGAGGGTCGGAGGAGGGCAGCGTGCCCGGGCTCACCCCCTCCGATGACTGTGACTAGCTAGGAAGCCCCCCGGGAAGGATGGGCGGCGGCCGCGCGCTCCCTGCAGCGGAGGGAGCCTGGGCAAGGACAGTAAGCAAGCCCCGACCGGCTGTGATGGAGCAGCAATGGAGAGGGGAGAACTCTGCGGCCAGGCCCCCTCCCAGCCTCCGGCCCCGCAGTTCCTCCGTCAGCCACAGGAGGGCGCCACACTCTCGCAAACCGCTGCTGGGGCTGTGTCCCCGGGGAGCCCAGGTTCAAGGCCGCGGTCTGAGGGGCGGGGGCGGCGGGGCCGCGCTCCTGGCCAGCGGGGGCTCTTCTCGGGCTCTCGTTAGCCGGCAGGGGGCGGTCCCTCGCCTTTGCAATAGGCATGAGCAGGTACCTTTCTGGTCCTTGACCCACCAGCCCTTGTCCGGCCCAAGTTCGGCCAGAGGTCTTCCCCGGCCACGTTTGCCTTCTCCGTCCCTTCTCTCCTCCCCTCCCTCTGTCTGTCTTCTCTACTGCGGCCCTGCTGTTTCTGCTCCTCTCCACAAGCCCCTCCCCAGGATGACCTCGATCTCTCCTCCCTCCCTCCCTCCCTCCCTTCCCTTCCTTCTTTCCTTCCTTCCTTCCTTCCTTCCTTCCTTCCTTCCTTCCTTCCTTCCTTCCTTCCTTCCTTCCTTCCTTCCTTCCTTCCTTCCTTCCTTCCTTCCTTCCTTCCTTCCTTCCTTCCTCCCTCCCTCCCTCCTTCCTTCCTTCCTTCCTTCCTCCCTCCCTCCCTCCCTCTCCCCTCTCTCCCTCCCTCCCTCCCTCCTTCCTTCCTTCCTTCCTTCCTTCATTCCTTCCTTCCTTCCTTCCTTCCTTCCTTCCTTCCTCCCTCTCTCCCTCCCTTCCTCCCTCCCTTTTTTTTTTTTTGAGGACGAGGCTGTTTTTGTTCTTTTTCTTTGTGTCTTTAGTACTAGCACATAGCAGGCACTTCAATGCTTGTGGATTGGTTGGGTCTCTATATAAAATCCTCTGCCTCCTTTCTCTCAGATCTGGGTCTCTTCCAGGATTCCTCTCTTTGTGTCTATTTCTCTTCTCTCCCCCTTTCTCTCTGTCTCTTTGTCCCACCCACCTCCCTCTGTTTCTGTTTCTTTGTCTCTGTCTCTCCTTTCTATTTCTTTGTCTCTCTCCCTTGCTCCTTTCCATTTCTTTCAGTAGATTTTAAAGTTTCTCTTCTGCCTTTTCCTTTCTACATATATCTCTGTGTCTGCTTCTCTCCTTTCTCTTCCCCCTGTTCTTTCCTCTCTCTTTCTCTCTCTCCATTTCCTGTCTTGTTGTACATGCGTGCACCACACCTACTCTTGAGTCAGAACCATTCAGCGATGTTGACGATGATATTGACGTTGGAAAGAGCAGCTTTTCAGTCAAAAGTTCTGTTTTTTCTGCTTTTGCATTTTGGGAACTTAATCCCTTGAGAAGGACAAAGCCCCGATTAGCATGTGCAAACCTCAGCTCGCTGCTGGTCACCTTACTGAGAACCAGCTGCACCGGCCTTTCCATGAGAGGAGAAAGGATTCCTCTCTCCCCAGGGTTCAGAGATAGCTCTCTGGGCTCTTCTCTGAGCCAGAGCTGCTAAAGGCTGGCTGGCATTTTGCTCCCCCCTCACTGATTTCCTAGTCACCTTAATGGATTTGTCGGCTCTGGGCTTTGCTGGGCTGCTGGTTTGGTGAGGTGGCCAGAGTCAGGAGAAGGGCTACAGTGGGGCTGGCTGGCCCGGCCCTGTGCCTGGCCCACCCAAGTGTAGGCTCCCGAATCTGACCTGCTGGAGGAGCTCAGGCACATGGGTAAGATGGGGAGTGCTAGAGGTCATTAAAAGGAGGACAGGGCAAAAAGGGGCTTCTGGGATCATCTTGTTCAGTCCCCTCATTTTACAGAGAAAGAAATGGATACATGGTGAGGAAGCAATAGAGTCAAAGCTACCATTCAGGTCTCCTCTCCCAGGCTCAGTGCTACCCCATCATCCAGCCAGCTCATCTTAGTTTCAGGCTTTCCTTTCCTAACAAACAATTAAACATTTAATACAAGAAAAACACACCATTATCCTACTTAGATTTTAAAACCAAGATTACTATTTCTAAGGCAAATAATTAGCCACCCTATTGTTTTTCCTGCTAACTCCAGCTATCCTGCACTCTACCAGATGATTCTGATTTCTGCATTTTCAAGAGCAGACTATCTAGGGACTAGGATGTTACCAGCAGCCTTTCACTTGGGCTGAGAGAGCAGTCAGTACTTGTCTCCTAGTCCAGAGGTATTTCTAGGATGGGGCCATCAGGGCTTTGCTCCAGAACATCAGGAATATCTGGGCCAGGCTTCTTTTTGCCTCGGTGGTCTTCCTATACCTTACCTTGGCAGCATGGGCCACCTATCTCCGGTACAGCAGCCTTCTTCCTTTCCTGGCTCTCTGGAGTTCTTCCCTGCCTGGTAAATGGGGCCTGAGGAAGAAAGGGAAGATAGACTGTGTGCAAAAGGGCACAAGAGCATTGGTGACTGGGTTTAAAGAATCAGAATGCTTTATCATTAGAACGACCAGACAAATTGTGGTATATGGTTGTGGCAGAATACTGTTGTGCTACAAGAAATGATGAGCAGGATGCTCTCAGAAAAACCTGGAAAGACTTCCATGAACTGATGCAAAGTAAAATGTACTGTATATAAAGTAGCAGCAATATTGTAAGAGAATCATCTGAGAATTACCTAACTTAGCTATTTTCAGCAATACAATAACCCAAGGCAGCTCTGAAGGAATTATGGTGAAAAATGCCATCTATCCCCAGACAAGGAATGGGTGGTATCTGAATGCAGGTTGAAGCATTTTGTTTTACTTTCTTTGCTTTTCTTGAGATTTGCATTTTTCCATTTTTTGTCTGTTTTCTTTTAACAACATGACAAATATGGAAATATGTTTTGTAGAACTACACATATATAACCTATATAAAATCACTTGCTTTCTCATGGGGCGGGGGGGAAGAAAGGAGGAAGAAAGAGAATTGGGAACTCAAAGTTTTAAAAACGAATATTAAAATTTGTTGTTACCTATACCTGGGGGAAAATGAAATACTAATAATTTTTAAAATATTTTTGGAGCCCCAAAGTGAAGGACTCTTGGTTATAGCATCCTAGTCCCTACATATTCTGCTCTTGAAAATGCAGAAATCCAAATCATCTGGGGGGGGGGGTACAGAGTAACTAGAATAAGCTGGGGGGGGGGGTGATAGAGTAGCTAATCATTTGCCTTAGAAATCGTAATCTTGGTTTTAAAATCCCAGGAAGTGTGCTGCAGAGAAAAGAATCCTGGCCTTGGAATTAAGTGGATCTAGATTGGAGTCCAGCAATAGTGTTTGAGAAGCTTTGGGCGAGTCCTCCTATCTCTGTGGAGTTCACCTGTACAATAAGGGGTAGAGAGGCCTGGGTCAAGTAGATGACCTCAGCTTCATTTTAGCTCCAAATCTATGTTTGAGCCTGATTGCAGTTATACTTCCCTTTGAATATTAGATCTATTAATCAATATTGATGAAGGCTCTTTAGAATGAGATGCTACTTCGTCTCTTATGATAGCCGGATTTAAGGACTTAGGGATACTGAAAACAAGTATACCTTACTTTATTTTGATAATCCTTTTGTTCATTCTGCTCCCATCACCCTACTGTACGGAACCGCATCCCACTTCCCTCCAAAAAAGAATCAAGTTCTTTTCCCCTGCTGACCTGGTGTTTAAAAGAGCTACCTCTGGATCTTCAGCTTCTTCATGTGTGAAATATTATCACTTCTATGACCACAGTGGAGGTTTCAAACACAGGCTGTATGTTTCATTGCCCTTTACTCAGATTAAACTTTAAGTAGGAGATATTTAGCAAAATAAATAAAAGTTCAATAAATCATAGATACCATTACATTTTAAAACTAAGTCAGTTATATAGTCTGGCCCATAGCCTGGCCCACCGGGATCCTTACATTAGGATTAATGACCTCTATTTCTCTTGGATTTTGACAACATTGTTCTACATCATGCCTGACATACATCCCTTTCCACTCTCCCAGCCAACATCCTAATTCAGGCCTTTATCCCTTCTCACTTGGATTATTCCAACAGTCCTTTAATTGTTGTCTCTGAGCCAAGCAGCTCTCCATCCTATTATTTGTAAAGCTTCCAAAGTGACTTTTCTGAAGTGAAGATCTGATATTGTCATTGACATTAATGCTCTATAAAATTCCCAGTGGCCCCTTATTGCCTTTGGGTTCAAACATAAACTCTCTTGTTCCTCATTTAAAGACTTTCACAACTTAAGCCCTTTCTATCTTTACTGTCTTATCCATTACTTCCCTCCATGCAATCCAGGATACTGGCCAGCTGGCTTATGTGTCCTTCCTAACACACAGTTCTTAATCTCTATTCTCCATGCCTTTGCACTGACTGTTCCTGACACCTTCTCTATTTATTTTCACCTTTTAAATGTTATCATCCTTCCGGATACCTTCTGTAAGAGGCCTTTCCTAGGCCCTCCAGCAGTGATTGCCTTCCTCTCTAAGGTTTCTATTCTATGTCTGTTGTAGATCCCTATTTATGTACACATTGTCTCCCCCCCATAATTTCCTTGGAGGCAGACCTGTTTTGCTGCTTCTTTGTATCTCGAGCCTCAGTTGGGGACCCTGCTACACAGCAAGTGCTTAGTAAATGCTTCCGGGTTTGATGCTTATTGAGTCAGTCCTTCAAGGGGCCCAGTACAAAAAGGGCTGGAAGGGATAGAGGAAGAATCTGGGTTACTGGAGACTATAGATGGACTAGCTGGAGAAGGGAATCCCAAGGTCCAACTCCCTCACTTTGCAGTGACAGCATTTGAACCCCATAGGCTCTGAGCAGAAGTGGGATGATTCAAACCCAGGTCCTTTGTTTCCAGATCCAATTTTCTTTTAAGTGTCCACATGAGGCAAAGAGCCTGAAAATGTGAAGTCCTAGCTCTCTCTCTCTCTCCATAGATGAGTTTATGGAGGGTTTGTCCGATTTGCATTTCATTTGCATACGTTTGTATGCTGGCTCCCAAAAGTCCCAATGCTGTGCATCTGAGATAAAGTACTCTGTAGACTACTGGGATCGTCAAATGGCAAACCCAGACCTTGGGAACATGTGGGGTTCCTGGGTACCAAGCTGCTAGAAGCTGAGGGTCTCCTAAGGAAGGACTGGGAGGGAAGGGAAGGCTGGAAATATGGGATGTGAAGGGGGAACCCTAGAGGGTTCAGGACCTCAGAGATCAGGAAGACGTGTTTTTACCCCAGGCACAGTAAAGCTAGAACAGGCCCTCTTCCTGGGGCACAGGGAGTTTGGAGCTGTTCTTTAGGGTGGTTCCCAGGGCATCCTGGGTGAGGCTCCTCTCCACTGAAGTTTTCCTTGGGTTCGTCAGGCCAGCCCCTCTTCTCTCCCCATCCCCTCCCCTCTTGCCTTTTTCCTTTGGGATCAAACCCAAGTTGAGCTGGAAATTATTCAGGGCTTAGATCTGGCCTCTCACGTTCTCTGATTCTTCGCCTTCCCATACAAAAGGCAGGTCGATAAGGGGCCTATTAAAGAGGGGGATACTAATTTTCTAATAAACAGCACAGAATGAGTAAGACCTGAACAATGGGAGGAAATCAGAGGATTAGTTTAAAAAAACACAAACCCAGGTTCCATCAGCCTGCATTACCACTGTGTCATTTGAGCCATGAAAACGGCCTCATTGAAACAGGAAAATCGTTAAATTGTTAGTAACTCATATGGCTGGACCGACTGATTCAGAATGTCCTCTACAATAAGCTCCCCCAACCTTTCTGTCTGGCTTTATCTGCCCCTAGAAAAAGTCAACTCAATTCAATGCAGAAAGCATTTATTCAGCCCTTGCCAGGCACAAAGCCCTGTGATGGGGATGGGGGAGAGACCTTTTAGAGAAAAGAGATGAGGGGGAAGGGCACATACAGAAAGGACTGTGGGATATAATAAAAGGTGACAAGTGCATAAGAGAGGAACAAAACCAAGGAGGCTGGAGGTCAGAGGTCTTTACCGACCAGGAGGATGGGGGCTTTGAGATGAGCTTGACAGGATACATTGGGGATTTGAAGTCAATAGAAGTGGGGGAAGAGACCCCTCATCTATAAAATATAAAAGGTTGAAACTACACGGTTTCTGAAGTTCCTGGGGGAGTGGGTATGTGAGAATATGGACAAAAGCCCAGAAGAGGAGGAGGGAGGACTTTGGAGGGAACTATCTCCTTCAGGGACAGTTTTATATAATGGAGTGATGATGATCATAGATTTAGTTAATTCATTCATAACCCTATTATTTTACAAATAAGGGAACTGACCCCTAGAGGGGTTAAGGGATTGGCCAGGAGGGCACAGAGAGTGTGGTGGGTTTTGAATCTAGGCCCTCTGCCTTCAGCTCTGGAACTTTCTCCCCACTGCACCAATCTCGGTACCTTCTCCCCCTCCCCTTCCCCAGCAGGGGCTGAATAGCACTTGAATAATGAAACAGCACTGCTTGGCAAAGGCACGCTTCATGGGTAAGCCAGGCTCTGTTTTCCACAGAGACTTCTCTGGGTTGGGATTCCAGGCCACTGATCCCGTTTGTGGAGGCTGTTGGCTGCAGCGGAGCTGATCATACATTTATTTCCCAGTTTGTGTTCAACTGCTTTTGATTCTCCCCCACCCCCCAATTTCAACAGCAGCAGTCAAATCTTTTTTAAAACCTGCAAGCAGAGCTGGGATTTCAAGTCTTAGCTTCCTGTCTGGGTTTCTGTGATATAAAAGCAAAGACCCAAGAATGTTCAGATGCATCCTGCAGGTGAGCAATAGAAAGCGTAAAAATTGTCCTTGGTGCTGTTGAAATTTGCAGGTTTGGGACTCAGGAGATCTGGGTTCTAGTCCCAGCTCTGATACTTCCTGCCTGTGTGACCTTGAGCAAATTACTTACTGCCCTGACTATCTCCTTATAAGTAAAATGGAGATCGACTGTCTCATGCTATCCCACCCTTGCCCCCCAAAGCTCTGCCCGGGCCCCCTTTTTCATCATTCTGTACACTCAGTGACCTCAGCAGCTCCAGGACTTTGTTATCAGCAGGAAGTTGCTGATTCCCTCTGTCCTAGCCTTTGTGTTCTGGGCTGTAGTCCCTCATCAACCAAGAACCTACACAACATTTCAAAGTGCATGCCCCATGGACAACTCCAACTCAGTGTGTCCAGAACAGAACTTGCTGTTTTTCTTCTCAGACCCATTTTTCCTTCAAACTTCTCAAAAATTTGGTGTCATCCTTGACTCCTAACTCTCTCTTATCCTTCACATCTAATCTTGTCATTCGTTTTTACCTCCATAATGCACACACTTTCCTACTCACCGTGCAACACAGCTGCCACCCTAAGGCTCGGGCCATTGTTATTGCTTATCTGGACTATGGTGATGACCTAGTTGGTTTCCCTTCCCTGCTGCAATCCATCCTCCATGCCAAAATTCCCATCCATCTATACTTTTCTCCCAGTCAGAAAATTCTGGTGACTTCCTGCTATCTCCACTAACAAATATAAATTCCTCTTTTATACAGAAGAAAATCCCTTCACAATCTGGCCTCAACTTGCCTTTCTGCCTTTATCACTTCACTCTTCTTCTCCCTGTCTGTGTTCCTATCAGTGGACTTCCTTGTGGTTCCTCAGACACATCTATTCTCATAACTGGCCATCTCTGTTCTTACTCAACCCCACCTCTTAATCATTCATTTCTTCCAAGTCTCAGCTCAGCCGACTTCCCCGATTGCCCCACCCGCTCATGCCCTCCCTACCCGAATCACTCTTCTCTATTTTATAGACATATGTGCTCTGATCCATAAATGTTCCTTCCCCAGTAGAAAGGAAGCTTCTTGAAGGCAAGAAAAGTATTTCTTTTGTCTTTGTTGTTCTAGCAGCTGGCACAAAATCTCCTCGAGAAATACTTGATTGATTGATTAATTATTAAGTTTCTAGGGGTTGATTGGCAAACCCATGAGCCCAATCATATCTGTCGGAGATAGGACATAAACTTGTATCTTCCCTATTCCATTCACTAGAAGCAGCTGGGTATGGCTATAGGTAGAGTGCTTGACCTGGAATTAGGAAGATCCAAGTCCAAAAACAGTCTGACATATGTTAGTTGTGTGATCCTCTTCAAGTCATTTAACTCTACCTCAGGTTCCTCCCTGTAAAATGGAGATTATAACATAACTTTCCTTGCAGGGTTGTTGTGAGAATAAAATGAGATAATACTTATACAGTGCTTTGCAAACCTACAAGAACTGTATAAATGCCAGCTATTGTTATCAGATAAACTGACTCCTCCCAGGTCATACCAGGTGAGGTGACGTTTGAACCCAGATTATGAACCAGAACCTCTGATTCATAATTCAAAATGCAGAAATCCATGATATTTTCCAGAACTAGTTAAAGGTCTGATGTAAAAGGCAAGCTAAGCAGAGCTCAGGGCCACGGTTATGAGGCCTGGGAGATCCCTGCAGGCCTTTCTGGGGGTGCTGCCTTCCTCCCTATTGCCAGTTCCAGAAGCCACCTCCACTCCCCGGGCTGACAGCTTGGGAGACAGTTGAGGTCCCTCCAATGACAGGTTATGTTTTTATCTCCCAACTTTTTCTTTTCTCTCTAAAGAGCTGGCTTTGCACCCAGTCAGGGTAGAGGGGCAATGAAACAGATCCTTAGTGTCTTAGTACCATCAACAGCGTCTTAGAAATCCATTATCTCCCTCTCATAGCAAGTGGGGGGGGGCTGATAAGGCTCCTCATCAGGCTCCCCTAGCCTGTGATTTTCTGTGAAAGGTTCAAGCCTTTGTCTGGCTTGACTGAGCAGCTAAAGACTAGGCAGGCTCCCTGTGGGATGGAGGGGCATTTTGTGTCCACAGCTGATTTCACTCTCAATGAAAGCATTGACTGGTGTTTTAGCCTGTGGTTGATGATGCTCTGAAATCTGGCTGGGTGCTTAAGCTAACTCCCAACTGATGACCTTGAAGACTCGTTCTTTCCATTCTCTTTGCACTGAGCAGGTTAACATGAGACCTGATCCTGCTCTCACTGCACCTCCTTCCCTAAAAGCGTCTTTCTGGATGATGGGAAGCGGGACCTTAAGGGGGATCTTTCATCATTCTTGCTCTAACAAGCTTATATACAGTCCTTTCCAAGAGATGGTCCAGGAGAGGGCCTCACAGGCTTGGAGCAGATAGCAGCGAGCTTCCTCTGCACCAAGATTGTGTTTAAATCTAGGGCCGCAGGTAGGACTAGCAAAATCGGCTCGGTGGTACCTTTCCAGAATAACAACAGAGATGGCTGATTCCTGAGTCACTCCGGTCTTTTGTGGGTCAGAGGTAAAAGATACACCATGTATTTTCCTTCTTGGTTTTTTGTTTGTCCAGCTCTTCTCCCGGGGTGGTTCCTCTCATTCCTAGCATGCCCTCCACCAAAAAAACCCTTGGAAATAGACTTAAAATCTTAGAACTCAATGTCAGAAATGGGAGGGACCTTGAAACAAAGAAATATAGGACACTACAGATGGAAGTGACATCTTCCTGAAGCTAGCAACTGTCCACTAGGAGATAGAACATCAGTGGCATACAGAACATCAATTTCCAGAGCAGTGAGGCTTGGTTCCAGAACCCATCGGGATCTCCATCTTGCAGAATCTTGGCTGGAGGGCCCAGCTTTATTCGCTTCCTTTTCTGTGAAGCCTTCTGGGATCTCTCTCAGTTCTTAATGATCCCCACCTCTTTCTAGTTATTTATCTGTGTACACAAAGTATCTCCCACTAGACTGTAAACTTGCAACACGATACCTCCCACAGAAAAGGTACTTCATGAAGATTTGTTGAACTGAAAACATTAGCAATGGAAGGGCCTTTTGAGACCACCCAGTCCATCATCCCCGTTCTACAGATGAAGAAACAATCTCAGAGACGGAAAGTGCTGTCCATTGTCCCTGAGGGATAAACTGCTAAGACCTAGGACAAGATGCATACCTCTCCCCTCCCAGGCTGGTGCCTCCTTGTTAGTTAAATGTTGTATCTGGCTTTGGCTGGAGATAGCTGCTGCTTTTCTGATCTGCCATTCATTCATTCATTCATTTATATCCCTTTATTTTATACTTTGAATTCTCCCCTCCTCCATCCATTGAGAAAGCCAGGAATAGGATATTAATTACTGCTACCTTTCAGAACACAAACTAACTCTATTTGAATGGCAGTATATTTGAACCTCTCTAATGAGTTTTATTATAATGATGTCCCATCTGGGATAAGTATACTCTCTGCCCAGACCCCAGGAGGGCGAGGGCTGAAGCTTCCTGTGTGATGTTGGGCAGATCACTCCACAAGGGCTTTCTCTGTGGAATGAGAGGGATGGACTCCAGACCTCTCAAGTCTCTTTAAGCCCTAACTAACTATCCAGTGTGGCCCATTCTTGGTTTGCCAGCTCCCATTACCTCCACACTTAGAGAGATGTTTTCATCAGAACAGAGAGTCTGGGGCTGACGGTGGCCCTTCCAAAGTCACACTCTTAGCAGGTGGCAGAGCTTGGACACAAGCCCAAAGCATCTTTCCCCACGTCGCATGCTCTCAGACTCTGATAGTTTGAGTCTCTTTTCCCAGTGACTTCTGGGTTGTGAGTTAACTCCTTGACATTGGTCCTTTTCTGCATAGACTGTGTTACATATCACCCCCTTCACACATCCCACACTCCATAACACTTGTTCTATCCACCCATCTCCACCTGATGACAGCCACTCAATTAATCAACAAGCATTTATTACACACCTACAATATACCAGGCACTCCAGGATACAAATACAGTAAATGAACCAAAGTACCCAGGGAGCTTACATTCTCCCTACACATAAGCAAATACAAAATAAATATTGGCGCAGCTACATGGTGTGGTGGGTAGAGTACTAGAGCTGGAATCAGGAAGACTCATCTTCTTAAGTTCAAATCTGACTTCAGACACTTACTAGCTGTGTGACCATGGGGGCAAGACACTGACATCTGTTGACCTCAGTGTAAAATGAACTGGAAAAGGAAGTGGCAAAGCATTCCAGTATCTCTGCTAAGAAAAACACGGCTGGAGAAATGGAAAATCAGACATGACTGACACAGATGGGTAACAACAACTACAAGAGAGACTTGAGACAGGGAGGCCACTTAGGAGGCTATTGCATCAATCCAACCAAGAGTTGAGGGCCTAAGCAGTGACAACAGTCACTTTAAAACTATCTCTCATTTTCTCCTACTCATCTTAGCTGGTCAGTTTAAAGGTAGAGAAGAGTTAGCAAGACCTGAGTTCAAATCCTGCTTCAGATACTTACTGTGTGAACCTGAGCAAGTCACTTAAACTACTTTCAACCTCAGTTTCCTCATCTGTAAAATGGGGGGTAATAATATTCCCAATATCCATGGTAGTTATGAAAATCAAATGAGACAATATTTATAAAGCACTCTGTAAACATTAAAACACTAACTAAATCTAACTTATTATTACTACTTCCATGAGATAGAACAAGAAATTGAACCCCGAGGAGACTGAGTGATCTGCTGAAACCAGGTTGTGTTGCTGTTGGCTCTTTCCACTAGATCTTGTTGCCATTTTTATTCCAGGACCTGTCCCCAGCTTCCTTCCTGTCTCCCTCACTCTCCTGTCAAGGTGAGGACTTTAGTCCTACAAGGGGCTAGGATTTCATCCATGTAGGTACTCTTGGGGTCCAGATAAAGGTCATCAGGTGCTGCTGTGATGAGAGTCTTTCCAGCATGAACAGGGATGGTTCTTGGACACATAGCAGCTACCAGTGGGTCCCAGGGACTTCTTGGGAAGTTTTCTCAGCTTGACACAATCTGCTGTAACTGTGTTCTCCTGACATAGTCTTCCATAACTCAGGCTTACCTCCATAGCTTACCTCCATAGTAGTCTTATGGCTAAGGTTAAGATTAAAGTAGGAAACCATTCATTCATTCATTCATTTAGAAATGTTCATTTGGTGGCTTTAATGCCCTCTGTACTATACCAGGAAGTGGGGAAGGTACAATTCAATTAAAGAAGAATTTATGAAGCTTTCCAGGTAGATAAGAGACAAAACCAAATCCCTCCTGCTCTGAGAAGTTGAGTTTCTGCAAGGGGAATGCAGGTACATGGATAACTGAATAGCCAGCCTTGAGGAGACCCTTTAAGATTTGCAAGGCACTACGTGAATATTATTACATTTACTCTTCCCAACAGCCCTGGGGAGTAGATGGTATAATTATCACCATCTTAAACTTGAGGAAACTGAGGCAGAAGAGTTAGACTCACTTGCTCAGGATTGCACAACCAGTGCCTGAGGCAACATTTGAACTCAGGCCTTCCTGATCCAAGTATATTGTACTATTCACTGTACGGGTCACCAAAGGACCTCAGAACTACCACTAATTTCTCCAAGGAGTGGCAAGAAAAAAGAGCATGGAGGGGGGGGGAAAGAGGGGGGGGACGGTGCGGTGCCTGGAAAGACTTTTTAGAGGAGACGATACCTGAATTGAATCTGGAAGGGAGCAGGACTTTTAGGAGTCAAAGGTGAGGAAGGCATGGATTCCAGCAGGTGGGAGGCAGATGATGGTGGGTGGGGTGACAGCAGGTAGCCCAGTTTGGTTCCACTGCAGAGGGTAAGAACAGGAGAGTGAAATCAGTCTAGAAGGGTAGCTTACAGCCAGTTTAGTAAGGGATTTAAATTTAAGACAGAAGAGTTTGTACTTTAACCTAGAGATAATAGGGAGCAACTGAATCTCCTTGAGTAGGTGAGTGACACTGTCAGAGTTGTGCTTTAGAAATATCATGTCATATTTCTATCATGTTTAATATGTATTGGACTACTTGCCATCTAGGGAAGGGTGTGGGGGAGGAGAGGAACACAAGATTTTGCGAGGGCTAATGTTGAAGAATTGTCTACACATATGTTTTGAAAAATAAAAAATTTAATTAAAAAATATGTTAGAGAGGAAAGTCAGCTGGGCGTCAATCACGGTAATCTGGGAAATAAGACATTTGTCTAACAAATTTGGGTGGGCAAGGACAAAAGAGACCGAGCTCCTTCCTGGATCAGAGTGCAGTCTGGCAGGACAGGACCAATGGACACACACCAGTCAAATGACAGTTAAAATGGAATCCGTGTGAGTGAGTAGAAAACCGCAGAGAGGAAATGAGAGAGAACTTCAATGGGAGAAGGAGAGGGCTCTCATGTGGGCTACAGTCAGTCCTGGCTTCAGCAGCAATCCCTGCGGCATTGCAGAGGGCAGTACCCGAACCCCAAGAGGGGAAGGCCCTTGCTGAAGGTCACAGCTGGCTTAGGGCTCAGAATGGTCACTCATTGCCCTGCTGGGCTCTGGTGCTCTCCTCGGGGTATGGCTCCACCCACAACAGCAGCTTCATAAATACTTGTTGAATGGATACATGAATGAACGTTGAATAAAAAGGCTGAGCTTTCCAGCTGCCTCCTGATGGATTAACCTGTCGCCCTGGAGTAGACAGGCTGGATGGAGTCCCCCACAAAACAGGCTTTCCTGCCTCTCCTGAAGGAAGGGCCCAAGGACCCTTCTTCCACTATGATGGGCTCTCAGTGCTCTTCATTGGCTCCTCCTCATGGTAGCTGAAGCGGGGAAGCAGATCTCTTGAGCCCTAGAGTTCTGACTTACAGAGGGTCAAGCCCTGCATGGATATAGTGAGCCCTTGGGCTAGGGATGGGGAGGAGCATAACAGGGCAGGCCCCAGCTTTCATGATGGTCAGAGAAGCATCAGACCGAGTCACCCCTGCATTTCCAGCTTGGGTGAGAGAGTCTTTAAAAAAAAGAAAACCTTCCTTTGCATCATGACACATATAAGGCATCTCTCTGTCTGCAGCAAAGCAGGACTACTCAAGACTCATTTGCCATTAGGGAGGACGACTATTTTTCACCGAAGCCCAGGGAAAGGAAAGGAATTGTTCGCACCTTGAGCTTGTAACTCAGACTCTAATTCGGAAGCCTGTTCCATTCTTCTCCCTCTATTCCTCGGCTCTGCCAAATCTCCGACTTATTCTAGCCCCGCACCAGCCATTGATCGCGGCATGAATTATGAGTCTCGAAGTGAAGACTTATGGTGTTGTCGGGGGCAGCTGCCAGGCAGGGGTGCCGACCAGGCAATGGCCTGTTGCTCTTATAAACTGCATTTCATAATATTGCAGATGATATTAGAAAGGAGGCTGGGGCAGTGCCGCCTCTGTGAAGTTTCACTGGCTTTACCCTCTGGATGTTTAGAAGCAGATCCCAGCTCATCAATCCATAAACCTCCGGATCATTTAGTCTGGCCTCCCCCAGAAGCATGGCTCCCTCTTTCCAAAATGAAGTCGTAAGCCAATTCCTAATCTTGTAGGGAATCACTATCAGCCCCACCCCACCATGGTGATCCCAAGCCACATTTTGCACTTGGAAAGCCACTGGAATCACAGAATCCTAGAACTGCGCAATAGAAAGGCCCTAAAAAGTTTCTCTCCTCGTGTATCCAAGTCATGTGCCCCCACATCTATGCTTGGGGACTTTCAGCAACAGGAAGCCCCCTGGCCCAAGGCAGTTTGTTCCTCCATTTGCAGTTGGGACGGTTTTCTGTATGTTGAGCTAAAATCTACCTCTCTTCGATCTTCTACTTTTCGGCCTAGTTCTGACTTCCAGGGTCAAAGCTCAGTTATGATGTTCAAGCCTTCCTCTTGCCCTCCACAGAAATGATCCACATATCCTGAGTCCATGACTGAGCAAACTCCGCTCACAACCAACCCCCTTTCTTGGTTCTTCTTGGAAACCCATCCACCTTCCCTCCACCCTGCCCCAGCCATCTGTCCTAGAATATGCGCTTCTCAAATTCTGTCATTGAGGTTTAGCAACAGAAAAATTCCTTTAACATGGCTTTTAAAAAGCCAACATTCTGAGCTAGAACCTTAAGAATTAGCATTGCTCATGAAGATAGGGAGACAAGAGAAAATGCCCAGGTAAAGTAATAAAGTAAAAAATAAAGAGCCTAGAGTCAGAGTTGGGGGTGGGATGGGGGAAGATTGTCTAGAAGGGAAATAAGATCAGATATGATATTATCCCAAGACAGGACTCGCAAGTTATTTTGCGGAAATTTAGAGTCTACCCTTGTAGACAGATTAGGAAACTGAAACCTGCCCCAAGATCACACAGGGTCTAGCAAACTCCCAAATCCGCCAGGAGGACCATCTTTGTGGCCCTCCCACAGAGGGCCACAGCTTTGTGGAGTGAAGTGGCTATGGAGTTAAAGGGGGAGGATTTTGCCTAGTGAAGCCTGGGGACATCTTGGTTTCCTGGGCTGGGGTGGATGACTGTGAGCAACCTTGATAGCACTCAGCATTGATGGTGCTGCCATCTTTCCCTCCCACTGGAGGGAGGATTCACTACTCAGGTAGGGACCTCCCTTGTGGGTCTCAAGGGACGCCCAGCAGCCCCTCCGAGCCTGGCCCTTTCTTGGCATTCCCTGTTTGCTCTGACTAATCCAGGCCCCTGTTACCAGACTAAATTAATGCCTCAGTTTGCATTGATTTCCTCCCTCCTCCCCATCCCCTCCTTCCCTGCCTCTGCCCTCCATAGGGAATGTGCTGCCTAATGGAGAAATGTAATGCAGATACTTAAGGCAATGTTCCCCCTTTAACATGTTGAATCCATTGCTGTATTTGATTTCAGGTTTGACATCAAATTTAACAGGTTCAGTAGTTCTTTCAAACAAATACCTCCAAAACCAGACTCTTTGGGAAACAGTCTCTCCATGACAACCGCGGTCCCTGTTTCCCGTCCATCCGAGCCCAGGCCTGGGGTGGCCTTCCCAGCCTGTGACTGACCTGTGCTCGCTTCAGGTAGATCTGGACCATTAAAAGCCCGCCTAGGAGATGGAACAGCCTCTCACTCTGGCTCCAGGGCCTTAAAATTCAGGGAGCTCTTTTGAAGGTGAAGTTTGCTTTGTACACAAACTGGTGACTGGGGTCTTAATGAGCTGCCCATAGGTCTTGGGTCTCCCAACTGACACCTCAAACAAATGGGCTGTTATAGAAACTGCTCAGCCCACCTCTCCCACCCCTTTCCTGGCTCTGCTTTCCCTGGCCCTGCTCAGGCCTTCAGAATCACCTGGGGAATTTTTAAGCCCTCACTTAACACCACATTTATTTTTCAAGTTGTTTGCCCTCTCTCCTTCCCCTCTCCTCCCCTTCTCTCCCTCCCTCTTGCTCCCCAATTTCTATTTTATTTTTAAGAGCCTTTCCATAGAGTGAGCTGCCTGAGGGATCAGGACATCTTTAACTTGACTCACCCTTTCAAGCCTGCAAGTAATAACCCAGTGCAGTTTTTCATTAAAGGGAAGAGAAAAATCTATTTGATTTTCAAAAAACTAAAGCATGGCCGTAGAACCCAAGTGTTCAATGGGAAATTCAACTCCCAAGGATAATTAAAAAAAGAAACAACCAGTCACATTCACAGGATCCCCTCAGTCAGCCCCCACCCCCCTCAGACCACCACCGACTTATTTGGGAAACCTGCAGGTTTAGAGGCTGAACGTTTCTAGGTCATTTTCGGAGCATTGGGCCAGAGCACTGGAGTGGGGTGGCCGTGTAGAAGCATCAGGGGATCCCTGTCCCAGTTCCCCTGCCTCTGTCATTAAGAGGATCATTGGAAAGTGACAGGGAAAAGCACTGGAGCACAGCCTCCTTCTCTGCTTCCCCAGGCACCCAGATTGCCACCGAGGCGGGGAGCTGAATGTGCCCTGCTCCAGGGGCCCCTCTTCGGCTCCCAACTCCAGTTCCCCCCTTAACCCTTGTAGTGCCGGGCATTCGCAAGGCTTCCCTCCCGACCTGGGCAGTTCTCTCTGGCAAGGATGCTCTTCTGCACTCTTCCACCAGGTTCTAACTGGGTTCCCCCAGCTTAGAGATTAAAAAAGAAAGCTCCGGCTTTTCTTTCTCTCACCTGAGGAGAGAGGAGCTCCTCCTTTTTGAAGGCATTTAGATCTTCTGATAAAGGCCTCAGTTAGAATGAAATGCAGCCATTTAAAGAACCAGTTACCCAGCGGGGCCTTCCCACTTACCTATTATGAGGATTTTACTACTCTCTGATGCTTCTTTCTGTACGCACCGAGGGGCTCTAATTTGTCTCCAGAAATTTAGTTCCTATAGGTTAGGAGGCAGGAGATGTGGGTTCTAATCCTCCAGCTTCAGTCACCAACAAAACCAGGTCTTCACTTCTCTGAACTTCCATTCCTCCTGACAAATTTAAACTTAATCTTCCAAGTCCTTCCTAGCACCATATCCTATCATCTAAACTCCTCCCAACTTTCAGGTCTTTAGAATCTTATTAAGGTCTGGAGCTAAGGAGTACCTTTTACCAATCCAATGAGAGTGTGGTGAGATCATACACAGTCAAACCCAAGACTTTGTACTTTATGTTGAAGGCAATAGGGAGCCATAGAAGGCTCTTAAACAGAAGAGAAATGATGAACATGTTACTAGGTCTGGTTTAGGGCATCGTAGGGGCTGGACTGAGGTGAGGGCTAGGGTGAGAAGGCAGTGAGGAAATATAAAGGCATAAAAAATAAAGGTCTATACCAGGAAAGCAGCAATGAGCACAGAGAATAGAGAGAATAAAGAGGTTTCATGATCATCCTCCATAAACATGTCAGGTATCTACTGTGTGCTAAGAATTGGGGGTACAAAAAGGGAAAAGGGCAATCACAGAGCTCAAGGAGCTTACAGTCTAATGAGGGAGACAACAAATGATCTATACAAAGCAAGCTCTACACAGGATAAACAGGAATAATTGAGCAAGGGCAGACAATACAGAGATTGGGGTTTTAGCTGCTAAGTAAATATTAATCATTACTGTTGTTGTTATACAATAATATTAGTGTTTGAATGAAGGATGGTTGGAGAGGGGAGTGATTTGTGGCAAGGAGACGCCCCCCTTAGGAGGTTATTGCCATAGTTCAGTTGTGAAGGGGTGATGGCTTGCACCAGAGTTGGGGAAGTGTCAGAGGAGGAGAAGGGATGCATTTGAGAGGGTCTCAAAGACGAATCCCCAGGCTGGGGGATGGAGGTGGTGAGAGAGAGGAGGCCAGGAAGACTCCAAGTTGTGAGCCTGGGAGGCTGAGACGATGGCCTCTACAGAGATGGGGGAAGAAGGAATGGGGAAAGGGAGGGGTTGGAGGTGGAAATAAGTTCAGTTTGGGACGTGGTGGGTTTCAGAAGTCTCCTGGACAGCCGGTCTGAAAGGCAGTTGGAGACTGGAGGTCTGGGGCAGGAGAGTGGTAAAGGGTCAGTGTGGGATGGTAATTAAATCCATGGGATTTAATTGATGAGATCACCAAGTGAAATGAATAGAGAAGCAGCAGAGAGAGCCCTCTGTGGTTTCTAAAGAACCCCCAAATGTTTTCTCAGATGGGACATAGCATGTATGTAGAATCAGGAAGAGACTGGGCTTAAAATAAATGTGTGATGCTTAGACCAAAAGTAACAAATAAAGGCTGACTCGACAGCCTTTGTGTGTAAGGAGCCCCTCTTCTAGAAACCTGAATAGGAGAACAAAGTGAAAGGCAAGACCCCTGCCATCGAGGAACATGCAGTCTAATGGAGAGACTGAATGGATCCTCATGAGTAAATAGCCAACCTCTAAGGCGGGACATAAGTGTTGGAGGGAGTGTGTCTGGACTCCCAGGCTGGGGAGGCGAGCCGTCTGTGGGGAAAATTGGCCCTACTTGCTGTGTGATCTTGGACAAGTAATTTCTCTCACCCTAGGCATCTGTATCAGGCTTGGTACAAAAGAGGGAGATGGCTGGAGATGATCTCTGAAGTCACGTCCCCTTCTGATGTTCTGTGTTCCCAGGGCCCCCTCTTGCCTTCCCCCAGTCCTTGACATTGTGTTCAAAGGCCCTGATGTTCTTTGGTTCTGTGACTTTCAGCACGAGGCCCAAGGCCCTCCAGTTCCCCTGCATCTGTAGCTGCCTTCCCTTCTCTCTTCATCTCATCGACTCTCCATCTGTTTTTAAATCTCCCTGGAAATCGTCTTGCAAATAAACCGCTCAGGCAAACTGTTGGAACTGGCTCCGGAGGAGGGTGTACTCCCGTTCGCACCTGTGTGCACATGGCTCACCTGTGTCTCTTCTCCCATCAATCAAACAGTGGGCACTTGTGCTCCCCTGCGAAGGAGTCATCGCCTCCGCCTGAAATGCCCTTCCTTCTTTCCATCAAACTCTCGTCATCTTTCAGAGCTCCACTCGGGGCTGGAATCCTGCCATATGTACACGGTTCTTAGCACATAGCGAACACCCGATCAATATTGGTCAATTCAGTGATTATTTGATTCAGGTCCTGCCTCTGAAGCCTGGCTGTGTGACCTTGGATAAGGTTTCAGACAATTCTCTTGAGGCCACAAGTCTCTGAGACTTTCAGGTTGAGATCTACCTCAGTCAGTGTCTGTGGAGAGTGTGTTTACCAGGAGTCCCTGCACTAATGAAATCACATATTTGTGCTAAAAAAAACTCCCTCCCCCTATTCTTCCACTTAGCATGAGGAGCGTGGAACCTTGGTCCTGGAAGGGACCCCCAAGGAAGGCCCTGTGGCTAGCTGAGGCTGTGCAAGAAGAAAGGCTCATTTTTCACAACCCCAAGCTGAAGGGAAAAATACCCCGGGCTCATTACCCAGCTTCAGTATTATGAGACTCGCAGACAGCATAGAAAATTCATAGCTTCTGGATGGACTTTATACCATCATCTTAGAGTTCACAATTATTGGTGTCAAAGGGGAGAAACTTTAGGAAATCTAATTAGCTCCTTCCATCCATTATTCATTCATTCATTCAATAAGCAGTTATTAGATGTCATGAGAATAGACCCAATAGGACATGGGGGTATTTTTGAGAGGTCAGGAGCAGTTCTTTCTGGACCCACAATTATTTATCTCCCCACACCTGCAATAGTGCCAGAATCCACTATTAGACAGAGATTCATCCCATTTGAACATCTGAAGCCTTACATAATTATAGGTTCATAGGACTTAGCAGTGATATCACAGTTCATCTGAAAAAGAGCTGAGAATCCTAGTTAACTGCCAGCCATTGAATATAAATTAGCAGTATATTCTGATAGGCAGAACAATGAATTTGATTTTAGGGTATATTAAGAAGGGCATAGTGTCAAGGGAGAGGGAGATGATACCCTCGTGATCCTTGGCCCTGAGAACACTTATAAGTTCTAGGTACCTACATTTTAGGAAATCAGTCAGTCAATAAGTGTTCATTCATTAAGCACTGCTATGGGTATGTACTCTGATAAATGAGGTAGCCCCTACCTCTGAGGAACTTAGAGGTGGACAACGCATTGGCCTATGAGTAAATGTTCAATATATATAATATACATCGACCCAAGGAAAGACGCTGATAATCTGGAGAATGACCCAAGGATTACTTCCTGCTGTGTGAGAGTTTGTCCAGAGTGGGTTCCTTCTCAGCAGATCTTCAAGCAAAGTCTGGAGGACACTACAGGGAGATTCAAGCTGAGCCCTGCACTGTCCCTAGGGGCTCCTCTGGCCACATTCCCAACCCAGGACCACGTTCCCCTACCATAGGACATGGGAAGATATGGGCAAAGCCCGCCAGCAGGCCCCACCCTTCGCTGTTCTGCCCTTACTGGCCAGCTCTAGGGATCCTTTGTTGGTTTTCTCTGCTCCCTTGTTGATGGCTGCTTCCAGCCATACCCTCTGGTACTTCAGGGCCTTTGGGGATGACTCTAGTTCTCAAAAGCTCTCTAAGTGGAGCCCAAGTTGGCACAGGCGCAATCATTGGACCTAGTGTTTGACAATGGCTCTGCTTTCTAAGGAGGAGCCCTGCTAACTCCAAGGGGCTAAAAGGAAGGGACTTAGGTCGCAGCTGCTCATGGAAACTCCCTACTGAGGCCTGGAGGTGCCATAGCCTGCACCAGTGAAGGGAGGCCTGAGAGCTCATGAAATCCAAGTGTGGAAGTGTGGAAGTCAGCCTTGGGGTCTGAGGAGTGAACTTCAGGTCTCTGGAAAGAACACAGCTTCTAAAAAACAAAACAAAAAACAAACAAATAAAAAAACAGCCGGTCTAGCTCTTGCTGGAAACCCAGATTATTCCAGTGGGGCTGCCTGCAGTAAGCCTTGCAGACTGGAAGGTAGGCCTGGCAGAGGGAGAGTTCTGTCTGGCCTCATTTCTAAATTAAAGTTAGAAGGGATTTCAAGATGAATCTCCCTGTCAGAGAGCCCCGGGGACCAGGGCCAGAAAGTGTTTTCCAGGGTAGTTAAGGCTGGGTGTGATCAGCAAGAGTCACACTTTCTTTCTTGTTTCCCATCTGAGTAAGATATATTTGCTTTTGGACTCAAAATTCTCCCACTGTTCAAGGTAGCAATTCCTCTGAGGCTCTTTGGTAGTGTTTTGTCTCTTATCCTTGAAAAGGGCAGGCCGACTTGGCTTGTTCAATACCAGGCTATTAAAGATGGGTATAACAAGAACACATCCTTGGAACTGGTCAGAGCAGCCATTGGATTTTCCTCTGCCTTGAATACCACCATTGCTCTCCTCCCTTTCCTCCCTTCCTCCCTCTCTCCTTCTTTCGTCTCTCCTTCCTTCCTCTCTCCTTCCTTCCTTCCTACATTTCTTCCTTCCTTCCTCCTCCCTCCCTCCCTTGCTTCCTTCCTTCTCCTTCCTTCCTTTTCCTTTCTTTCTCCCTCCCTCCCTCTCTTCCTTCTTTCTCCTTCCTTCCTTCCTCCCTTCCTTCCTTCCTTCCTTCTTCCTTCCTTCTTCCTTCCCTCCCTCCCTCTCTTCTTTCCTTCCTTCCTTCTTCTCTATTTCTGTCTCTCTCTTTCTGTCCCTCTCTCCTTTCCTTTCCTCCTTTTCTCTTTCTTTTCTCCTCCCTTTCTCTTTCTCCTCCTTCTCTTTGTCTCTCTGGGTGTCTGTCTCTATTTCTCTGTGTTTTCTTTATTTCTCTCTGTCTCTTCTCCTCCCCTCTTCTTTCTTCTTCCTCTCTGTCCCTTGCCTTAGCAGGTTATTTGACCCATCTGAAAACAGATTTCTGCTCAGATAAATTACCTGCCTGGAGCCCCAGGATAAGCAAACAGAGCAGCGAACGATGCTTAATGGAGACACTCGGAATGATGCTTTCTGGGGTTGTGTGAAGTCTGCAATGGTTTTTCTTCACCAGAATGTTTTTTTGTCTTCAGAATGACTTTATTCTGTCCTAAAAATTCCATTTCCTGGGTAACCTCTGCTTGCAATCCCTCCCCAACTTTTGTAAAATAGCACAGCTCCACTGGCTGCCGACTTTCTGTTCTATATTCTAAGATCCCTTTTCCTCTTTGCTAATGTGTATTTTAAGGGACTTTCCCGGTCTTACATTGTCCATTTCTGGGTCCCTGGCTGCTCTGACATTCAGTGTTCTGTGGTTCCCTTCTGTCGTTCTATTTTCTAAAGTCATTTAAAGCCCTGACATCTCGGGTACTTAAGCTGCTCCCAGGTCCAATATTCAGGATTCTGCATGCCGGAAAAAAATTGTACTTGGAGGCAGGAGAGATCTAACATGGAAACCTCGCCTCTGACACAATCTGCCTGTGACTATGGACAAGCCATATAACCTTAGGGAGCCTCAGTTTCCCTAGCTACAAAATGAGCATAATGACAGCTATAATGTTCCTCTTTCAGGATTGTTATAAAAATCAAATGAAATTATGTCAAGCATTTTGCAGATCTTAAATCACTGTAAATATCAGCTCTTGTTAAAGACTTTTTCTGTTCAGAGAGTCTGTGTTCCAAGGTCACTTCCATCTCTACTCTGCACTTGATTTTCTCAGTTTTTCCTTGGGCTCAGTGCTTGCTTGCTCATGCTAACCAGCGGCAATGTTATTTTCCTCCCCTCCCCTTATTGCCTCTGATCTGCTTCTTTCTCCCTTCATGAGGAAATGAAAGTAGGACACCTGCTTTGTGTAGAAAATCCCCCTCTCTAGAGCCTGGGACTTTAAGAAACCACATTCTTCCCTGGGAAAGCCAAGAGGACAAGGAGAAAAGAGCTGAAAATGGGAGAGAGCTTCCAAGGCCAAGCTGAGGAGTTGGGACTTTACCTTGAGGGCAGAGGGAGCCACTGAAGGATAGCAGTGTCCAGGCCAAATGAAAATAGTGTTTTCTGCAGATAAATCTGATGAACACAGGCAGGATGAGGGGGGAGGGGGAGGCCAGTGAGAGGAAGGTCTCATTGATGTGAATATGTGCAGATGCTGTTCTTGTAGATACCTCCCCTAAAGCCAAATAGAAGAGCTGTTTTCAAAGCTGGTGGTAGACAGCAAATAGAGATTCTAGGACCAGGATTTCTCCATGAGGATTCTAGACTGCCAGACTGGCTGTTCTTCCCCAAAAAACATCAGATGCAAACCAGCAAAGGTTCATTGAACTGGGTACATGTAGTGTTCTTCTTTTCTAAAATATGATCGTTCTCTGGGAGCAGGTTTCTTGGGGGGTTTCTGGAGGCAGCCTTAGTTTCAGTTTAGAGTAATAATCACTTCAAATGCAGCCAGCTGTTAAAAGTTCAAATCCTTTATTATCGCTTCCAAAATAGCCCGGTTAGTTTTTTTAGAGGCCTATCTCTCTGCTTGGTTCCAAGAGCTCTTGCAGCTAGTCCTTTTGTCTCTGCCAGCTTCAGCCTTCAGCTCTCTCTGAATCTTGGTTCTCCTCTTCTCCTGACTGAAGCTCTAAAAGTTTCTTATACATGATCTCTTAAAGGTGTGAACCCAAAGGTTGACTCCTCCTCTGAGAGAGTGGGATTGTGGGAGGTGTATCTTGTGAATCTCCGAGACTTGTGAACTCTAATGTGTGAGCTAATGTGTGAACTCTCAAAGGTGTAAACATAAGCATTGTTTCTATCAATTCCAGTGAGTTAACACTTTGTAAGGATTCTAACAGGTACACACTTAACAAAGGCTTGTTGAATTGAGTTGGGAAAGCCTTATTCAAACCGATTATCCCACATGCTTTCCACTAAACAGGGCAAATCAACCCAGAGTAATACAAGGATCTTCATATTTATTCTTCCTCTCCTGGGAGCTTGATTTCCACAATACCAGCTACCTCTGGGACACCTCATATTCAATATGGCCACAACTGGACTCGTCTTCACGCAGACAAATAGACAGAACACACCATCCCCTCTTCCAGACTTTCCTATTCCTCCTAAGGGGGCCCCCCTTCCTAGTCTCTCAGATTTCTAACCTGTGTTACCCTGAATCCTCACTCTTCATCCAGTTCATCCAAGTAGTTGCTAATTCTGGTGGTCTTCCATCTCTTAAATCAGAACCCTCCCCACTTTTCACCTGAACTATTGCACCAGCTTTCCAACTAGTCTCTCTGGATCACATTTCTCCCCACTCCAACCCATCCTCCACAGAGCTTGCCATATTGGTTTCCCTAAGTGCATATCTATGTCAATTGCTTATAGATACCTTGAATTAAATAAATTGAATTATTCAATGAATTGAATAAATCAGTAGCTCTGATTGCCTTTAGGGTCATGGATCAACTCCTTGGCTTGACTTTTTTGAGCTGTTCATATACCGGTACCACCCTATCTTTGCAGACTCATTGGACATTACTCTTCCCATACTCTAAAGTTCAGGTAAAATGACCTTCTCTCTGTTTTTCTCATATGATACTCCATCACTCGTTGAAGCAGGTAGGTAATGCTATGGATGGACATTGCACTGGACTTGGAACTAAATTTATTCAGCCTCAGACACTCTGGAGAAGTATATGCCATAGGCAAGTCACTTCATTTCTGACTCCTTTCTTCAACTGTAAAATGGAGATAATATAAGCACCCACCCCTCCAGGTAGATCTAAGAATATTTGTGATAGTATTTGTAATGTGATCAACACATGACTTGGCACAGAATAATTGCTTAATAACTGTTTGCTCTCTTCCCTTCTCTTCCCTCCCTCCCATTACTCCCCCCATTTGCTGAGAATATACTCCATCCTCATTTTCATCTCATAATAATATCCCTAATTTCCTTCAAGATGCAGGTCAAACATTATGTTCTATACAAAGCCTTTCCTGCTCCCCCAACTGCTAACTCCCTCCTTCCACAGCTATTGAACATTTTTGTGTTTCTTTTGTAATGATTACATATTATTTATTCTATATGTGCTCAAATAAGTAACTGCTGCCTCCCCTGATGAAATAGAAGCTCCCTGAGCGTAGGGATTATTTCATTCTTTTGTCTTTGTTTCCCAGTGCCTCTGTTCAGAATTTGACAAGTAGTCAGCACTTAAATTCCTATCGATAAATACTTATTGATTGAAGGGCCTCTAGAGTTTGAAAACTGGTTCTTCCATTTTCTAGTTGTATAATTTTGGGCAAGTCCCTATTCAATAAACACCTCTTTGTATTTCATTTTCTTCATCTTAAAAATGGAAGTAAGAGTAATTAGGAGGTTTCCATTCAAATCTGGGTTCTATCACAGAAATTGTGTGATTTTAGATGAGTTCATTTTCTTTCCTGAGCATTTGCTTCCCCATCTGTAAAATGGTGGAGAGGGGATTAACTCGTCCCTAGATTCCCTTCCAGCTCTGATATGTTCTCCTGGCTCAATTTGGGGTTCCATATGCACACATACATATATAATCATGTAGATAAGCACCTATCACATTACTGTAGAGTAGGCCTTCCTCTGCCTTGTGTGGGTCCTAGGCCCCTCAGGCAGGAGTGGTCAGGAGAACCTGGTGGGCTCCTGTTCTGAATCCTGTTTGAAAATATCTATAATATATGGGATTAAAGTATACAGATTAGTGAAAATAAGGAGAAATAGACACATTTATATAAGCTAGGTTATATATCATATATACATACATAATATATGCTACATAGATATTATACAATATATATACTCACACTATTTTATATTTTTATCTATATCTGTGTTTATATCCTTATTTTCACTAACCTATAGTTTTCTTTGTATATGTACATATATATGTATACATAAACATATATACTCATATATTTTACTATGTGTATGAAATTTTTCTATCCACGTTTATAGATCAACTTAAATCTTTTTATTAGCCCTAACAAGTCTATGGATCCCAAGTTAAGACCCTCTTCTCTGGGGCTTTATATTCTTTGACTCATATGAGAGGGAAATGGGGGTAAAGACAGATGAAATTACTTGCTTACATCTGTTACATGGCTAATACATGGTGGATTATTCTTTCTTCTTTATGTGTATATATTCAATTTCATTCAATTCAATTCAGTTATGTTGAACACTTGTTATGTGTCAGGCAGTATGCTAGGAGCTATGAATACAAACATTTTATATGCCCCTGATCTCAGGGAGCTGACCTTTTCCTGGGCTTGGAGGGGAGGAGGCTCAGCATGTACGTAGTCAGGAAATACAAAGTAATTTCAGTGAGGAAGGGCAGAGGAGGCTGGGTTGGTAACCATGATCTGACCTCTTGTAGTAAATGGCCCGTGGGCTGAGGCTTGAAAGTAGCCAAGAACTACAAGAAGGGGAGGTGAGGAGTGAGAGCATTCCAGGCCTGGTTGGGAATTGTCAGGGGAATAAAAGGGGAAAATTATGGGTGGGAATGAGCAGGGGAATAAAGGGGGGAAATTAATCACCAAGTGTGGTTGTAGCAAGGATGGAGCACAGAGGACAGTGAGAGAAAATCCGATGAAGTTAGCCATACAAAGCCACCGTCATCCCTTCCCTGTTTTTCCCTAGTTTTTGGACAACCATTTACCAGAGAGGGGGACCGTCTTTCTCCTAGAATGCTTCATTTCTTGCCTCTATCTATTGGTCCAAGGCCCGCATAGGGCTACTCAGATGGGAAGGAAACTCAGCCTCCATCTGGGCTGCCCTGATTTCAGGGAAATCCCTCAAGCAACTTCCATTAAAATGCAGTTGCAATTTGGCCGGTCCCACTGGCTTGTTTCCCTGGACACCAATCTAGCCTTAGCAATTCCATGTCTGCTTCTCTCATGTTTGCAAGTTTTGATTGCACATTGACGGGTATGTATAAAACCCAAATCACCATTGGGCTGTCAGCGTTACATTTTAATTGAAGGGCTGTATAGTCGACAGGACAGGTCACAGGGGAGAAACCAATTATTCTGTGTACCTGGGTGAAAGCTTTTCCATTATAGAAGCCTGATTGGGATTATATAGCTCTATATTATTCCATGTTATTGATTTTTTCCCCTCCTCAGTTGATGGGCTCATTAATTGACAATTACCTTTTTCACTATGTTGAAAAAATTGACATGACCGACCTGAGGTGTTAAAGTTTAATTTTAACTGAGGTATCACTACACCTGTTTAAGCTCTAACAAACCCATTAGAGGGTCCTGTTTTTATTCTCAAACAGGAAGGGAAATTGTGGCCAGGGGGAGTCTCTGGCTGCCTCAGGGAGAACTCTGGCAGATCCTTAGAGAGACAATAGCCACCTAAATCACACACCAACAGAGTGAGAGCACTTAGAACCCAGAACAGAGAACTTTGAGAGCTGGAAGGAGACTTTGAAATCCCTTCATCCCAGAGTTGGAGGTCATGCATCTGTCTAGTTTAGGCTTCTTTCCTCACAGACAAAAGTGGGCTGATGCATCTAGAATCACTGAGACTGTTCAGTGAAGCCCCTGATGTCAGAAGGAATCCTATTTTACTCTTATTTGGCTTCCACATGATGGTCATGTTGGTGTGTTCTACTTGTTGCAGTGATTGTTCAATGGTGTCTGATTTTTTTCTTGGCAAAGACACTGGAATGGTTTGCCATTTCCTTCTCTAGTGTGTCCCCATTTTATAGAAACTGAGGTAAATAGGAGTTAAATGACTTGCCAGGATTTCCCATCTGAGGCTGGACTTGAACTCTGTTCTTCCCTATATTCTATCCAGCTATTCAGTTTCCTGCTTAAAATGGGCCAATTATTGATATAATAGGCCCAGTGATGGGCTAACCAGGGCTGAACTTAGAGGGACTCTCAGCTCCCTGTTCCTGGGCATACATGCCTTGTTATTCCACAGCCCAAAATCACAGTAGCTTTTATGGCTGCCATATTGCTCAGATGACTCACTTTGAACATGTAGTGAACATAAAACATAGAATGTTAGAACTGGGAGGAGTCATAGAATAACTAGAGGCCTGCCCCAGGTGTAATACACTGGGAGCAATTGCATCCCTCTTCTCAGGTACTTAGGGAAGAGGACTCCTTGGTCTCAATAAAACTCAAGATTGCTAAGTTTGGGCTGTGAGCCTTCAGTTAGACACAGCTCTGACTACTCAAAAAAGAATCTCACAGACCCATTACCAAGCCTGTGATCCATCATCCTTTTGGGAGAGATCTGGATGTCCTGGGTGAGAACAAAACCACTGGTGATACAGGGTCCAAGAGGCCAGACCCTTTGGGAAAACAGAGCAGGGAAGCAACTGGAGGAGGTTAGTGGGGGGACATCAGGGAGGAGACATTCTCTGAAGCCAGTCCAACATCTGCAAAGACTGAAAGACTCATTTCCTTTCACTCCATAAGACAGATGGTTAAAAGAAAACACATGGCAAGCCAGAGGTAACCTGACATACAGGAAAGAGCACCAGCTTGGGATCTAGGCCCGGCTTTGGGATAAACCGTGGACATGTCACCTTGGGCTTCATGATCCAGTAGAGTGTAAGTTCCATGAGGCAGGGACTGTGTTTTGACTCTTTTTGTATCTGTAGCACTTAGTACATTTTTTGGCTCATAGTAGGCACTTAATAAATTTTCATTGGTGTTCTTCACCTGTAAAAAAGGGAGGTCAGAATGGAATGTCTTTAAGGTCCCTTGTAACGCCTAATATTCTGCGTGTTATGTTTGGGACTTTCAATCATGTCCCTGAAATGGGTTGAGAATCCCAGGACAGATCACTGCATCAGAAATGTCAGTCATTACTGTTTTACATTTAATTCTGGGTGTTATATTTAGGTAACTTAACTGCTGTGCCTCCAGGTTAATCTTAATACCGTAAAGTACTAGTAGAAGTAGAATGTAGTTTCCTATACCAGTGAAATCTGGTCTGGCAAAAATACAAAAACAAAACAAGACAAAATCGGCTAGAGAGTTTCTAGAAGGGGCAGGCAGGAGAGGGAAGGGTCCAGAGATCACACATACGAGTATCAATTGAAGAAGCTAGTGGTGTGTAAAGTGGAGCAGAAAAGACTTGGGGGACATTCAGTAGCTGTCTTTCAGCATTTGAAGATCTATCCTGCAAAGGGGAGATTAGACTGCTCCGCTCAGCCCCAGAAGACAGGAGTAAGATCAATGGGCAGCAGGGGCAGAGAGTCAAGATTCGACTCAATGTGAGGAAACGCTTGCTAACTATCAGAACAAACCTAAATAAGAAGGGCTGCGGGCTCTGGGAGGAAGGGAGCTCCCCATCTCTACAAGCTAGGATGCTCATAAAGTCAGGCTGACCACTCTCCTGTCTCAGGGATGATCCTTATTCAAGTCTGCCTTGGAGGAGATGGCCCTTTGCATCCTGGAAAATTTCAAGCTGGCCCCCGAGGTTGGGACCAGTACCTGTTTCTTTGGAATTTATCTCCACCCTGTGGCCTCTCTGCTTCCTTCCTCCTTCCCTCCCTCCCTCCCTCCCTCCCTCCCTCTCCCCCTGCCCTTCCTCCCTCCCTCCCTCTCTCCTTCCTTTCTCCCCTCCTTCCCTCCTTCCTTCCTTCCTCCTCCCTCCTTCCTTCCTTCCTTCCTTCCTTGCTTCCTTTCTTCTTTTTTTCCCCTCTCTCCTTCCTTCCTTCCTTCCTTCCTTCCTTCCTTCTTCCTTCCTTCCTTCCTTCCTTCCTTCCTTCCTTCCTTCCTTCCTTCCTTCCTTCCTTCCTTCCTTCCTTCCTTCCTTCCTTCCTTCTTTCTTTCCTTCCTTCCTTCTCTCCTTCCTTCCTCAATGTGGTGGAAATCTGTCACTTACCTGTGTCCTGGGCAAATCACTCCCTATGTAGCCCAGTGGTTAGGAGGTTAGACCTCTCCAGTCCTGCCTCAAACGCTCACTAGCTATGGGATCTGTTTTTTCACCTGTAAAATGTGAATTATAATGGCACTTCCTCCCAGGATTGTTTTGAGAACCAAATAGGAGAGTATTTGAAAGGATCTGGGAGATTTGAGATACCATACAAGAACTGGCTATTATTACCAACATTGGGCCACTAGGTGGTGCCATAGTGCAAAGAGTGTGGGACTCGGGTCCAGAAGACTCATTTTCATGAGTTCAAGTCTGACTTCAGATACTAACTGTGATTCTGGACAAGTCAGGTCACTCTGTTTGCCTCAGTTTCCTCATCTACAAAATGGGCTAGTGAAAGAAATGGCAAGTCACTCCAGTATCTTTACCAAGAAAATCCCAAATGGGTCATGAAAAGTCCAACAAACTGAAAAATGACTGAACAATAAAATTATTAACAATATGGTACTCATCTTGCTAATGTTCAATTTACAGGGAATATAATACTTATCCTGCCTACCTTATGGGATTTATTCATTCAAAATCTATTTGTTAAGGATTACAATGGTGTTCTTTTTTAATTTTTAAAATTTTCTGGCCTTTCCTTTATTCCTTTTATCCTGTAAATTGCCTCTGGAAGGAAAAAATCATAGAAGAAGAAACCCTGAAATCACTTAGAACAGTCCTTTGTTTTTCAGACCTTTTAGAGAGCAAGTAGAACTCCAGTATCTTGTGACTCTTCCTGAAAATTTCCCCTGATATCTGTCTTGGCAAAATGATTGACATATCTATTTGCTATTTAACATGAAAAGAACAAAAGTGTTATAGACTTCATACAATAACAGCTTTTAAATACGTGATCTAAGATGCTATGTGAGTTTTGAAAACCAATGTTCAGCTTATTAGAGTTTTTCACAATAACATGCTTTTTTAAAAAGACCCTTATGCCGAACAATTTTCAATAGAAGTAATTTAGTTGTTTTCTAAGATAATGATGAGTTTTATAGAACTTTCCAAATGCTTCCACTTCACCTTTCTTATGACCAAAGACCTTTGTGCACTCATGCGATGGATAAGATATGTAGTTTTTATGTGGCCTGACAATACAACAGAGTTTTCAACTTCACTAGCATTGTGTTCAGGAGGTTACATAATTCTTGCCTCCTCTCATTTCGCATGCGCTAGATTGCCAAGTCCCTGATTTCAGGGAATTTCTAATTTATTTTTAATTCATTCATTCATTTATTTTGTAGCTAGTTTTATCTATTTCATTTATTTATTTCAATACTATTTTATTTTTCCCAGTTACATGTAAAAACAATTTTGAACATTTTGAAAAAAAAATTGTGTTCCAAATTTTCTCTCTCTCACTTCTCTCCTCCCAGAAAGAGTAAGCAATTTGATAAAGGTTATACATGTTCAATCATGCAAAATATGTTAGCACATTAATCATTTTGTGAAAGAAGACAAACCCAAAGGAAAAAAAACACAGGAAAAAAAGAAAGTGAAAATACTAGCTTCTATCTGCATCCAAACTCCATCATTTTTCATCATGAGTCCTTTGGAATTGTCTTGGATCTACATTGGTCTTTTTCTGTGGATAATCCCTTTCTATTAATAAGGAAAGATTGTATGGCTTAAGGTAACTTCTGATCAAAAAGGTTTCTCTTTCTTCACAAGAGAAAAGCATTGGCGTGCTACCAAATCATCTCCTTTTGTTTCTCCTCACCCCATCCGATGTGATGTGTTGAGACTATAGGTGCTGGGGCAGTCATTCCAGGCATCAGGATTTGGATTTGAGCCACTAGAGTTTTGATCTGAACTCGATTCCTCCAGAACCCTTTAGCATTTATAGCCCCATGAATGTTTCGGGCACCGTGAAAACCCTGAAGGTGATAGCAAGATATTTCTGATATTGCCCTTTCTCTTATGGCCTTTCCAGACTAGTTGGAAAAATAAGAGATTGTAGAATCTTGGGGGTAGAAAGGAAATCCTGTAATCAGCTAAGAGCCTGCCAGGACAGGAATCCCCAACACAATACTGACAAGTAATCCTCTAACCCCACTTAATTATCTTGAGGACTAAGTATCCCACAACTTGAGAGGCTAGCCCACTTTCTGAATGGCTCTAATGGTTACAGTTTCCTTAGCTTAAACCAAGGTCAAGTCTGCCTTGACACAGCTTAGAATCATCCAATTTGAAGGCATCATCCCTCTAGGTTGTGCAGATGAGGACCCAGAGGGATGAAGGGACAGCAGGACCAGGATCTTTTGCTCCAACCCCAGTATCCCTTGTATACAATCTCCTTATTTAACAACAGCAACATCATCAATAAAAATAAAAATAGTGATGGTGATGATTCATCTCATTTAAATATTACTTTAAAGTTTGCATTCATTTATACTTCTCAACAACCTCTGAGGTATGTTATCATCCCCATGATATGATGGATGAGGAAAGTGAGATTCAGAAATAATGTGTCCACGGTTGTACTAAGTGTCAGAAAAAAGATTTGAACTCAGATCTTCCTGGCACTAAACTATGATATTTTATATCCAAAGCTCTTCAGATGCTTAAATGCAATCATCATTTAATATTTCCCCCTCTCCCCAAAGGTTTTCCTTCTCCACATAAAATATCCCCAGAACCCACCCAAGATCAGGTAGTCCTTGTGACATTTTCTCAGTCCTTCTGTCCATTTTCTTAATGGACTCCGGTCCACTCCTCTGGGAGGCCAGATTGTCAGTATTCTTTAATATAGATGAAAGTGCTTTGTAACCATAAAATTATATATCTGTATCTAAATCTACCTATCTGTCTAATTGTGATTTATTACAATTTTGCCTTCAAACCTCCTTCCTTGTGACATTATTCCAGGCAAACTCAGTGCAGATGTTCCCTTTCTGTACACCAGGTGCTGGGGGGCCGAGCAGGGAATGATAATTACAGGCTCGGCTTCAGAACGGGAAGAGCATCAAGAGATGCCAGCAAAGTCCCATTGTCTGGAGCATCTTCAGAACCACCTGGGAGACTAAGTGCTGTCGAAGCTAATCAGATCTGGGGGGACGGTGATGAGAGGTCCTGGGTCGGCCCTGGGTGTGTAGGGAAGAGCCCTTCAGGCAAACACAGGGCCGGAGAAGTCTGGCCTATAGCAGCAATGAGAATGCTGCTCCCTCATCCCAGTTCTACGCCATTTCCCTCACCTGGCATGGGGCCTGTGCCCGTAAGAACACTGCCTTGTGTGTTTTTGCATTCTCCTTATGTTCATCCTTGCCTGGTTTTTTTCTCTGTATCTATACACCCAGCCCCCAGCCCAGTGCCTGACACAAAACAGGAAATTAATAAATGCATTTTATTTAATCAATTGCTACTCACTAGCTCTCTAATATTGGGGCTCAGTGTCTGTCTATAAAATGGGGATAATAGTAACTTTGTTTTGTTTTTTTATTACAGCTTTTTATTTTTCAAAACATATGCATTAATAATTCTGCAATATTAGTCCTTGCAAAACCTTGTGTTCCAGTCCCCCCCCCAAGATGGCAAGTAGTTCAATATATGTTAAACATGGTAGAAATATATGTTAAATCCAATATATGCATACATATTTATACAATTATCTTGCTGTACAAGAAAAATAAAATCAAACCTGAAAAAATGATGAAGACAACAAAATGCCAGCAAACAACACAAAAAGAGTGAGAATTCTATGTTCCCACAGTCCTCCCTCTGGGTGCAGATGGCTCTCCCCATCACAAGATCATTGGTACTGGCTTCAATCATCACATTTTGGAAAGAACCACGCCCATCAGAATTGATCATCATATAGTCTTCTTGTTGCCGTGTATAATGATCTCCTGGTTCTACTCATTTCACTCAGCATTAGTTCATGCAGGTCTCTCCAGGCCTCTCTGAAATCCTCCTGCTGGATAATAGTAACTTAACGCCTGAAGTTTTACAAAGTATTTTTTTTCTCACAACAGCCCAGTGAGATAGACAACAAGTATTATGATCTCTATTCTCCAAGTCTCAGAGAAGTGAAATAACTGGTTGTTCATCCAGGTAGGAGAACTTCCCGAGCAGGCCTAGAGACCAAGGCTTTTGAATCTGAGTCTGATCCCTTTTTGTGCTGAATCTCCTCATGTTGACATGAGCTGACAATCCTAATGTATTTAATATAATATATTTCCTGATTTTCAGTTGCTTGGAATGCTCAGGGGTCAGGTTGGGATCAGGAACCTCCAACCTCCTTTTTTCATCAATAAGTAATTAGAGGCCAGAAGTAGGCAAAAATCAGCATGTGTGGTGCCTTCCATGGGCACAGGCTGTGGTTGGTCTTTGCTGGCATTCTCCCCCATTTTAGGACCATCCATCCTAACAGATCCTAATAGAAGTCCTTAAAAGCCTACCCCACAGACTGGAAATGGCTCAGATCTAGGAGAGCCAGAGCTTGGGCTGTAGCTTCTTGGGTGATTTCTAGTCCTCTCTGCACTGCCCTGATGTTTTGTAATGAGTGAGCATCTCCCAAACAGATGGATGGCTTTGGAATCTCTTTAGCCACGTCTAGGACCTGATTTGAGCCTTTTGTTGTATGTTGTTTAACAGGACTCGTAGATAGTAGCTGCAGTCATTTTTTAAATATTAAATTATACTGAGCGTTAATGGTTCTGTTTTTAGTTAGATGACAGGTTAATTGCCAGCCCTCATCTTTAATTTTGAGATTTAAGGCTCTTGCCCATTTAGTCTAATTGGCAGAGTCCCGACATCCATCTCTGACCTCAGAATCCTTTGATATAGGCTAGACATTCTTTTATTGAAGCCACTTTTTCTTTGGCCCTGTGTTTAATAGATTTGTATTTTCTCAGTCATCTCTCCTGCTCTGGAGATATTTCAAAATCACGCCACGAGGATGGAGAGGAATAAGTGCTTCCTCTCTAGCAAATGTTGTTTTTATTGCAATTGGCAAAAGGGAATTATTTGCCACCAATCACCCTCATCTCTCCCCTTCCATATTCTATTTCCATCCTGGGTCTTAAATCCTGCCTTAGTAGATATGCTAGTAACTCTGGACTTTTCCACAAATGCATAGAAGTTCAGGATGGCACAGTGGGGATCTTAAAAAGAAAATGTAGAGGTCAGAGCTAGGACACCTAAAACATAAAACAGAGAGGGCCAACCCCGGGTTGGCCCTCTGAGAACATCAGAGCTACAAGGAAACTTGGTTATTATTGTTCAGTCTTGTCTGACTCTTGTGATCCCATTTGGAGTTTTCTTGACTGGGAAACTAGAGTAGCTCATTTTACAGATGAGGAAACTGAGGCGATGTTTAGCCAAATGTGCCATGACAGATTAATGGCAAAGCTGAGAATAAAGGTTTCCAGCACTTAATTTGGTTCTTTGTCTCTGAGAGCAAAGTTATTTTTCTTATAATCCACTTTAATTTGGCAATCCCTCTTCAATGAGAGCATGATAAAAAGGGGAATGGTCTTGGAGGCAGAGTCTTGAGTTTGATACAGAGTGACTTGGTGACTGGGCTAATTGGCAGAGAGGACTTCCTCCCCAGGAGTGGTCCAGGACCCACAACCTCCTCCTAAAATGTGCCATCCTCTGTGCTCAACTCTGGGTACCTGAAGACAGACATTAAGCAATGATTTACCTATGTAGCAAGGAGCCATATCCTTTTAGGGTGCATGTGAAGGTATAAACATGAACCACTGGAGAAAAAGTGGCTCCCACAGGCTTCATGCAGGAGTTAATGTCTGAATTGAGCCTGGAAGGAACAAAGGGATTCTAAAGCAGAAGTGAAGAAGGGAAGCATGCAGGCAGTAAAGATCTTAGGAGCCAGAGATAGATTGATGTTTCAATTTCAGAGAAGAATTAGTAGGTTGGTTTGTCTGGGTCCCTGAGTCCTTAAGGGGGAATATTAGGAAATAAATTTGGACTGATTTTAGATAGGTCTGGAAAGATTTACCTAAACTGATTCTGAGCAAAACAAGCAGGACCAGGAATACTGAATATTGTACACAATAACAAGAATGTGCAATGATCATCTATGAAAAGACTTGGTTCTTTTCAGTGGTTCTCTGATCCAAGGCAATCCTAATTGGGATTTTGGGCAGAAAACACCATCTGCATCCAGACAAAGAACTGAGGAGACTGAATATAAATCAACACATGCTAGTTTCACTTCTTTTTTCTGTTTCTTTTTCTCTTCCGAGGTTTTTCCCTTTTGCTCTGATTTTTCTCTCCCAACGTGATTCATAGAACAATGTGTATTAGGAAATAAGTTTGGAAATGTAAATAGGAACCAGTTTATGGGGGGCTGAGGAATTTGCATCCTAGAGGAAGTAGGGAGCTACTAAAAGTTTTTGGTCAGAAGACCTGTGTCTTGAGGAAACTATTAGATGGATTAGGAAGGAGAGAGTTTGGAAGCGGGAAAACCTGGTTGGATGATCTAGTGCAATAGGACAAGATAAGGAAAGAAGGAGGTGGTTCCTAGAGTGTCTCTAGAGAGAAGGAGAAAGTTGCTGGAGATGTGCCAGCAGAGTTGAGAAGATTTAAAAACTTGTTAGATATAGGAGTTAGGGGAAAGGTAAGGATTCAGGTTGATTCTACATGTCTTCATGTGGGTGATCTGGAAAGCTGGTGCAAGGAAGCCTCAGTAGAAATAGATAATCCCACCATCATAAGAGATCTCTGAAGCATCTAGTCCAGACCATACATGAACAAAGTTCCTTTCTCCAATATCTCTTTTAAATGGTCATCCAATCTTTGACAACTTCTAATCAAGGAGGAACCCACTACCTTCCAAAGCAGACCATTTCACCTTTGAATAACTTATAATTAATTGTTATGAAGTTTTCCCACACATCAGGCCTGAATCTGCTTCTTTATAATTTTTACTATTAGTTCTTCTCCTGTGAAATTTTCCCATAAATGCCTCAAATTCATTTTTTGCACAGTAGCAATAACCAGATTTTTATAACTCTTTTTTCCTCTAAAGCATCCATCCCAGATCATATCTCCACCCACTTTCCCAGAATACTTTTCAGTCTGGGACTGTCCTTCCATTCTTGGCAAATGGATAATGTCTGGAGTCCAGAACACATAAAAATCTATTAGGATTTTATGATATGGTTGTGTTTTGTGCGGGAGTTTCATTTTGGGTTTTTTAGATCATGAAAACAGAGTAAGGTCCATTTTTGCATATTTAGGGGACAGGACATTCAGACTAGAAAGAATTCCTAGCTAGAAAGACCATAGCATGAGTAACTACATTTTAAAAAATATGTAAGATTGCAGGAAAAGGGTCCTAAATTTTAAAATTCAATATTTGCTAAGCAATTACATTCAAGGCACTGGTACTGGAGATATATGTATACACACATGCACACACACACACAAAGGCAAAATCAAGCAAAGTTGCTGCCCTCAAGGAGCTTACATCTTACTGGTCCAGTTTGTCCATAATCACAAAGGTAGAAAATCACTGAAGTGGAATTCGAATCCAAACCTTTACCCTCTTAATCCAGCACTCTTCCTACCGCACCATGCCGGAGCTTGGTTTCAAACACTTTTATTCATCTTGTCAGTTTTTCTTAATATTTCAGCTGCTTCCACAGCCTGATAGTCTTGCTTCTAAATGGAACACGTCTCTGTCTGAGGAGGAAGGCTCAGTTATTTAAATACAAGATGAAGAGAGCAGCTTCTATTATTCCTAAACTTGTAGGATAATCATGCAATCCAGTAGTAATAATACAGAGTCGGATACTCATATTCAACTTGCTTCTTGTGGCGGCATGAGAATTTTTAATTTGATACAAGGTACATTATTACTCTACATTCATTAAATCCCATGTTCACCTCTTTAATAATTCCTTTTTAGGTCATAATGGAGGGCAGTTTTTACATCAAGTAAGGTAATTTGGGGGAAGAGTATCTTTTTAATAACACCTTCCTTTGCATAGTCACTGGCTGAAGTGACCACTGTTTCATTTTTCCCTACTCTTGGGTCTTCTTTGTTGGTAGTTAACAATATAAGATACCTTTGGGCCCAGTGATGGCTATCTCTAGATAGCGTCTCATTACAGGAAGCAATTGAAAAGGGAGCTATCAGATATCTTTGGAGGAAAGGTGCTTAGCAGTGACTGTTGGGATTTCTACCAATTTAAAGATTTTGCCTTCTATCACTCCCCTCCATCTCCTATGAGACTTTTAATGGCACTAAGCTTTCCAGCCAGGTATACTTCCCTGAAGAAGCATTGTGCTCTTTAACTTTCCCCACAGTATTCACAATTGGGTTCTGATTTGTTGTGATCATAGGGCTTCAAACTGGAAAGGACCCTAGAAGCGTGTAGTTCAATTCCCTTGTTTCATAAACAAGGGAACTGAGGTCCAGAGAAGAAAATTGATTTGCTGAAAATCACATGAATAGTAAATAGGAATAACTAGGAGGTTCTGCTTTATTACTTCTTAGTGGGAGGAATTCAAGGAGACACCATGGAAGGAATGCAAGAGTTGGAGTAAGATGGTACGAGTTCAAATTCTTCAGCTCTTCAGTCACTATTTCTGTGATGTCAGCAGTCATTTAATAATTTTACAGATCTCTATTTTCTTATCCTCTAAGGCCGGGGTGATATAATTCCTAAGTTATCCACTCCATATATGCAGGGCAACTGAGGAGGGAGGCAAAAGCCCTTGAAGAGTAAACATGCTATATGTAGAATGCAAAGGAGGGTCCCAACTTAAAACTAGGCTTGGGGTTTGGGGACTTTTGAGTGTGACAGAGCCTCTTTATAGAGGTACGGTTGGTATCCAATTAAAACATTGTTTTCAGCTAGACTGTAGTATTGTTACAGGGATCTACTGTCAGGGACAAATAAGAACATTGGACTGAACACAAGAAAATGGATTTTTTGTAAAGCTTTTTATTTTCAAAACATATGCATAGATAGTTCTCAACATTTGCCCTTGCAAAGTCTTGTGTTCCAAGTTTTTATCTCCCTTTCTTTTCCCTGCCTCTAGTAATCCAATATATGTTAAACATGTGCAGTTTTCTATACACATTTCCACAAGGAAAGAGAAAGGGAAAATGAGAAAGAAAACAAAATGCAAGCAAACAACAACAAAACAAGTGAAAACATGTTGTGATCCATACTCAGTCCCCACAGTGCTCTCTCTGGGTGCAGATGGCTTTCTCCATCACAACATCATCAGGACTGAATCACCTGGGTGTTGAAAAGAGCTACGCCCCTCAGAATTGACCATGAATAATCTTGTTGCTGCAGGGCACAATGTTCTCTTGGTTCTATGCAGGAGAAGATGGAACTTTGTAAAGATCTACTCGTGGACTCAAAGATAGCTTCCCAAGATGCGGGTTGTGTGGCTAGATAACAGTAGCTCCTCTGGAAGAGATCTCAGACTGAAAGCTGAAAATAAGCAGACAATGTGATCCATCAGGCAGTAAAATTAGCCATTAAGAGAGTGAGTGTCCAAAGCTGGCAAGTGGTCATGGTGTTTCCTCTTGCCCTAGTCTGACCTCCCTGGTAACGTGTCTAATTCTGAGTACCCCATTTTAGGAAGGATGCTGATTAACTGGAAAGGATGAGGAAGGGTCATGAGGTCATGCCATGTGGGCTTAATCTAAGGAAGGGCAGCCTTCTGAACCTTGGTGCAAGGCTATTTAGGGTTCACTGGACACTGGATGTCCTGCAAAGACAGAAACCCCAAAGCCAGTCCAACTGCCTGGTTCCGAGGATGTTGTGTTATAATCTCATCTCATGGTTCTCATCACAACACATTCTCTACAGATTTCTGATAGGTGTATGTTATCAGGGAGGGGGATGAAAGGGGGGGAAATAGACACTAACTTTACCTCCATGAACATGCCATGATAACCCTGCAGAGGAAAGAACTCCACAGCAATCCCTATCTAACTTCTGAGGGTTCTTAGCCTCTATACTCCTTTTCTTTATTTTAAAAATAACTATTGATATCTTTGATTTTTACATCTCCTACATTTATATTTTTATATATACTATACAGGCATCCCTTCTGTTTCCCCTTCTCAGGGAGGGAGGAGGAACAATAGAAAACAACAAAGAGAAATATACAAAGACAAAAAAAAATAGAAAAGGGGGACACTCAGCCAAGGGAGACAAATCAACATATTAAAAAAGTCTAGTCTCCCCTACCATGTTCTATCTCTATAACCCAATCTGTACAAAGAAGCAAAGAGAGCTACCTTCTCTTATATTTTCTTTGGAACTAGACTTATCCATTACGTTGTCAAAGCATTCAGTTTCAGTTGTTTGTGGATACATCTTTCCGCTTGCATTGTTGTAGTAATTGTATATATTGTTTTCCTGGATTTGTTTACCTCACTCGGCTTCAATTCCTATAAGTGTTCCCATGCATCTCCATGTTCATCATATTCATCACTTCTTACAACACAGAAATATTCCAACAGATTCATGAACCTTGGTTTGGCCATTCCCCAATTGATGGGCATTTACTTTGTTTCCAATTCTTGGTGACTTTAAATCATTGTTTTGATGTCTATGAGGTTACTGTTTTTGTCAATAGCCATTTTGGAGGGTATGACCAGTAATAGGCTCTCTAGGTCAGAAGATATGGAGATTTTAGTCACTCTTATCACATGATTTCACATTTGCACACACTGTAAATTCTCACAGCCGAAATGCACATTCATAGTAATCAGTTCTACACTCACAGCATGCAGTCTGGTTTCCAGATACCCCAAGATCAGCTACGTCAGCACAGCCTATACTTCTTGAATGTTTCTAAATATTCCTATCAGAAATGTAATCACTCACCTTTCCTTCCAGATATATCAGTCACCTGACCCCACCCATAACAGCAAGAAGGTGCAAAGGATTCTTTCCACCCTCTTCTAAAAGGTAGAAGTGACATCATCTTCTCCATTCAGTTAAGAAGAGCCCCTTACCCAAAAGTATTATAGAAATGAGAGCTAATGTACATAATGGAATCATGTTTCTGTAATAGTGAGCTATAACAAGGTGTTAGGAACAGGTAAGTGACTCAGTGGTTAGAGTGCTGGGTCTAAAGGCAAGAAACTTCATCTCCATGAATTCAAATCTGGCTTCAGACACTTAATAGGTATTGCAAGTTTTTTCATTCTTGTTTGCCTCAGTTTCCTTATCTGGAAAATGATCTGGAGAAGGAAATTTCAAATTATTCCAATATCTTTGCCAAGAAAATTCCAAATGGGGTCATAAAAAGTTGAACATGACTGAAAAAGACTAAACAATGAACACCACATTATTTCTCCTTCTGAAAGGGAAATAGTTTCTTTATTCTTTCAAGAATCCTATTCTTTGGGGGATACCTACTTTTTAATTCATTTTTTGGAGGAAAAATCCATTAGAAAGTTCCTATATAGACTGAATGTTACCTAGTATTAGTACACAAGGTTTGTTATCAAGATAAGATTACCCCACAGGAAACTTAGAGGGAGGAGAGGAGAACTATCTGATGGCCCCTCCTTAGGTCATCACTACATTGGGTAATGAAGCAGAAAGTTACACTGTTGAACTAATTTATGGTGCCTCCTTGTGAGCTCTGAATATCAGTTAGAAAGAGGTTGTTTGGAGACAGATAGCGACCTCCCCCATCCCTAAAAAGGTCTTTGAAAGCCATCCTTGCTGCCATTAGAAACATATTGAATCCCAACGACATCAACTCTTTATTTTCAAAATGGAAGCCTTAGGTCAATTCATTTCAATTTTATTTGCCAAGCATTTGGAGAATACCATTTATCTACCAGTCAATTACCAGGCTGTAGGAGATACATGAATGATAGAAGATTTGGGGTTCTTTCCCAAAAGGAGTTTCTACTTCCTTCTCTCAAGGACATTAATAATCCCATTTGGAAAAAGAGAATCCCACCTAAAAGAGAGAAACACTCCAAGGCACTGCATGCTGTGAAGAAAGCAGAATTTTGTGTGTATGTAATAGGACTTTTTTTTTTTTTACTGAAGACTGGGCACTACAGAAAGTACAGAAATAAATAAAAGATATTTCCTGCCATCCTGGAGTTTATAGATCAGTAGAGGATAGGATATATGCATAGAGAATGAGAGTACAAGTTATGACATGCTAAGTACAAAGGAAAGCAAAAAAAGAAAAAGATTCAAGGGGGAAGGAATCACTAAGGACCCATTGGATTTATTTTTTAGGGGAAAGGAATTGTAGATATCTTCCATTTCAATCCCTTTTTACAAATGAGGAAATTGAGAAAGGTCAGATTCAGACACCCAAGTCTTTTCCCTGCAGATCATGTCTCATTCTAATGGGGAAATCAAGGAAGAATTTCATAGGGAAGGAGGGGGTGCTGAGCTGGACCTTGAGGGGCCAGAAAGAAAGATTTCAACATACAAAGCCAAGGAGTAAAGTAGAAATAGGTGTCCTGCCTGCCAAGGGTCAGCATGAAAAAAAATTCATTTAATTAAGATTCAGCAAGCATGACTTAAGCACCAACTGTGTGCAGGGCCCTGGATCACCTGCCTTGGCTTTCAAGGGAAGGCATTATGTTCTGGGAAGCATATGGGTATGAATGCAGAAAAACACAATAAAGTAGGGACTATAAGAATCAAAGGTGAGAACCAAAAAGAAAACTTGAGGAGGGCGGAAATCTTAATAGCTGTTACTGTGGAGAGTCACAGAGAGAGGGGTATGAGCAAAGGCAAGAAACAGGAGAGGACAATTGGTCAGTCTTCCTTCAGGCTCAAAATGACATCACGTTGGGTTCAAAAGCAGAGTGTCCGGCTGTGGCTGATCAGATAACACCGGCTCAGAAGGTTCGGGCACAAATGGTGTATATGAATACCGAGACCTGGCCGAATGTGGGCACATGAGAGGTAGGAGGCTGGAAAGGTGGGCTTGAGTCTGAAAGGCCAGGCCAAGAACAATGGGTTTGATGCTCTGAATGATGGTTTTGGAACCAGGGAGGTTGGGTTGGGGGTGGGGAGGTCCGTGTCAGAGTTGATGATTTAGGCAACATTGTCCGTGATGAATTAAAGAGGGTGGAGAATAGAGACCAGGAGACCAGAGAGTTATCCCTGGGGCCTGAGGGAGAGGTGATAAGAAATCCAGACCACGGGGCAGAATAATCTAGCAGGTCCCGGCTTCAATTTGCCTATGAAATTCCTGTCCAGTTTTGACAGTATTCTTCACCTTGGTTATGTCAAGGGCCGCTTTGGCAGCCTGGTAAAGCCTAGGGCTACGCAGAACACTGTCTTTCACTGAATAAAAGAGAACACATAAGATTACAAAGGAAGCTAATTATACTAACATATGTTAAAAACAAATGACATCAAAATACAGTTTTTAATGTTCAGGAATATCAGGTGTGTGATATCTCTGTATGTGCCTCACTCACGTTAGACTGTAAACTCTGTCTTATCCCAACTTAATGCCCCCATACACATGGTACCCGTGTTGCACATAGTAGGCACTTAATAATATATGTTATAATAATAAGCAATTTGATAGTTAATAAATAATAGTCGCCATTGATCTGGTCCCTGAAGGATGGGGCTAGGTAGAGAGGAGGGAGGTGATCAGCCTGGCCCCAATACAGGAATGACCTCACTGTTGCCCAGAGCCGAGAACAATACCAGGCAGGCAGGACAGGGAGAATGGGAGGGAAGCTTCCCTGACCCCGTCACTTTTCTGCACTCCCATGGCTGCCCTAGAAGGGAAAAAGGGTCAGACTCGGGGTGGCCAGAGCAGCTCTGGGCTCCTCTGCCAGCTGCCCCTGTGGGAGCCTGAGCTCAGCTGAAGCATCTATGCAAATGAGAAGTGTGTTTATCACCAGGGTGCTGAGCTGTGCTTCCTACTTGATCCCTTAATTTTTAATGCATAATGATTCTGTGGAAAGAGCTTCCCTTCCCATTTCTCTTTAGACTGTGCCGGGCTCATTAATAAAGGGGACAGATTTAAGGTTGCTGCTGCAGAGTAGACATATTTAAAGGGTGGTGGTGGAGAACCCATATTAAGGCAGTGCTGAATTTCTGAAGGATGGAGGCTCCTTGGAGAAAACCCGAAAGCAGTCCCTCTGTCCCCATTTTGGGTTTTCCCTGGACTCATCTGCATCTCCTGGCATTCAGGGGACCCCAGCCCAGAGCTGGAGGAGACTTCAGAGGCCATCAAGTCCCACCCTCTCATTTCACAGGCTGGGAAACTGAGGCTTAGTAAGGTGGTAGGTGTCGGGGTGGGATTTCAACTTTGATCGGCCCTCTGCCTCCAGCCAGTGTTCCTTCTATCCAGTCTCCCCTTCCTAATGAAGCATTCTGTCACCCCTAGTCTATGTTCCAAGGCCCCTCACCCTTCTCGCCATGTTCTAACTTCCTTTCTTGTTCTAACAATGCTGTAAATGTGAAAGCCCCCTAAGATTGCTGACGTATTTTCTCCTTTTTTCTCTAGTTGGTTCCATTTTCCTTGTTCTCATGAACATTTGGACATAACTGTATTTCTCAAAGATCTTGAAAAAGACTTGATAAGTTTCTAATGAGATAAAATAAGTAAGGAGGTGGTATAATCATCATGGTAACAATAACAACATTATCTTAGGCAGCTAGGGGAAGCAGTGGATAGAGCGCTAGCCCTGAAATCAGGAAGACTTGAGTTCAAATTTGACCTCAGATATTTAACACTTCTAGCTGTGTGACCCCAGCAATCAACCTCCTCAGCAAAAAAAAAAAAGAAAGAAAGAAAAGAAATATTATCTCACTTTATCCTTTCAACAACCCTAAAGGCTGGGGTTATTATTAGCCCCACTTTACAGATGAAGAAACTGAGGCTGAAAGAGGTTGTAATTTATCCAGAGTAGAACAGCTTAGGAAAGATCTGAGGCAAGATTCACACTCTGGTGTTGCCGATGCCAAGTTCAGCAATGTGTCCCCACATTACTGGCTCTCTGTCTCTGAATAACTAGCAGTCTTAAAATGCTTTAAAGTTTGCAAAGCTCTTTTCATGTATTATTTCTTTTGATTTAGAACTTTCTTGTTCTAAATGTATTATTTCTTTTGATTTAAAACGAGAAAGTATCTAAGGAATCCATCTAGTCCAACCCCCTTATTTACAGCAGAGGAAACCAAGGCCTACGAACATTGGCTGGTTTGCCCAAGGCCATACAGGGGGCAAGTGGTCAGAGCTGGGATTTGAACCCGAGTTCTGCTGCGCAGTCAGTACCGTTCTCCCTGAATTCTGCAGGCTTGAGTGTTCTGGATTCTTTCAATTAGTGTCACTGTACAGTGATTTATGGCTGAGGATGACGGATGTGTTTTTACCAGTGCTGAGTCTGTATATAAATGTCCTTTCACCCACAGCCTGTCTGTCCCTTAGTTAGGAATTTTTATTTTCATTTTTGTGAGAGGTGATAAGACTTTGTTTGCTAAAGAAACGGAGGGAAATGTTTCCCCTTATCTTTAATTGAAATGATTTCATATACAAACAACAACAACAACAAATAAGCCAGAAATGTGCATCTGCAAAAATGAGGGGTAATGACCCTTGCCCAAGATAGAAGGAAATGATCCGTTTCATTGTCTAAAACCATAATCGTCTGTCATCTGCTGGATGCTCACTGGGCCGGGAGTGAGGAGAGGCAATGGGGCTTTCTGCCTGACTCTCCGACCCCCACCAGGTTAAAGGTGGGGGCAAAGGTTAGGGAGGAGAGCGGAGCCTCTCAAACTAATGGGGGCCGACCCTAGAGTGGCCTTGAAACTAGTCTACATGGATGGGCCATGTTTATCAAAAGGAAACCCCTGACATTGTGGATCTGTGGAGACCAAGGTAAGTGCTCCTAGTGCCCCCCATGAAAACTCACCTTCACCTACACCAAGTGTCACTAATTCCTAAATTGATTTTTCTCTGGGGATTGTTGGTAATGGAGAGAGAGAAGGGGGAGAGGGACGGAGGGAGGGACAGAAGAAGAGAGAGAGGAGACAGAGACAGAGAGACAGAGAGACAGAGACAGAGACAGAGACAGAGAGACAGACAGAGAAAGAGAGAGACAGAAAGAGAGAGACAGAGAGACAGAGACAGACAGAGACAGAGAGAAAGAGAGAGAGGGATACATAGAGAGACAGACAGACAGACAGAGAGACAGACAGAGTGAGAAAGAGAAAGAGAGAGTCTTTTCAATCACTCCAGATAAGCAGGGAATTGATGTTGCTAACATCTGCTGGCAGCAGTTTTTAAAAGATACAGCTTGACAGAGACAATTAAACAGTGAGCCACCATTCTGGGAGTGAGAAGATTGGGAAATGAAGGGGGCAGACAGGGATTATGGCACATTTAGGATAGGTCTCCTGAACTGAGACAGCCATTGAGAGACTACGGTACCCTGGAAGAAGCAGGGTACCTCTTGGAGTCCTGCTTCTGCCCGCTGATGCACAGTTTGACTGCCAAGCATGTGGGGGGGAGGCAGCAGGGATCTTGGACCTGGTGTGTAGTGACGGTTGGGCTGGTGCTGACATGTTGAAAGTACAAGGACCAGGGGGATTTGTTGTCCAGTCTGTGCTCAAAGGCTACTTCGGCCATTCTTGTGGGTCTTAATGTAACAGAATGATTTCCCAGGGGCTTCTTTGTGAAGTGGGTTGTGAAGTGAAGTTGGGGAATGAGTCAATGCTTTTCCTATTTATTCCCTGCTTTATGAAGAAATCTCAGGGCATCTAGAATGGATGGATGGAAGGATGATGGAAAAATGTTTGTTTTATACTTGTTTTTACTTGTTATACTTGTTAAGTGTTTTGTTAATTAAAAGCCAACCAAACATAGTCCCTGCCTTCAAGAAGCTTATGTTTCAATGGGGGAATCAATAAATGTAGGGAAATCATTGCTAGGGAGAAGCATTTTGGTTTGGAAAGTGACATAAAAGGTGTATAAGGCTTTGGGGAAGTAGTTTGACACACCTTTTCCAATAGAAGTGTCAGTACTGATTGAATCATGGAAGATGGAGGCTGGGGTGGGGAGGGGGAGAGTCAATGAAAGCAAAGCTAGAGCAGCCAGGAGTGAGGTACAGAAGAGGAAACACCCTCCCCCCCCCCCACAATCTGATTTCTCTGAGAATGCCATCCCAATGGTGGGCAGTAGAAAAGAGTCACACACACACACACACACACACACACACACAGAGAGAGAGAGAGAGAGAGAGAGAGAGAGAGAGAGAGAGAGAGAGAGAGAGAAAGACAGAGAGAGACAGAGACAGAGACAGAAATAGAGAGATGTAGAGATGCTGAGGGAGGGAGAAACAGATAAAAATGAGGGACAGAAGGGAGAGGGAGAGACAGAAGAATAGAGAGGGAGAGGGGGAGAGAGGGAGAAGAGCTCTGGTGGAGGATGGGGAGAACAAACAGGGGAAGAAATCGTGTCCCTCCCTTTCCTGCCCCTCGCCTCCAAAGGGCTTTTTGGCTTGTGGTCCAGCCCTGGCTGACAGCCCCTCAGTGTTATTTTAATGGGAGGGGGTATTCAGTGTGTTTGAACTTCAGGACAAATGAAGAGCAATCCTTCACCTTTGACAGCGCATTTGTCCAGTTCGTTCTCATTGGCTTGAGATAGTCTAGTCCCAGCAGCAGATTTAAAATGCAGCACCACATTCTAACAGTGTCCAGGGAGTCAGGAAATGAGCAACAGCACACATAGCTACAACCCCCGCCCCCTTTTTGGTATAGACTATTTTCTTTTGTGCTTTTTGGGGGGTAGCAAATTCACATCTGTAATGCGAAGCAGATCAATAAAATTATAAGAGCAGAACATGAGAGGGAAAAAATAAGATGAAGGAAAAAAAGAATGGCAGCCTTGCTCTTCAGTTTCCTTGGACTAGCTACAGAAAGGCACAGCCAGGAATCAGGAAGGAGACTGAGGAGCCAGCTCTTGGGAAGCTACTGCTGCCAGCCCCGGGGAGGGATTGTCTAAGGGGGACGCTGCATTTCTGTCCAAGTATTCAAATATCTACTGTGTGCAAGGTACTGTTTTAGGCAGTAGAGGTACAAGTGCTAAGAAATGTGTAAAAGGCCATCCCCCTCACCTGCACCTTTGGGGAGGGGAAGGAATAATTTGAAAATCAGACCACTCTTTGTTCTATGAGTTCTTGGGGAAAGAGAATGAGAGGGAAAAGTCCTTTGATCTTGTTGGAGGAAACACAGAGAGACAAGCAGAGAGAGACAAAAACAGAGATACAGACAAAGAGAGACAGTGACAGAGTGAAACAGAGACACAGAGAGAGACAGACAAAGACAGAAAGAGACAGAGATAGAGAGATGTTCCTGATGGGGGTTTGCGCAATGTGCCTGGCCTTTCCCTGCCCTTAGGGAAGGGCCAGGAGCACTGAGTAGTTACAAGGCTTCCCCAGGCTCACCCAGCTTGGCCCATCTCTGTCCTGATTTCTAGGTGCCCCATTCCCTACAGCACAGGTGTCCAACTTGCAGCTTGTATGTGAATGTGTGGATGTGTAGATGTGGCCCAACCCTTCGAAGGGTAGCCCTAACTAGGTGAAAATTGGGAAATACCTAACACAATAAAAAGTATAATACAACATAAATGATATTACATTCTAAAACTATTGATTTGTGGCCCATAAGGATCCTTAGTTACTGATTAGCAGCCCTCCCCTGTCGAGTTTGGCCCCACTGCTCTATATCCTGAGTCTCTCATGGGTTTTTAAGTACAAGATTGTATTATCTCTGTTTGTGTCTGGGATTGGAAGGGACCTTAGAGCTGGAAGGGACATCAGAACTTGGGATGTCAGAGGTGGGAGGAATCTCGGGATCTAGAATGTTAGCACTGAGAAGGACCTTAGAACCTAGAACATTAGAGCTGGAAGAGAGTTAGCGTAGTATAAAGGAGGGCATACTGGTTTTGTGGAAAGACCTGCCTGTGGATCCTGACTTTGCTCCAGTCACTCTTCTGTGACTCCAACAAAGTCCCTTCACCTCTCTAAGGTGCAGTTTCCTAATCTGTCGACCAGCGAAGGGTACGCTAAATGTCATTTAAGTTCCTTCTTTGTCTAAATATATGTCTGTGAACCCAGAATATTAGAAGCAGAAAGGCTCTTAGGGCAGGAACACAAAAGAAAGGGCTGGAAAGGGACTTTGGAACATCTACCCTGAATGTTTGCCCCTTAGAACAAAGACATTAGAACTGGAAGGGCCCTAGAACTCAAAGCACAGGAGGTTAGAATAAGGTGGAAGCTCAGTCCCTTCAGGTCATACAGAAGGGACTCAGTGAGGGAGCCCCTCTCTCACCACAGCAGTTGCTGACTCAGGACCTAGTTTGTGGCTTGTGCTCTTTCCATCCTGCTGTTATAGAGCCAGCTCTAGGCAGAGCTGCATGAAGAAAGTCGGGTTTGTGCAGGATTCTCCCCATTATCCCCTCCCGGCTCCTATCTGAAGGTAACCTCCCCCCAGGAGTCCTCTGTTCTGCTGTAGAGCATAATCCATCGTTGTTAGCATCCCCATGGGGGAGTCTGGAATTCCATGCCCATGTTGTTTCCCTCACACTTCAGCCAGTGGAGAAAACGTGGTAAGCACCTGCTGCCTGCCAGGTACCACGCTGATTTCTGGCCCCAGGAAGACAAGGGGTTCTAGGAGGTGGGGGTGAGGAAGGAGACATGCAAAGTGGGAGCCCCAAGAACATTGGGTGTGTCCAGTGTGACTGGGCCTTACAGAGCCTTGTAGAGATTTATGTCACAAATCTGACCTTGTGAAGGTCAAACTTTGTTCGATTTTTGTCTTTGCATTCCCAGTGCTTAAGCCCAGGACCTGGCATATAATAGGTGTTTAATAAATGCTTCCTAAATCATATTGATTCTAATGTCCAAAATGTCTTCAGACTTGGAAAAAAAATGAATTTCTACTGAGTGAATGACCCAGGTCAGAAGGTGTTCAGGGAAGATAGGATCATACCAAACACCTCTCAGGCCCTCTGTGGGCGACCTCCTCCACCAGGAGAGCCCCTGGTCAGCCCCTGGGGCCCAAGCATCCCTGAGCTGGTGACGCACTCTGCCCTTGCAGCACCAGGCAGAGCAGGAAGCTGGGAACTTGGGAAGGGAGGAGAGCAGCAGATGGCAATTAACACCAGTAAATAAATCACATTAATAGGAGGAAGAGGCCTGGCTCAGTGGATAGAGACAAAGGCAACCTGGAGGGACAAAATGGTGCTCGCTGCTGAGGACGGATGGTACTGGGGGGAAAACGTCAGGCTCTGGCAGCCAAGGAACGTGGCATCCTGGCCTCCTCCTTGGCTCTGGGCTCTGCAGTAATTTACTGATGAACCAACAGATCTATCAAGTGCCTACTATGTGCCAGCACTCACTGTTCCCTCAGGATACCAGTCCGAAGAAGGAAATACTCACACGTAGCTTAAGGGTGGGGGCTGCAGCTATTAAGTGACTACTAGTGTTATTTATATAGCCACATATACACATCCATAGCCGTTTGTAATAGATTAATTCACAGCCAGACTCACACAAACGTACGTATATACACATATACAAACATATATATGCAATATAACTGCTTTATATTTGTCACAGTTTTATACACACACACACACACACACACACACACACACACACACACACACATATATATAGTAGCTTGTAATGGACTAATTCATAGTTTTAATGGATTAATTTATAATTTTATAGAAAGAGTTATGATATGTGTATATATGTGTATGTGTGTATACATTTGGTCATGGGAGTGAGGAAGAACTGTATTTGAATCCCATGACATACCACCTGTGAGAAGAGAAGACAAAAGACAAGGAATAGAATTCTATATTGTTAAATGTTTAATTCTGGAGAAAACATGCAATCCAGTTTGGCTAAAACAATTCATGAAGGAAAGTAACATGAAATATATTTGAAAAGACAAATGGGAGTCAGATTGTGGAGGGTCAAGGTTGTTTCTTTTCTTTGAGGCAAAAGGAAACTGCTGAAGCCTTTGGGGGATAGGGACTGAAGTATTCAGTCCCTGGTCTTAGGAAGAAAATTTGGTGTCTCTGTGGACACTGTGTTGGAGAAAGGAGAAAGACCAAGAATGCAGAAGGATTTGGAGGTTTTTTTCAGTCGTCCAAGGCAGTTTGGATGCCCCAGCCTAAGCTAGTGGCCACATGCATGGTGAGAAGAGAAAGGAGTTGGACACAAGCAGAATTTTGAGCTTGGCTGTTGAATGGATAGTCGACAGGAGAATCAAGAATGACTCGGAAGTTGAAAAATCGAAGTTAGACTTCAGATATGTGCATAACTTAGAAAGTCACATAAATTAGAAGAGCAAGGCAGAAATTACCTTTTGGAACTAATGATAGGGGAAGAGTTCATGACTAGACTAAACAAGGGATGGAGAGGATCACACAAGATAAAATAGAAAAATTTGAGTGTATCAAAAGATTTTACACAAATTTAATTAATAAAAGTCAGAAATTGGGAAAAATCTTTGCAGTAAATTTCTCGCATAAAAGGTCTCATTTATAAGATATATAAGCATTGATTCTAATTTGTACGACTAAAAGCTTTTCCCCAATAGATAAATGATCAAAGTATGTGAATAGGAATTTTTCAAAGGGAGAAATCCATGCTGTCAATAATCACATGAAAAATGCTTTAAATAATTATTAGAGAAAGTCAAATTAAAGCAACTTTGAGGGTCTACTTTATACCCATCCAAATGGCAATATGTCAAAAAAGGAAAATGAGCAGGGTTGGAAGGGCTATGGAAAATGAGCACACTAATGCAGTGGAGGCAGCTAAGTTGTAATGTAATGTTCTGGCTAGCTCTCTGGAGGGCCTCCGAATGGGCCTTGGTTTCAGCAGACTAATCACCACAAGAATTGTCAAGAATAAAGTCCAAAGTCTTTATTATCTCCTTCACAGCCTGTCTCCTTCGCCTGGGGCTGGGCTAGCTTTCTGGGGGGCCTTCAGATGGGCCTTGGTCTTAGTGGAGGAAGCAGGAGGCAGGAGAGTCACCAGGATGGTGGGAGATGGAATGTATCTCTTCTAGTCCTTGTTGGTCCTTATAGACTCTATTACAATTACATCATTACAGTACACTATACATGTGTGAACTTAGAGAACCATTACATCACCATACTAAGTACATATGTAAACTAGATAACCATTAGCTCATCAGTTCCTCTGAGTTAACACCTTGTTTCAAGTATATTGTCCAGAATTCTGGCTCTCTACACTAAGTGGTTCAGTAAATAAGAGCATTTGGCCTAAAGTCATGTAGATCTGAGTTCAAATGTAGCCTCAGACACTTAACAGGCTGGGTGACCCTTGTTTGCCTCAGTTTCCTTATCTATAAACTAATGATGATGATGATGATATAATCTACCTCTCAGGGTTGTTTTGAAGATCACATGCAATGATACTGGGAAAATTCTAAGCATAGTGCCTGACACATAATAGGCACTTAATAAATGCTTGTTTCCTCCTTTCCTTCTTTTCTACTTCTCTAGTGCTGTGGTAGAGCTGTGAATTAGTCCAACCGTTTTGAAAAGTATTTTGTAAATATGCTGAGAAAGTTATCACCCTAGGCATATTGACCTAAATTGCTATTAGGCCTATCTTCCCAAAAATCAAAGAGGAAAAGGATCTGTCCAAAAATATTTATGGTAGCTCTTTTTGTGGTAGCCAAAAATGGGAAACTGAGGAAATGGCTAAACAAATTATGGGATGTGAATGTAATAAAATATTATTGTGCTGTAAGACATGATCAAATATATAATTTCAAAGGAACTTTTATGAACCAATGCAAAGTAAGAACTAAAAGAACAGTTTGTACAATGATAATATTATAGGAAAAAAATCTTTGAAAAACTTTCATACTGTGATCAACGTGCTCATAGATCATCAGGCCAAGAGATGAAGCATGTCACTCACATCCTGACAAAGAATTAATGAACTTAATATGCACAGAAATATCCATTTATAGACATGGCTAACTTTAAGGGAATTTCTTTTGCCAGACTATATAAATCTGTATTAGGGAATTTGTTTTTAAAATATGTTTAATTTGTTGAATGGATAGTTAAGTAGTAGGAAGGATAGATTAATTTTAAAAATTCTTATTACTTGGAAAATAAAAATTTAAAAGAACCTAGAAGACTGGATGAGAGACATTTGGCAGACTTTTAAGTGTGCAGAGTGTATGGAGATGATGAGTTCTATTTTAGATACATTGAATTTAAGATGCTGATGGTAATTCTAAGCAGAAATGTTCAGATAGTTGTCACCGAGGGATTAGAATTCTGGAGAGAGATTAGTAAATATAAAGATTTGAGAGACATCTTCATAGAGATTATAATTGAAGTAAAAGAAGCAGAAAAATTCCCTAAGGGAGAAAGTATAGAAATAAAAGAGAAGAGGATTCAGAATACCTCCATACTAACTGGGCAGGATTTAGATAAATGCTTCTGAATAACAGAGTGAGAAAAAGTGATCACATAGGTAAGAGGAGATCCAGGAGAAAACAGAGAATTAAGGGAGGAGTAGGTATTTAGGAAAGGGAAATCAACAATTCCAAAAACCTCCAAAAAGACTGAGAAAGAGGCATTGGATCTAGCAATTGAGGGTTGTTGTTTAAATTGGAGAGAGCAATTTCAGTCAAGTGATAGGATCAGAAGCCAGATTGCAATGGGTTTAGTGGGAGGTGAGAAAATTGAGGAAACAAGAGCAAACAACTATGAGTTTGACTGTGAACAGGAGAAAAAAAGATGGTACAAAAGCTTGAGAAAAGATTGAGAGAAAGACTACTCATGTTTATAGGCAATGGACAAATATACAGATAAGGAAAGGCTGCTGGTAAAACAGAGGAAAACTTCTAGGAGACTCCAGGACAAAACTGGTCTGGGCAAAGAAAAGGGTACCTTTTTGTCAGAGCTGACTCGGGGAGAGAAGAACATAGGGTAGTAGAAAATGCTTTTTAGGTGTGAAAGGGAGAGAAGAGGGCACATATGGCACGTGCTCTCTATTTTTTCAGTATATTAGGAGGTCTTCCACTGAAATAGAGTGGAAAAGAGTTTTGGAATAATTGCTATATGTCAGACAAAGAAAAGCAAAAGAGAAAGATTGATTACCATATGGCAGTGGGGACCTATTTGTGATTAGCGAACATAAATTTGTAGTGAATCTATTCATCAGTGTTGTGGCAATTTCTCTTACTAGTCCACTGGTCAAAGGTGAAAGAAGATGTATGTTGAAAATAGCTCAGGATTAAACATTTGTATTCGAAAGTTCCTTGTAGGTTTAAAATTCTATGTCCTATATTCAAAGTTTCCATCCACATCTGATTATCTATTTCTAAGGTCTCTTTCAATTTTGCATTCCATGTTCTAAGGCCTTTTGGCTCTGACATTATCTGTTCCTGTGTTCTAAAGTTCCTTTCAGGTCTGGTATTCGGTGTTCTGTATTCTAAGGCCCTTTCCAAGTCAGGCATTCTGTGTTCTAAGGTCCTTTTTAGCTCTGACATTTTGTGTTGTAAGTCTCTTCTAACTCTGGTATTCCATATTCTGAGGCCCTTTTTGGCTCTGACATTCTATGTTTTAAGATTCCTTTCAGCTCTGATACTCTTGCGTTCTATATTCTAAGACCCCTTCCCAGTCTGACATTCTCTATGTTCTAAGGTCCCTTCTCTCTATGTTCTATATTTTAAGGGTTTTTCCTTCCAGTTCTAACATTCTCTTTTGTTTGAAGGTTCTTTCCATGTTAAACATTCTGTGTTAATAGAAGTAAGGTAATGTAACTAATTACTCATCCCAGTAAAGCCTTCACCATTCTGACAATCCTCTGGCTCTTGATACGAGCTGCTGGCTTCGGGTCCCCATTGATCTTCGCTGCCTATCACAGAGAGGGAGTCAAGCCTAAAGGCTGACTGATAGACAGATGATGAGTCAGCTGCCCCGATACTCTTTTCATGATTGATGACAGCCAGGTTAAGAGCTCTAGGGATTTCGTAACTCCACAGTTCTGTTCATACGCCGTAGCCTTGACCTGCCGCATGTCAGTTTCTGCTCTGACTCATTTAAAGCTGGGCTGCCCCTCGTGAGCCAAAGAGGCCCATTTTTCAAGAAAATACAATTGCAGCCCACACTGCAGATATCAAATCATCTCTTGATGCTCTCAGGCAAGAGAGGAGTGGGGCTCCAAGGAGGATGTATAGGGAAGAGTGGGAGAGGGGACTAAGTTGATTTTTGCTGGCAAAATGAGCTGATGTGCTCTCCTGTATCCATTAGGTGATTTGGGAAAAGAAGAAAGTCAAAGGAGGGAGATTCCTCAACCTCCACCCAATCTTCTCTAGAATTGGATTGAGTTCTCAGCCTTTGGATGAGACCTTTGGGAAGAGTCCAGAAGGACCAACTTCCACCCTACCAGTGCTCCTCAAGGGACCAGTGTCTCATGGGACAGTAAGGGACTTCAGGCAGATGAAGGGAAATGAGGCCTTCTGAAAATCCCAGAACTGGTTAAAATTACCAGAATGCCTCCTCTCCTCCTTGGTTTGTATTAGCTAGGGGATGGCAGGTTAGGTAAAAAGGGAGATTCTGTCTAGGTTTATAAATGGGTATTTGCTTGTGAGCATGTGTGTGTGAGTCTCTGTACCTGTGTTCCCAAATGTGGAAGTACACAGGTGGGCAAGTACATTTGTGTGAGTGTGTACATGTGGATTTGAGCATATACAAGTCTACACCTGTGCCCGTGCATAAGTGTGCAGGAGTCCCTGCATCAGGGTCTGTGTATCAGGGGCTTGAACCTTGGTGAATCTTGTCCAGGTGAAACCGTTCTGGGGTTTATGTTTCAGGCTACAGGCACCACATCTGTTTGATGGTTGTTCCTTCCTCCCACTTCCTAATTGGTCTGCTTGTAGGAGAAATCCTCTCAGCTTGATCCATCTCTGAGGGCTTCTCTGTGGGAGAGGGCAACATTAATACAGAGACCTTCTTCTGAGACCTGTATTCTTGACTCCCCCATCATTCCCCCATCTCTCCAACCAGAGTTCACACTGGAAAAGGAATATATGACAAGTCACACCATGAAAGTGACAGATAGTCTATGATCAATCTACCAACAAGTTTGGGGTTTTTTGGCTGTTATTGTTTTAATCAAGTGTCAGATACTGTTAGGCACTTAGCCAAACAACCAACTCCTTCACTTGTGGCACTTTACAGTTTAGCCTGGGAAAGCCACATACATGGGGCAGATGAAAGAAATACAAGATAATTTGGGGGTAAAGGAGATATAGCAGGTGAGTGGGATCCATAATGGCTGCATGTAGAAGACAGAGCTCGAGTTCAGACCTAAGGAAGCTGGAGATTCCCAGGAAGGTGAGAAGGAAATACATTGCAGCCATGGATGTGAGGAAGAGATGGCAAACAGAGTGATTGATGTGTATGAGCAGCAGTTTGCATGGACTGGGGCATGAAAGGAGATACTGATTTAAATAATCCTGATTTAGAGTTAGGAAATCGGGACTTGATGATCTGCTCCTTACTAAGTGAATGAGTGACATTCAATAGATCTTTTCACCTCTCTGATTTTTCTCCTTGGTAAAATGCAATATTTGCATGAATTGATATCTAAGGTACATCCATATGTCCACTTCCTCAACATCTCTTCACTGCTCCTCATCTGGCTTCCCATCCTACCACTCAACAGAAGCTACTCTTTCCAAGGCTGCCAATAGTCTTAAATTTTATGCTGATTTTTTTGTTTTTACATCATCTTCATTTCTAAATATGTCCCCTTCCCCTCTTCTAGTTAACAGTTATAACAAAGAATCAAAAATGAGGAGAAAACAGTCTGGCAAAACTCACCAATATATCAACAGAATCTGATAGTGTAATCAGTGTTCTCCACCCACAGTACCACACTGTTGCAAAGAAAGAAAACAGATATATTTTATCATCTATCCTTCAGGACCCAAGGAGTTTTTTATTGTGTTTTGGAGACAATAGGGAGTCACTAAAAAGTTTTGAGAAAGTGAGTAATATGGTTAGATATATACCTTAGAAAAAAATACATTTTGACATTTGTGTGGAAGATGGATTGAAGAGAAAGGAAACTAATTAGGACGCTATTTCAAGAGTGATGGGACCAACTCCTTGTCCTAGTGTTCAAGATCTTCTGCAGTATGCCTCCCACCTACTTTTCCAACTTATTTCTATTGTCTACCTTTTAAGGGCTCTCCAGGAGAGCCAAAAGCACGTCTTTATTCTTTACCAGAGTTGACATTGCAGTTTCCACTTTGGTGCATTGATGCAGCTCCTCTTTCTTCCTGGAAAAATACTTTTCCCATCATCGCTAATTTTTAGAATCTTTGCTTTCTTTCCTTTAAGGCCCAATTCAGGACTTAGGGTCCAAATGTTCTGTGAAGTCTTCCTGGACCCCTCTTCCTCCCAGTTGTTAGTGCTATCTTTCTCCTCCAGTTAACTTTGATTTACTAATCTGTACATATATGGCATCCCTTCAGTGCAACAGATGCTCCTTGAAGGCAGATACATTCATGTTTGTCTTTGTAGCTCCTTAGTACATGCCAGGGACATAGTGGGAATTTAATAAGCATTTTAATGGAGTTAAATTCCCAGTTCTGGAGTTCATGATCTCCACATCAGTCCTGAGAATTGCAGCTCTCTACCACCAGACAAGGACACAGTGTAGAATAATGGACAGAACACTGGACTCAGGAGACAGTGAACTTAAGGGAACGTCTCTTCTCTGGATTTCAGCTCCTGTCTCATAGGGAAAATATATGTAATGATCCCTAGGGCTTCCGAACCTACACAATTCCAAGACTCTAGAAACTCCTTCATCCTTGTCTTTACAGTCGGGTTCTTCCAGTTCTGGCATTTTAGGTTTTATCTGCTAAAGTTATTTCCAGGCCCAAACAATCTATATTGTTTCCATCTAAATGAGGAAATCGAAGACTTAAATATCAGGAGACCTCAAAGACAAAAATGGACAGAACAGACCTCAAAATAGGTCCATAGACTCCTTTAGTCCACCTTAGACCCTCACCCAAAGTAACATTCAGGCCTGGGGATTATGGTTGCTTTGTAGGTCTCCACCTATCCAGGAGCAGATCCTCAATCTGATCTGCCTCTTTGTCTTATACTTCTAAACCTCAGCTTCTCGTCCTTTTCCTGCCTGGACTCAGGACTGACTGCAGGCAGCAGAGCATTTTGTACCTTTAAACTTTACCATTCACTGAAGAAATGCCATTTTGGCAGAGCTCCATCTCAAATACTATATCTGTACCCCAAGATCTGACCCTGCTACCTTTTCTCTATATGCTCTTTGATTTCATCAGCTTACTTTATGTAAATTCTGCCAAAATTATATATTTAGCCCTAGGCTCTCCCCTGAACTTCCACCCCTGTAGCAACACCTACATAGTATACATTTCAAACTGTTTATTCTGAAGACATCTCAGATTCATCATGTCCTAAATAAACTTCATATTCTCCTCAAACTCATCTCCCTTCTGAAGTTTACTTTCTCTGTTGAAGGTACTACCATCCTTCCAATTCCCTTGCTTTGCAACCTCAGCATTATTCTGGATGGCCCGCTGTTCTCACTTCACATAACCACTCACTTGCTAAATGTTGTTCCTATCTCCAAAATATCCAAAAGAAGATGGTGATATGTGAACCAGGTGATCAAACCATTCGGTAGGTCCAGGAGTGTTGGATGGCTGGACTTCAAAGAGTAATCATAAATGCCAACGGGAGGTCTCTGGTGTCGTGTCCCAGGAATTTGTGCTTAGCTTTGTATTGTCTAACATTTTTATTTGTAGCTTGAAAAAGGCATAAACAGAGTGCTTATCACATTTGCAGATAACATAGAGCTTCAAGGGAAAGTTAACATGCTGGATGATAGACGAATGATCCAAAAAGATCTTAACATGCTATGAAGCACTGGGCTGGATCTAGTAAGATAAAATTCAACAAGGGTAAAAGTAGAGTCTTGCAGCTGGCTCCAAAAAAAAAAAAAAAACAACTCACAAACATGAGATGGAAGAGACATGCATAGCTAGCATTTGTTCAGAAAAAGATGTGGGGGTCTTAGTGGACTTAGTGGAGCTTGTGTTCATAGATACTATGTCAGAATTATGACACAGTATCTCAAAAAAGCAAATCCTATCCTGCAGGAGAAGTGATAGACACATTTTACTTTTCCCTTCCCATCTCTCGTCTGAATTGTTTCATTCAGTTTTAAGTGACATGATTTAAGCAGGATAGTGATAGGCTGGGGCATGTCCAAGGAGGGCACATGGGACAGGGAAAGGCCTGATGTTTTGTTATAGTAATTGTTTCAAAGAACTAGAAGAAATTAGCCTGGGCAAGAGAAAGCAATGGATGTTTCCAAATATTTGAATGGCTGTCATGTGAGCAAGGGATTACATTTATGGCAGAACCAGGGGAATTATGTGGAATTTACAAAGAGGTCAATTGAGGCTGGATGTCAGGAAACGCTCCTGAACCATTAAAACAGACCCCAAAAATGGAATGAACCTGAAAAGTGGTGGGATCTCCTTCCCTGAAGGTCTTCAAGCAGAGCTTGAACGACCTCTTTTAGACATATTTTAGTGAGGATTTCCTCTGGATATGGTTTGAATTAGGGTCCTGCTGAAGTTCTTCTAGTTCCTAAAAATTGTGTTTTTGCAATTCTGTAATAATAGCTCACATTTCAAGACTCCCAAAGTCCTTTCTTTCTAACGATCCAGTGAGATAGGCAGCAGACATGTTATTTTCCACATTCTATCAGAATGGTAAACTGGTTCGCCCAAAGGCAGAAACCCAGTAAGTGTCAGAGCTGTAACTGAGCCCAGGGCCTCTGCTCTCCATCCAGTTTACATGGCCACACTGCCCTGTACATCTCACCCTAAGACATTTTAACGTCTCACTCTTTGGTGAGCAAGGGTAAAGCCTCCCTGCGAGGAGCCGCCATATTGTATGAGACCCATTCCCACCATGGCCAGGAAGTCTTCTACTGATTCTATCTTTTTCTGAATATTTAAGCTATATTTCCTTTCACTAACTCCAGGATCTTTCTCTTTATTTTTTCTTGATTTATTTTTGCTGATTGATTAGAATAGAATTCTCAAATTCCTAATATAGAAGCAACGTTAGGATGTTTCTTATGAGTCCAACCTTCACCCAAAGCATGGATCCCTTCCAGAGCTTTACCCCAAAATTATATCCTGCCCCTACTTAGGAAAATAAAGGCATAGATTTAGAGCTGTAATGGTGAATACTTCTAGTGATAGAGATCTCACTCCTTTGTTAGGCAATCTACATTACTGTTGTCCAGCTCTAATTGTTAAACAATGTCTTCCTAGTCATTGTTATGTTATTCAGTCATGTCTCACTTTTCAAAGCTCCATTTGGAGTTCTCTTGGCAGAGATATTAGGATGATTTGATATTTCCTTCTCCAACTCATTTTACAGATGAGGAAACTGAGGCAAAGAGGGCTAAGTGATATGCCTAGGGTCACACAGTTAGTAAGCATCTGAGACCATATTTGAACCAAGGAAGATGGATCTTCCTGACTCCAATCCTGATCCTCTCTCCTCAACTCAGCTATAGCTGCCCTCATCTTCACGTATTACATCAAGACCTTCCTTCCTATCACTTCAGGCAATTATTCTTCTGTCCCAAGTCAATCCGATCCCTCTTCCATGTGACAGCCCTTCCGAAAGGAAGCTGTATCTCCTGTCTCCAACAGAACAAGTCCTGGCTTTGGCATCTAAAGGGCCTAGATTCAAATCCCAGCACTGCTGGCTATGTGACCTTGAGCTCTGTGACACTTAACTTCTCCAGGCAACATATTCTACTAGACTCTAGCGATGGGAAATGAGATGGCCCAGAATAGAGTGAGAGCAAGACTCCAGATAGGATCCCATTTCAAATGTCCCAAAATGTCTGCTGCTCAAAATCTTCTCTCTTGGACACTAGTATTCTTCTGGTGACATTCTGTGGCCACATATTATAGACAGCAACATTGCCCAAAGGACGATGCAGAGATATATGGTGAGTGTGAGCAAAACATGTGACTTGTGCTCAAGGAGAGGTATGTGAACAGGTGGGCCTGGAAGAGGAGATGGGCTGGTCAAGTAATGTGCAAGAGCAGGAAATAAAAGATGGACAGTCCACGTAAATGAGTGAATGGGGGAAAAGCATTTATTAAACACTTACCATACCCAAAACCGTGTGCTAAGTACTAGGGATAAAAAGAGAAAGGGGAGACAGTTTCTAATCGCAGGAAGCTCACATTCTTACTTTATGTATTTATTTATTTTTATTTACATATTTATTTATTATAAATTAAATATACTTATTATTATTATTATTCACAAAGCATATGCATGAGTAATTTTTCCAACGGTGATCCCTGCATAACCCCCTGCTGCAAATTTTCCCCTTCTTCTCCCATCTCCTCCCCCACCTGGCAGCCAGTCCAATACATGCCAAACACGCCAAAATACATTCCAGATCCAGTATGCATACATACATATTCACACAGCCATCCGCTTGCACAAGAAAAAATCAGATCAAGAAGGAAGAAAAAGAAAAACTGAGAAAAAAGCAACAAAATGCAGGGGAATAATAATAGAGGGAGTGAGAATGCTATGCTGTGTTCCACCCTCTGTTCCCATGGTCCTTTCTCTGGGTGTGGATGGCTCTCTTCGTCACTGCACAAGTGGCACTGGTCCGAATCATCCCAATGTGGAAGGGGGGAAGCCCACATTCTAATGGGGGAAATACTGTACAGGAGCTCTCAGCTCCGAGTCAGCTGTGCAAAGTCCCACAGTCCAGGATCATGGGATACTATTGGTGGGTCACACTGGTACCTCACTCTGAAATCATAAGTGGCTTCTAGGTGTCCTCTGGGGGGGATTTATTGGAGGACACAGACAGGAGTGCCACAGGATGGAACCAAGGGGAGTGGGATCTGCCTCACTGTAGCAGGACCAGGAATCCGCGGAGAGCCCAGAGAGGCGAAGGGACGGGAGCTGTTGCCAGACTCGTGACTGTAGGCAGAGCAGCACCTGGCGGAGGTGAGGCTTTGGCAGTGTCCCCCAAGCCAGGCTGTGGCACAGTGTGCCAGCCATCTGGGCCCAGATGCCCAGCCTATCTCCTTCCTAGCACACCAGCGGCAGCCAAAGGCACACTAGGGGGCCTTCAACTTGGACTTCTCCAGGGGGCAAGCGAGCTAGGACAGTCTTTGACAGTCAGAAAGCATCCCACCACCCCTCCCTTTGTGCTTAGAGGTGAAATTTCTCTGGGCATGTGAAGGAGCCTGCCGAGTGGCTGTTGTCCAGGCCCAGGCCCTAAGCTGCCAGGAGACCTGACCATTAAAGCCATGTCATCACAGGCTGGGTTATGCTTCTGTTGACTTCTGTGGGGGAGAAAGACTGCTCTTTGCTCTGCTTCTCCAGAAAATTGATGGGGGAGGAACGTGTCCCCATGCCTGATACCAAGCAGCTCAAGGGAACGCTGGACTCCAGTGAGAGTCAGGACACCTGGATATACCTTCATCTGTTTACTTTTTTCTTTTTTTTAAAAATAACTTTTTATTGACAGAACCCATGCCAGGGTAATTTTTCACAACATTATCCCTTGCACTCACTTCTGTTCCGATTTTTCCCCTCCCTCTCTCCACCCCCTCCCCCAGATGGCAAGCAGTCCTTTACATGTTAAATAGGTTACAGTATATCCTGGATACAATATATGTGTGCAGAACCGAACAGTTTTCTTGTTGCACAGGGAGAATTGAATTTAGGAGGTATAAATAGCCCGGGAAGAAAAACAAAAATGCAAGCAGTTTATATTCATCTCCCAGTGTTCTTTCTTTGGGTGTAGCTGCTTCTGCCCATCTTTGATCAATTGAAACTGAATTAGCTCTCTTTATCGAAGAGATCCACTTCCATCAGAATACATCCTCAAACAGTATCGTTGTTGAGGTATATAGTGATCTTCTGGTTCTGCTCATTTCACTTAGCATCAGTTCACGTAAGTCTCGCCAGTCCTCTCTGTATTCATCCTGCTGGTCATTTCTTACAGAACAATAATATTCCATAATGTTCATATACCACAATTTACTCAACCATTCTCCAATTGATGGACATCCTTTCATTTTCCAGCTTCTAGCCGCTACAAACAGGGCTGCCACAAACATTTTGACACATACAGGTCCCTTTCCCTTCTTTAGTATCTCTTTGGGTGTTTACTTTTTTCTTCATCTCTTTTGCTTTCTCCATTTTCATTTTCTGCTTCTTTCTTTTTTCTTCACTTCTCTTCTCATCTCCCATTTGTTAATGGAAGTGACAAAGGAGTGGCCATTCTACTCTGTGTAATGGATAGACTGCTCAATTGGGAGGCAAGAAGATCAATCCCTGCCTGGGTATATGACTTTTAGTCCCCAACCTAATGTCCTTTAGCCCCGGCTTCCTCTGCTGTTAAGAATTAGAATAGTGCCTTCTTCACAGAGAAGCAAGTGAGGTAATATAGGCAAAGTGCTTTACACACCTTAAGCTGAAAGTGGCTAGAAATAGTAGCCATCCTTGTTACTGGGACTCAGCCTGAAGAATGATACTTTTCTCTTTTATATTCTGGAGCTGAGCGTGGCTCATTTTACCTGAAAGCCTTAGTGGGGTTGTAAGTTTTTAAGACTTTCAGTGTGTGTGTGTGTGTGTGTGTGTGTGTGTGTGTGTGTGTGTGTGTCTGTGTGTCTGTGTGTGTGTGTGTGTGTGTGTGTGTGTGTCCATACTTGGGTGTATTTTTGTTGGCGGGATGAAAAATCTCTCCCTCAAGTCTTGTTCTCCTTCCACCATCTCAAAAGACATGTTTGTACATGGATTTCAGTTCAGCAGACACATCCCCAGCACCGCCGTGTGCATCCCAATGGCTGCACGCGGGAACTGGGGACTGAATGCTAAGGCAGTGGATTTTCATGGGAGGCAAGGGGTACCCGCTGAAGGCTGTGATGGGGCCACATCCTTGCTGCTGGTTGTTTCAGCCATGTTTGACTCTCATTGGCAGGTTTCTTGGCAGACACCCAGTTGCCATTCCCTTTCCAGCTCGTTTTACTGAGGCGATCAGGGTGGAGGGACCTGCCCAGCTAGCAAGTATCTGAGGTCACATCTGAACTCGTGAAGATGGTCTCTTCGCCACTTCTAAATAAATTTGATTTGAAGACAGTATGAAGGATGGATTGCATAAAGGAGACGAAAGTTTGGAATAATATTAGGAAATATTTGCTGTAGTAATACAAAGAAAGAAGCAGAAGTGGCAGATGTCCAGCAGACAGACTCATGGCCTTATAGGACCTGAAACCAGATGGGATGTGGAAGAGAAAACAGAAAGGATTCTCAGCGATAGCCTCAAGGTTCTGAAAGTGGGAGTGAATGATGGTAGCAGGTTCCTGGGCCTCAGAGAGCCCCAGTTCCCCCAAGGTTGTCCAGGATGTAACTTTCTTGATTGGGCAGCTGGTACTGTTGTACTGGAGTCCTCAGTTCTTGCTGACTGATTAACTCAGGTTCCAGTGTCACAGCTGGCGTTCCATTGCGACTCAACAAATACTTATTAGCCACCTACAATGAGGCAGACATTGTGACAGACATTGGGGAGACACTGATGACACAAATACAACTGAAATAATCCTTGTCTTCAAAGAGCATTCTGAGCCTCACCTTTAAAAATCAGAATTATATCATCTACTTGTTTGTGAGTGTGTGAGTGTGTGAGAGAGTATGTGTGTGTGAAATGCAAATGATAATATGTTTGAAAAGGGTTTGGCAAATCTTCCTTAATATGCTACAGAAATATCAGTTGCTGTTATCAAGAGGTGATGGTTAGGGATATCAAGGGTGATGGTTCTAAAGGCCCGGGAAATCCTAGATTTGGGTACTGCTTCTGGCAGACACCTACCTAGGCAAATCACAGCTCTCCAGTGCCTAGGAATCGATCTGCATTGGAAGAGGACATTTTCTTTTAGGAAGCTCCCTAGGCTGTGAAATCACAGATCCAGTCCCAATAAAAATGTTATTGTCAGGATACAGGAGGTCCACAGCGTTAATTCTCCCCTGAGCCAGCAGCCAGGCCCGAGCTGGCTCCAAGTTGGTGCTTTGAAGCTGATGGGGCAACAAGGTTTACCAGGCCAAGGCCCTGCTGGGTGGGAATTTAGGGTCTGCTTTCAGTGTGGGCAGCAGAGGCTCTGCCAGGATGCGAGTGAATCTGGGCCTGGGAGCTTCTGTTTATGCTCCATGCCAGAGTAATGCCGTATGACTGCTGGCCCCCTCCAGGGACTCTGGCAGGAAACGAGACATCCCTGTCGATAAGACTGGGCCAGTGATCAGCATTTTAAATTCACAGAGTAGAGTTTACTAGGCTTTATGAGATACCCCCGCCCCCCAATCCCAGCTGTTGGCAGGATTTCTCTGCCTTGCCAGTTGCTGATGTCTGTTATTCTGGGTATTTTTCTTGTTTATCTGCTGATTTGTTTCTAAAGAGTAGGGATGGCTGGGGGAAGGGGGGACTGCTTGTCCGGTGATCATGTGTATCATTGTTCTGCAATGCCTTTGGTGGGGGTTACTTACAGATCATGAACTTAGAGAGGGGAGCGGGATTTGGGAATATATCACAGAGCCCAGCAGTAAGTGCTTAATGAAAGCTTTTTCATTCATCTATAGAACATAGCCTTTCAGAGCTAGAATATTCCTTAAAAACACACAATATCTCAGAGCTTGGAAGAAATCTTAGAACATCATCACCATCATCATACTTGTCACATTATTATCATCATGGCTAGCATTCATATCACATGTACTATGGCCTTCACATATTTATCTCATTTGATCCTCAATCAACCTTGGGAGGTAGGTGCTATTGTCATGCCTATTTTACAAATAGGGAAACTGAGGCAAACAGCATTGTCACACATAAATGTGTCCAGAGTCACACATAGGTGTTTGGGGAAGGATTTGGACTCTTGCCTCCAGGCCCAGGGCTCTATCCGCTGTGATGCTTAACTCCCTGCATGGAAGGGGAGATACATTAGGATGTTAGAGCTAGGAAGGGCCTTTGAACAAAAAATGTTAACTAAATATATGTGCACCAAGTGGCACAGCATCCAAATTCTTAAAGAGAAAGTTAAGTTAAAGGAAGAAACAAACAGCAAAACTACACTAGTGGGGTAGCTCCACTTCTCCCTCTCAGAATTAGACAAATCTAACCACAAAAAAGAACATAGAGTGTCAGAACTAAGAGGGGCTTTGGTACATAGGAGGGCAGAGGTAGGAAGTACCTTAGAACATGGAATGTCAGAATTGGGAGGGACCTTAATACATAGAATGTCAGAGGTAGGAAGGACTTTAGAACATAGAAGGTCAGAACTGGGAGAGACCTTAGAACATGGAATGCCAAAACTAGGAAGAACCCTAGAACACAGAAGGACAGATCTGGGAGGAACCTCAGAACAGGGAATGTCAGAGCTGGGAGCAACCTTAAAACATAAAACACAGTATGCTAGGAACTGTTATGATATAACAGAAAGTGCCTAGCATGAGTCAGAAAACCTGAGTCGAGGTTGTGTCTCTGTTGGCTTATTGATGAGCTATGTGGAATCCTCTCTTTGGTTCAGTTTTCTCAGCGTCTTTATAAAATTCAGTTTAGTTCAATGAACTTGTGTTCCAGACATAAGCAAAGTACCATGAGGCACTGGGGGCATAATGGCAAGGAAAGGGCTGCATTACTCTGTGGGTGACATTTCCCACTGATTGTCCTGTGGAGACTGCCTCATGAAGTCTGCCTCTTACTGATGGCGTTTGCCACTTCAACATCCTTCACTTTACAGGTGAGGAGCCCGAGACCCACCTGGGCCCAGACCTTGCCTGAGACCCCTGAGCAGAGCCACGGTCTGATCCCAAGCGTCTGCCACCCTTCGGGCCTCAGGCCAAATTCCTAAAGCATTTGTAAACCCTAGTGAGGAGGCGTGAAGGCCCCACCTGTTGCTGCTCTCTGCCAGCCCTCAGTAAGGGCATGGAGGGGGTGAGGTTCTGGATCGGGGAGCTCTTCTCAGGCACAAGTAGCAGCTGTCGCTGTGAGTCAGCAGAGCCGGGGGGACTAGGGGAGAAGTAGATGACCAGCTGCATCGTGCCTTGTCTGAAGGTTCCTCCGTCCGACTCCTGGGGTAGAGGAGATGGGAATACAGAGAAGGGAAAAAATCCGCCTCTGAGAAGCTGGACCCATCCACCAGATCTTCAGGCTGGATTTTAAAGGTTTTTGTTCAGTCACAACCTGAGATGTGAAACATGTCTGGGCAAGGGTTACATGTGTTAAAATAACATTAAGATCCTGTAATGACTGAGGAAATTTTCAAGGGCCAGCTCCAATCCCATCCCCAAACCCCTGTGGGTACATTTTGTGCCGCTCCTGAGCAGTAGAGGCCTCCCTAGGCCTGGGATATTCATTATCAAATCCCCTTTCCCACCGGCTGCCATCTTGTCCCATTCTGCCCTGAGCAGAGTTGAAGAGGGGGCCCTCCCCTCCCAGAGAACAAGGCTCGTGGCCGCTGAGCTTTCTGTGATTACTCCAAGGCCGCTTAGTGAATGGTGGGTCACATCCTGCTGCTGGGTGGGCTGCAGGGCTGGGTCAGTGCTGGTCCCTGTGGGGAATCCTGCTGAGGTTGTAGCAAATGTTGCTTTAAGAGGGTAGGTGCAAGCGGGAGAAAAGGGAGCCGAAAGGGGTTTTGGGCCAAGACCTCTTAAACGCTTTCCACTTGTGACCTTTTTTCTCCCAAGAAATGTTTACATGACCCGGGTACACAAGTATATAAAATAAGCACATGACCCCACATTCAGTTTTGAGACCCCATACGGAGTTGGGAATCCCAGTTTAAGAAAATGGAATTGAGACCAGAGTCCACAGAATGGGAAGGACCAGACAAAGCCTGTCACCATAGAATGTCAAATGTGAAAGGGCCCTGGGATCTAGAATGTTCTCCATCTGTAGACTGCAGACCCTCAGAGAAATGAGATAAACCTTTGAGATGGTCTATGTGAGTGAAGACACCGAGGTCCAAGGGACGCCATGGCAGTGACACAATGAGTCTAGAATCCACTTCTCCCGATTCTATCAAATGCTCCCTTTTTTCTCCCAATTATTTTTAATTTTTTCCAAGGTCTCTCCAAAGAAAACTTGCTAGAGTTTTGGAGAATGGCTCCTCGCTAGTCAAGTTTCTTAGGTTTTTTCCCCAAATGCTGTTGGAGAATAGAAGTCAAGGCGGAGAGGAAATGCGATTACACTGTCAGTCGGCAGGTAGGATATAAATAGTTTTAACGGGTCCCCTATTGCTTGCAGGGCTCCCGCTGCTTGGAGGTAGAGGAGATGTCGAGAAATGTTCATTAAACTGACTTGAAGTGTTGTTTAAGCCCACTGTCTCTGCACTGTGTCAGCCAAGCCGGCTGCTGTTTTCCATTCACCATATCAATCAGGACTCTACATTTTAATTTCCGTTGTGTTGCAAAGGACTTTGCCAACTTGTTTGTGCACATCAGTTGCTTGAATTACCTTTTCATCCATCAGGTCTGGGAACAGACTCTTCTGGAAGAAGGCCACATTGGGGGGTGAGGGGAGAAGGAGGAACCACTTCTTGTCACCTTTTTATCATTAGAAGCAAAGGATGTCAGACCTGGCAGGCATTTTAGAACAAAGAATATCAGAGTTGGAAGGGACCGTAGAACATAGGATGAGCTGGAAAGGATGTTAGAACATTATTAAAGTTGGAAAGAACTTTAGAACATAAAACACCAGATGGGACCTTCTGGCCCAAGGGTTCTTAAAACTGGGGTCAACGGATCCCCTAGGGGTTCTTGGATAGATCTCAAAGAGGCTATGAAATTGGATAGAAAAAAAATTACATCTTTAGTTCAATATAATTGGTTTACTTGGCAATGTATTTTATTTTATGCATTTAAAATTCTGAGAAGGGGTGAACAGCCTTTACCAGATTGCCCAAGGGGGTCCATGATACACACACACACACACACACACACACACACACACACACACGATTAAGAACTCGTAATTTAGTCTAACTTTTCATTTCACAAGATAAAAAAATAAGAACCTGGACTTAACTTAGAATCAAAAATCCCAGCCAGGTTAAAATCCCTCCTCTGATATATATTAGCTCTGAGATCCTGGCCAAGTTATTTAGCTTTTTCTAAATCTAGGTTTCTCCATCTTTAAAATAAAAATAATAACTAAGGCAACTACTGTGTGATGGATGCCAGGGACAAAATAAAAAAGAATCCATGCCTTCAAAGAACTTATAATCTATATGAGTCTCCCTCCCTCCCTCCCTTCTTCCCTCCCTTCGTCTCTCTCTCTCTCTCTCTCTCTCTCGTCCATCTTTCTCTCTCTCTCTCTCTCTCTCTCTCTCTCTCTCTCTCTCTCTCTCTCTCTCTCTCTCTCGTCCCTCTCTCTCTCGTCCCTCTCTCTCTCTCTCTCTCTCTCTCTCTCTCTCTCTTTCTCTCTCTCTTCTCTCTCTCTCTCTCTCTCTCTCTCTCTCTCTCTCTCTCTCTCTGTTGTCTCTCTCTCTCTCATCCATCTTTCTCTCTCTCTCTCTCTCTCTCTCTCTCTCTATATATATATATATATATACACACACACACACACACACACACACATACACACACACACACATATACATATATATACACACACAATATCATGCAATATACACAAAATATGTAAAATACTATTTATATGGGGTGGGGTGGAGGTGCTCAAAGCTGAGAGAATTGGGAAAGTCCTATGATAGCAAATGACACCTGAACTTAAGGAAGCTACGGATTTCAAGAATGGAAGTTAGAAGAGAGAGGGAACAGAGAGAATGCACATCAAGCGGGAGGGGCCACGTGTACAAAGGCATGAACTTTAGAGATGGAATGACATATGGAAGGATGAGCAAGAAGGTCAGTTTGGCTGGACATAATACCCAATGCTATATTTACATAATATTAGAGAGGTTTAAATGTATTTTACACGTTTTATGCTTTTATCGGTTGAAAAATCTCATTATGAGGAACATCTTCTATCAATGTGGATAGGCAGCTTCTCTACAATTGACAACCTTAGAGAATGATTGAAAAGAAGCAGATAAAGAGCCCAGAAGACATGGAGTCAGCTCTCATCTCATGTCTCCCTGAACAAGTCACTTAATTTCTCAATACCCCAGGCAAATGAATTATTTTTATGTACAAATTATAATTTTATAGACACATTTTATTTTTATATTACAATTCTATATATGAATTTTATTTTATACAGAAATTATTTTTATACACATACAATAAAATTAGAAACCCAGAGATAACTAGAACAAAGAATTTCAGAGATGGAAAGAACCTTATATCACAGAACATAAAGCATGTTGATTTGTTTGTGCAAAAAAAGAATAAATATTATCATCACTGTGTTCATACATGATGTAATGTTTCTCTGTTATAGAGGTTCCTACCTTTTTGGTGTTAAACTTTTTTTTTTTGAATGCAGAAAAGCTTTATTTTACATTCTTGAAAATATGGATGTTCAGATGAGTAGACACACCTTTGAAACTCCAAAGGCAGCATTTTATCTCCTATCCTGAAGCACAAGCCCCTCCCCTGATTCCCCATTAATTGGGCTTACAGAAGTTACATGTTGTGTCAACCTTTTGAAGTCTAGTGAAGCCCATGGCCCCGATTCAGAATCATATTTTTAAATGCATAAAATGAAAACATGTTGGTTTACAAAGGAAATCAGTATTGAAGTATAGCTATTAAAATAGGGAAAATTATAAAAACAAAACAAACTAAGTTAAGTCCCTCTGCCTTATCATGGTGGGGAGACAGCCACCCTTATGGTGGTGGAGGGTGGGGAGGGGGACATGGGTGCAGTTTAGAGGTAATACCTGGTTTAGAGCTGGAGGAGACCTTGGAGGTGTCGGATCCAACACTGTCATTTTACAGATGAGAAAATTGAGACTCTGGGAATCAATGAATTGCCCAAGATAATAAGCATCCAAGGTAGGATTTGAATCTGAGTCCTCTGCCTCCAGAACCAGTGTCCTTACCACACCATCTGCTGAGAGGCCAACTTTGTCCATGGTCCCCCCCAGAATGTGTCAAAGGCAAAGCTTGAACTCAGACCTTTCTGCCTCCAAGCCTGGCCCCTCAGAACTCTCACTGCTAGTAAGAGCCCCTGGCCTGGCCCCACAGCAAGGGCTCTTTCTCCTCAGTTTTCCTCCGAGGGCTCCTGGTTAGAATTACAAGTCCCTTTCTTCTCCCCTCCTGGGGTAAAATAGATGGGAGAAAGCATGTTGTTTATCTCCCAGCTTGGGAAAGTTTCCCAAGCAGGCTCTGCTTTGTCTTTCCTGGCTCGCCACTGCCACTGGGGCTCTAGGAAGGGTTCGCGAGACTCTGGCTGCTTGGCTTTCTGGGGGCGTTTGTATATATCCAGTTGCCTCTGAGGTTAAGGGGTCCATCCTCCAGCCTGGGAACCAGGGGGCCTCCTCAGCCAAGGCTCCTGCAGCCCCCCTGTGAGGTCCTTCTATACCCAAAGTTGGTCCTCTTACCAACGATCATCTCATTTCTTGGCTGGTCTCTGCGTCTAGACTGCAGAGCACTCAGAAAGTCCACAGGTACCCCAGTAGCCAGGCATTCATGAGCTAAATGTACCAAAGGATATGGCTCAGAACAGGCTTCCAACTTGTGTTTGGAGTGAAAGAAGGAAAAAAGCTTTAGTCAGTTTTCTTCCTTTTTCTCCTCCTCTTCCTCCTCTTCCTTCTTTTTGTCTTTCTCCTCCTCTTTCTCCTCCTCTTCCTCCTCCTCCTTCTCCTTCTCCTCTTCCTCCTCCTCCCCTTCTCCTTTTCCTCCTCCCCTTCTCCTTTTCTCTTCCTCTTCCTCCTCCTTCTCTTCTTCCTCTCCTCCTCCTCCTCCTCCTCATAGTAGCTAGTATTTTATCATTCCTATTACATTCCAAGTATTGTGCTAAGCACTTTAAAAGTATCATCTCATTTGATCTTCACAGCAGCCCAGAAAGGTAGATGCCATTATCAGACTCAGAAGTTGTGACTTGCCTATATCTAGACCAGATTTGAACTCAGACTCCTGGCCCAGCACTCTCTCCACTTCGTTGCCTACCTGGTTAAAAATGGCTGTGGAAAGCACTGATGGTTCTGTTTCCAAAACAGCTCCCAGAGGGCTGGGGGAGAGACTGAATCTGGGGTGACCCTGGTATAGGGAACAACGAGAGGTCGCCCAAGATGTGTCAAAGTGGAGACTTGTCATCTTAGCACAAAGAGAGAAAGGCTCGCGAGTTCCCACAGCATCCAGGCCCGAGCCATTTTGGCCATACGTGTTTCCCCAGTGTGCACTGCTTCATCAGGATGTTCTATTTACATAATTACTCTTCCCACGATGCTCTGAGTGTTTGTGGGAGAACACAGCTCTGATTTGCCCCTTTGAGGCAGAAATTCTTAACCATTTGTAAATCACTGACTCCTTGGAGACTGGTTTAGTTTATGGAACTCTTCTCAGAATACTGTTTAAAAATGCAGAAAATTAAATCCATATGATGGGGTTTGAGAGAAAGATAATCATATTGAAATAGAGTTATCAAAATATTTTTAAAACGAGCTCATGGACCCCAACTTAAGAAACCCCGCTCTAAGGCCATTTTAGTAAATGCTTTTGCTTTGAATTAATTATTTCTATACTCTGACTAATATAAGTAAGTACATCAGTGAGGGCTTATTAGCTATGATTTTAGAATGATAGTCCCACTATGTACCTAGAAGTCTAAAAGAACCCTACCTGGCAGTCCAGGTAAGAATATCTTCACTTGCACAGAGCATGTGACATGAGAGAACAAAGTGCAACCTGTGTGGGGAAAGGGCAGGTTGAGATGCAGAAAGAACACTAGAATTGCAGTCAGAAACCTCGGTTCCAATCCCAGCTCTGCTGCTCACTTACTGGCCATGTAACAACCCACTACACTCCCCTGGACCACACTTGCCTCATCTGTAAATTTAGAAGGGGGAATTACCTCCAAGATTTCTTCTGGGTCCACGGCCTGGAACACAGCACTCTAGAGTGTTGTGATGGCCATAAAAAGCCCATCTCAGCAAAAGCTACAGCTAGGCCCCTGAGGGCTGGATCAGCCATTGGACAGAAACCAGAGTCAGGTCCAGACTGACCTTCACCTCAGGACTGATGAGGGACCCGAGGGAGGGGTGCGAAGGGAAGAGAAGGAACCCAGGGATGCGGGTCAGCCTGGAAGAGTTTGAATAAATGCTCCCTTCACCTCGCTATGGGGGAGGATATCACGCTCCTTTTGTGTCCTGAAACGGTGGGAGGCCATCAACACTTCTCACCTCCCCCGGAGACTACTTGGGATGAGAGGGAACAGATGATGCATCCGCTCACCCACTGCCCATCCCCTCTTCCTGAGAGCTGCCCCCACAGCACTGAGACACAGCCATAGAGCCCTTGTGTGTCGGAGCAGGAAGGGGCCCTAGAGCAGAGAATGTCAGAGCTCTTTGGGACCAGACAAGGAAGACTAGGAAGTAAGGAAAGGTCAGAGCTGGGAGCAACCACACGGGCTGGCCTCCTGGTCTTGTAAATGAGGCCCAGAAACCAGGAGGACCTTCCCAGAGAGGTTTCTGCGAGCTGCTCAGGCCTTCCCTGGCCCCAGCTCTGCCCCCCACCTGCACACACAGTTTGGCTCCCGCTCGCCTCCCTCACCCAAGAACTCCCAGTACATAAGGCTGAGTTATTTTGTATTTATCATGGCTCCCAATCCCAGCACCATCTCTGATACATATTTTTCTTCCTTGCCTTCAGCTCCCAGGTAAATTAAATACTATTGAAGCAGCTATCTGTGGCCACAGAGGGTATTGCTTGTGTTTGTGTGAGACAGCAGCTTTTCACAGGACGGAAATTAGATCGGCTCCTAGGGGAGAGATCTTTGTAAGTTGAAATGTCAGCCAGTGGAGCACAGCACCCTCTCTGCTGTGCTTTCCACAGTCTCCAACCCCTTTGGGTGAAAGGAGAAATGGAGCTTGGACTTGGAATGCTGGAATGTCAGAGCTGGAAGAGGCCCTAGGACACAGAACATAGAATGTTAGATCTGCAAGAGACCTTGGAACATAGAAATGTAGGCACTGAAGGGGGCCCTGGAACATAGAATATAGAATGTTAGAGACTTAGAACATGGAACACAGAAATGTAGGAGTGAGAAGGGGAATATTGGATATAGAACACAAAATCTTAGAGAGTTAGAACATGGAACATAGAAATGTGGGAGTGGGAAGGGAAATATTGAATACAGAGACCTTAGAACATGGAACATAGAAATGTAGGCACTGAAGGGGCCCTAGAACATAGAATATAGAATGTTAGAGACTTAGAACATGAAACACAGAAATGTTAGGAGTGAGAAGGGGAATATTGGATATAGAACACAAAATCTTAGAGAGTTAGAATATGGAACATAGAAATGTGGGAGTGGGAAGGGAAATGTTGAATACAGAGACCTTAGAACATGGAACATAGAAATTTAGGCACTGAAGGGGTCCTAGAACATAGAATATAGAATGTTAGAGACTTAGAACATGGAACACAGAAATGTAGGAGTGAGAAGGGGAATATTGGAAATAGAATACAAAATCTTAGAGAATTAGAACATGGAACATAGAAATATGGGAGTGGGAAGGGGAACATTGAATACAGAATATAAAATATTAGAGAACATGGAACATGTAAATGGAGGCGTCAGAAGAGACCCTAGAATATAGAACTTAAAATTTTAGAACTGAAAGAGAACATAGAATATAGGACCTAAGTCATAGGATACTATGCTTATGTAAAATATTTTGTGAACCTTAAAAGAAAAAGAACTGTAGGAAAGGCAGGGGTGGGGACAGTGATGATTCACAATTGATATTAAAAAGAGATTCTCCTGAGTCAGAAGAAAAGTCAAATAGTAATACTCTGTTTATGGACCTGGCAATAATTAAGAAAACCTTTAAACCTTATGACTACTTCCCTGTTCTGGTAGTTCTCATAGGGACAATGACACCTCCAGAAAAAATTTAGAAAGTATTTCTGGGGATTATGAAGTGCTGGGAAATAAAGGAAGGCCTTAGGGGCTAAGGTATTGGAAGAAAGGCTTCAGAAGGCAGATAGAGATTAAGTAAAGGAGCAACTGGTTACTTATGGTGTCTGAGAAGAGGACTTTGGATTTCTGATCATGGAATGGTGAGCTCTTGGGCAGAGGTGGAGTGCACATAATATAGACTGATCAAAATATATTTGCCTGGAGACTTATACATTAGATCGAATTACCATCATTTATTAAGCACGTTCTATGTGTCAGGCACTTTTCTCAACTCCAAAGCCACAAAGGCAAAAATGAAACCATTCTTGTCTTCGGGAAGCTTAGATTCTATCAGAAGAAACAATTACATGATAAAAACGAGCTAATTTGGGGCCGGCAGTGGAAGCTGAGGGAATAAGCAAAAGCATCACAGAAGAGGTAACATTTGGGTTTTGGAGGTTGCAAGGGTTTCTGAGACAGCCGTGAGAAGGGAGTACCTTCCAGGCCATGAGGATTGGGTATGAGGAGATAGGACACGGACTGCATTGTGGTGTGCAATGGCAAGAGAACCAGTAGAGAAGAGGAATAGGTGATGAGCCTGGAAAGAAGGTGAAGGCTAGGTTCTTAAAGGCTTTAATTGTCAAACAGGGGAGTAGATAATTTGATTCTACAAGGCAATAGATAATCACTGGTATTTATTAAGCAGAGGAGTGATCTCTTCATCGGAAAATTCTTTTGGCAGATTGCTAGGGAATGGATTAGAAAGCAGAACTAGAATTATTCAAGAGAATTTAAACTTTAAAAGAAAAGGGATTACAGAAAGGAAAGGGAGCAAGTATAGAGAGTAGCAGTTACAACAGGAAAAGAGCTAGCAGTAGAAACTGTTAGCAACTCAAAGGAAAAAATCTTTTTGAGAAGAAGGAAAAGAAGAAGGGGGAAGAAGAGGAGGAGAAAATTTAAGAGAAAGAGAAAAAGGATGATGAGGAAGAGTAAAAGAAGAACAAGAAAAATTAGGGGAGAGGGAAAAGAAGAGGGGGAGGAAGAAGGAGGAGGAGGAGGAAGAGAAAATATTTATTACTATATGCTAAGCATTTCACAAATCACATCTCTTTTGATCTGTACAACCACCCTGGGAGGTTGATGCTATTATGATCCTCAGAAAACTGAGACCGATGCTAATAAATGATTTGTAGTAAAATGACACTCAGATTGTAAGTGCCTGAGGCTGGATTTGAATTCAGATTTTCCTTATTCCACACCTAATGCTTTATGCATTTTGCTACCTAGCTACCTTAGGAAGAAAGGAGGAGGAGGAAGAGGAGGAAGATAGGAAGACAGGAAAGGAAGAAGAAAAAAAGGAGGGAGGGAATGAAAAAGGAAAGGAGGAAGAAAGGGGGAAAGGAAAGAAGGAAGAAAGAGAAAGATGAAAGGAGGGAGAGAGGAAACACCAATAAAAACTCATAGCCCCAGATCTCTAGATGATGATGGTGATAACTGATAAAATGCTTTTATATACAGAATCTCCCCTGTCTCACCCCAGCCCTATAGCCTGATTATCTATAAGTTAATCATCATAATTATTTTAGAGACAAGAACACTGAGACCCACAGAACTTGCCCGTGGTACCACAGCTAATAAGAATGAAAAGTTGGACTTGAAGTGAGTTCTTCCTAATCCCAAGCCCAGCATTCTGTCTGCTCCATCATCCCACCCCACCCCAGGATGGGTGCTGAGCAAGATGAACTAGAGATCAAAGCACAAAGAAGCAAACCATGAGATGAGAGCTGACTAGAACGTGGCTTCCAAAGGATGCCCTCTCCATTCAAAAGAGCAGAAATGATAAGGGGATCTGAGGGAGGGAGAGAAGTGTCATGGCATTTTATTAAGATTTACTCGTGGTGAAAAGCCTGGGGAGCACATGTGAGTGAAGATGAGCAGAGGGAGAAGGAAAAGCAGCATGGTAGGGGAGACTTTACAGATCACCTGGACAGATAAGGGAGGACAGAGAAGCCCCCCAGCCTGGTAGGGGCCCCAAAATAGTGGGGATCAGCACCCCTAAGAAGAAACACAGGGTTATGAAACACAGGGTGAACTCAGAACCGGCAGAGAGAAAACCCCAACAAAGAGGAAGGGTTGGGTGCTGTTAGTTAGCTAAAAAGGCCCATATGGATGCCCAGGGGGCCCATCCACCACCTGATTTAAAGACATTTTTGAAAGTTGAAACCAAGGCTAAGTTAGTGCAGATGAAAGTCAGAGAGCTGAACGTCCTTCTAGGGTAGTGCTCTGGCTGTCACACACAGGAGAGCTGAGGGGGGCAGCTAGGCCAAGGATGGCCCAGAGTTCTTTATAGCCTCGCTGGGAAGAGGAGAAGCAGGGGTGGGGCCGTGCTGCTGAGGGGGCAGGGGAAGAAGGCAGAACTACTCTTTCTTGGCTACTTTGTTCTCTGCCAAGGGGAACCAATGATCTTTGGCCTGGAACAGACCGAACAAACGAATAGGGAGGGTTGTGGGCAGCCCAAACCCCAGGGAGGTAAAGGGATGGTAAGGAAGCACTAGCTGCCCTTGACGAGCTCCGGGCCCACATCCTGTTTGCTGAAAGAACCAACAGCTGCAGATGCTGAACTGCTGTCAGTGATTTCTGAAAGATGGGGAGAACGGGAGAAGTGCCAGGATCACTCCCTTCCAGGGTTTGAAAGGCTGTCAGGTGTGGGAGGCCTTGGCTCGCTCTGCTTGGCCCGAAAAGGCAGGACCAGAGCCACGGCAAAAGTCGTAGAGAGTCAGCTTTAAGCTCTAGTCTAGAGACCCTAATAGCAAAGCCATTCTGAAGGTAAGGGACTGCTCTGTGCCTTCTCCCTCAGTAGAGATTTCAAAGGGACCCTGGCTGGCCTTTTCTTGGGGATATTGTATGGAGTGAGATGCAAGGGAGATATGTATGTAAAGCATTTTGTCAGTTATCATCATCATCATCTCGAGGGCTGAAGCTATGAATTTTTACTGATATTTCCTCCTCTCTTCCCTCCGTCCCTCCTTTCCTTCTTTTCCTCCCTCCTTTCCTATCTTCCTTCCTTGCTTCCGTTCCTCCCTTCTTCCCTTTCTCTCCCTTCCTTCCTTCTTCCTTCTCTCCTTTCCTTTCCTCCCTTCCTTCCCTTCCCTCCCCTCCTTTCTTCCTCCTTCCTTTCTTTCTTCCAACTTTCCTCCCTTCCTCCATCCCTCTAGTCTTTCCTTCCTGCCTCCCTTCCTTCCTCCTTCCCTTCCTTCCTTTCTTCCTCCCTGCCTTCCTTCTTTCTTTATTTCCTCCCCCCTCCCTCTCTTCCTTCACTCCTCTCTTCCTCCCCCCTTTCTTCTTCCCTTTCTTCCTTGGAGGTGTTATATCAGACTAGAACATATCCAAGATACTTTCTGACTTTAAGATACTATGACATAATCACAGATAATGTCCCCTCAAGGAGCTTACATTCTACCTCTGATACAAGGAAACACAAGTGAACCCACAGTGTCCCATGGATCCCTCACCCTTGAAAGGCCTCTGTTATCCCTCCAAAGCCATATGCTCAGAAAGTTGGAGAATAAATATATTCATCATATATAGACCATAAATATAGTCACCAGCATACTAAAAGCCCCAATTCTCAGGATTTGTATCCAGAGTTAAATGAATCCAAGCTTGATGTGCTCGGGTATATGTCTGAAGGTTTTCTTTTACTCCTGGGTCTGGCGCAGTATTTCAGAAGTCCATAAAACATGGCTCTAAGATGCTTTTTTTCTATTTATTCATTTGAGTGTCCTCTTTTAAAGGTTCATTTATGAGCCAGCTCCCTTTCTCTCTAGTTCTCCTTTCCCTCCTCAAATCCCCTTAAATCATCTTGCTAAAGGGGCTGTTCCTACCCCATCCCTTTCTGCGCAGTAGTCTGTCTGCTGGCTGTATACCCTGTATTTGGCTTTCTGCCCCAGCCTGTCCTCAGAAAGATTTCCTGTGCTTTGTTTGAATTTCAGCATCCTGGTCACCACGGAGTGACAATATTTAAGGACTCTAGTGAATCTGGGCTCTCCCTGATATGATGTTCCTTCCAACAGTGCAGATCACGATGCATCTCTCCATCCTTTGTGACTTAATCTACCCAACATTCACAATTTGTGGATTCTCTTGACATCCCAAGGATACCCTTGAAGTACACAAGCCCAGATTCAGTACAGCCCTCGAATAGTGGTCACCCTGTGGACCCTAGAACCAGGGAGGGGAGTTTGGGGCATGGAGTGAGATAGCCTAAAGGAGCCTTTTCTATAATGGCTGGAATAATTATGAATGTTTCAGCTATAAAGTGAAGAAAGAGCTTGAATCTAATAATCTCCAAGGTTCCTTCCAACTCCAAAACAGATTTTTTTATGGAAGAAGAGATCTCTCCTTCTCTGAATGCCATTGGTTGATAAAAGTCTTGTCTACCCTTTGAGATCAGCTCATGGTCTTTTCCAATCATAAATTTACTCAATAATATCTATTTCTTCAGTTTGTTTTCCTCAGTTCCTGTTTTGTTGTGTATTATAGCTAGCTCACACTGGCCATGACCCTCTCCATTGTTTTCTGGGGGATGCTTTTGTTAAATTTTTCAGCCACTTATAATATTCACAACTCACAATCCACATCAACATCAGTAGAATACTTGTATTTAAAAAAAAAAAAAACAAAACCCGATAGCCAAGAAGTAAAAAAATAAATAAATAACCTCCCTCCCTTCTTTGCAAGGGGGGGGGGGGGGGGGGGCGCTAGGGATGGAGAACTCTGTCCATACTGTCAGGCTTCCTGGATCTGTTGATTAGCTTTGCCAGGCTGCCTCTTTTTTCTCTTTCAATTTAATACCTTATTACAAAGGATGGCTCACTGGGTAAGGAGAGGGGGGCTGTATTCATAAGTGAAGGTGAGATACAAACAAAAGATATCAATTAAATTAAAATGAAAAGATGGGCCTCTGTTTCCACAGCTATGCCCCAGGGTATGGACTGATACTTGCTGACTTGTGTCTGAGAAATTATGCAAGCAGGATGGGAATGAGACTTAGCTCCTCACTTCTTGAGCGATCTGAAGCAATCTAAAGATAACAAGCTCAGTGTATGTTGACTGGTGCGTTCAAAAGTCCCCTGACCCTTGAGAGAATATATTCAGCGTTCCAGAGCATGATGGTCACAAGCCTGATGTGTCTCTAAGCACTTGGTTCAGCATTGGTGAGAAATGCTGGGAGTTCTCCCCGTGCATGGCATCCTGCCTGCTCCTGCACCAGGATCAGATGGATTGGGCCAAAATAAAGGGCAGAGGATCTGATTCCCTTTCTTCGTGCCCTTCCCACCCCAGGGTCAGCAGCAAAATTAGTTTGGAATGTTATGTCAGGTCCTGGGAGGGACACAGACAGTACCTGTTTTCTGTGTCTCCTAGGTAGGGTGGGCAAGATTTGTACCAACAATGGCCTGGGCATTCAGAGAAGGAGAGCTCTCTTCTTTCATAAGAAGTCATTTTTGGAGTTGTGGGGAGCCTTAGAGACCACCCATGCAAGCCTTTCCTTTACTTTGCAGTGCACCATCCCAGAGACTGTAGAAAAGGCTCCATTAGATCGTCCACATGCACCACATCGCACCACATGCACATGCTCCCCTCCCCTATTCCTCCTCCAGCCTGCTCTTTTGTTGAACATGAAGAAAAGAATTTGGGATTGTAGAATGTATCTGGAGAGAGACCTTGGATCTGAGAGTGTAAGAAGTGGAAAGATCTTAAAATACAGTGCTAGAGTGGGAAGAAACCTTAGAATATAGGGCACTCAGACTCTTTAAGTCTCTTTTAGACCAAACACTATTCTATGTTCTATTTTCTAACGTTAGGAAGGACCTTCCTTCCTTCCTTCCTTCCTTCTTCCTTCCTTCCTTCCTACTTACCTTTCCTTTCTTCCTTACTTCTTTCTTCCTTCCTTCCTTCCTTCCTTCCTTCCTTCTTTTTTTCCTTCCTATTTTCTAATGAAGGGAATGTTAGAAAATAGAACATAGAACAATGTTCAGACTGAAAGAGACTTAAAGAGTTTAGAGATAAAGAAAACTGGAGTGTTTTGCTCAAGGGCATATAATAATGGATATACAGGAATGAATAACTAATAGTGGAATTTCAGGCTTCTTCCATACCTTAGTGAGGAGATGTTTAATAATGAAGAGGGAAGTCCTTTTTATTTCTCACCAAGATGGTGATCTGCTTCCTGCCTCCTTGTGAATCTGACCCTGTCCGAGGTACAAGGGGGCTGTTATCTGGGGCTCCCCCTTCTCCTCTCTGTCTCTCTGGAGCTGGCCCTCCCTCCTCCTTCATAGCCATTTTTATCCCTCTGTCGCCAGGCCCAACCAGGCCTTCTGCTCAAAGGACAACTTAAAAAAATTTCACCAGTGGCTCCTGGAGAACTGGACCCTTTGAATCTGGAGGAAGTGGCCTGAGCTGCTTGGTGGCCCTCCTGTGCCAGCCAGAGCTTCCCCTTATTTAGTAGAATCAAGGCATTTCATTGGTCCCTCACCATTCAGCCATGAGCAGCTCAAAAAGGAATGGGGGAAGTACAGAACATATTCCCACGAACAAGCATGGCCGCTTGAGATCCCACAGCCTGGAACTGCTCCTGTATTTAGAGCATTTTTTAAAAGCAGATGGTGTTGGGGGGAGGAATGGGGGGAAGAACTGGGCATTTTATAGCCCCAACAGCCACCCGGAAAGGCCCCCTTCCCTACTCTTAGTCCAAGGCTCAGTCCTGCCCACCATGGAGAGAGGTCCAGACCCCTCCTCTCTAAGGGTTCATCATGGAGCCTAGAGGCTTTCCAGCAAGTTGGAGAGACAGCGGTGCTCTCTGGGACAGGGAAGGGCCAGGGGGTCAGCCAGGATCCGCCTCGTCCCTGCCGCAGACCGGGGACTAGCTCCCTAACCAGCCCACCTTCCACGCTCAGCGCCCCCCCCCCCAGAAAAGATTTCTGTGTCTTCTCAAGCTGCCAACCTGGGGAGCTGTGAACAGTCCCTCTCTCTGGGGGTCCCAACAAAAGGCAAAGTTTCTCTTTGTTTATCAAGGGCACAGGAGAGGGCTCAGAAGCCCGGGGAGCCTCCAGCAGCGGCAGCCACAGGGTGTCTGAGGGGGAGAAGTAGGTACCGGGGGACGAGCTTGCAGTCGGTGGGGGAGAGTGCACCCTGAGAGAGCCGGGGAGCAGATGTGGGGCCCAGACTCAGATCCCACCTCCGGGCTGAGCCCAAGCGGGGACTGTGGTCCTTCAGGCCTCAGAGCCGGGAGGCCAAGCTCGCAGCTCCCTTCAGGCCCAAACAGCTCTAAAACAGAGGGCTCCTTCTCCCCTAGAGAGCCCGTCTCCCACTGAGGGCTCCAGCTTGAGGTGATTTCTTCATAGACCCGCATTAACCCATTTGGGCCTGGGTCACACTGCCCCGAGGGCAGACATGGCACTGAATCTGCCTCTTTCCCAGCCCCAGCCAAGATGCTCTGCCCCTACGCAGTGCTCCCGCAGTGTTCGCTGGGTCGGGTAAAGTGAACAGCCCTGAAGAACTGATTCCCACACAGACTCCAACGTGCACATTGGGACAAATCGGGAAAGGGAGCTCGTTGTTTGGGTGTGCCAGTGCACGGGGCAAGGGGGCAGGGAGCTCCCCCAGTGTCAGCCAGGTCCAGGCAGAGCCGGGGTTAGAATCTGGATCTTGGGATGTGTCGATAGACCCTCAGGTGGGGACGCAGGTCCCAAGACTCCTCAAGGAGCTGACGCTCTGAAGTGGGAAGGCTTCCCTGAGGCTGGCAGCCTGTGTGAGGGACTGCACTGTCTCCGGTGCAAAATCAGAGATTGGACAGTCTGGCCTCCTGGCCCCCTCAGAAGCAGCGACCCTTGTGGGGCAGAAATCTGCCCAGCAGATCTGCGGGCACCATGATGGCCTAGGTGGGGACCAAGAGGACCCACGGGGGAATGGTTGGGGAGAATGAGGGGGTGTGAGAACAGGTCAATGATTATTTGAGAAAAGTTCCTCAGGGAGTCAGCTGGGGATTGGAAAAGCACCACCCTCCCCACCCCAGGCTGTGGCCCACGAGATAGAGTGGAGGGGTGGAGATGCCTCTAATGGTCACCAGGAGGTCTGGGTTCTAGTCCTGGCTCTGACATGAACCCACCAGGACTACTTCATGATGGAACTAAAGATTGCTAAGGTCCCTTTGAACTCTATACACTCAATCCTTCAGTAAATGGCTCTCATTATCTACTATGTGTCATGTGAGTACTACATGAGTCAATTTGGTAAGGCCCCATTCAAAGTCAACAGTATGTTCTAAGGCCCCTTTAGTTTTGGCATTTCTGTGATCTAAGGTTCCCCCAAACCCCATCCAGCTCTGACATTTTATATTCTAAGGTTCTTTCCAGCTCTGACACTCTAGGTTCTAAGGGCCCCTCCACAGTTCTGACCTTCTAGGTTCTAAGAGCCCCCCACAGTTCTGACATTCTAGATTCTAAGATGCCTCCACAGTTCTGACCTTCTAGGTTCTAAGTTCCCTCCCAGCTCTGACATTCTAGGTTCTAAAATCATCACTTTCCCATACCCCCCCCCCCCAGCTCTGACATTCTGTGTTCCAAGGTTCCTCCCGGCTCTGACATTCTTCTGTGTCTCTGACCTTGGCGTGGAGCTATGGACACTATTAGGAACAGAAGAAGGAGTTCCTAGAGCTCATGGAGAAAGCATAGCAGTAACCACTTCCAGGGCACTCCTTCTCCCCCGTGATCCCAAGGGCTCCAACATTCTACTTTTCAGCCCAGACGGCGAGAAAGCAATAGCGAGGCTGGTTTCTTGAGCTCAGTCACCTTAATCTAATTAGCTAATCTGAAGGCTGCTTGAGGTACAGGAGGGGGAGCGTGCAGGGTTTAGCAACAGCTTTATCAGGAGGCAATCCCAGCCTTGGATGGGATCCCATTTTCTGTATACTAATTCGCTGAGGGCCCAGGACAAAGACATTCCTCAAGCCTTAGAAAGGAGGTGTCAGCACCCCTCTCCCCCTCCCTTTTTTTATTACCCAGACCTCTCTGGCCACACTTTCTCATTTACTGTTACAATATAGGCTACGTTTTAGAGACGGGGACTTGGGGCCCGAGGAACAGAAGGGATTTTCCACAGAAGGGTCCCAGAGAACTCCGAGATGAAGTCATGAATAGGGAATGAAGCACAGTAGCCCCCACTGGCCATCCTTCCTGTAAACCTTTCCAGTACTCGCATTCCACCCTCCTCTCTCTAGCCCTCGGGTATCCCAAGGAAAGCCTGCCTGCCCTCCTCTCCATCCTCTCCCTTCCCACCCATCCAGAGTGGATTTATGGCTTTAATAATGGCGCCTTTCTCAGTTGGCCCTCCCATGCTGTTTAGCCTTCTCTAAAGATCCTTAAAATTAAAACACTAATCAGGAGTTTATATTTTCCTATCACTCCTGCACTTCAGATAATGGGGGCTCTGTGGTTTCCAAAGTTCCCATGGTGACATGTGGTAAGGCCATTTCTCTGCTGGAAAATCTCGGGAAAGGAATGACATCAGAAAAAATGGAACTCTTCTTCTGCTCCCTTCTCTCTGATCATGATACATGGATAAATATTTGCGTTCCTGCCATGCCTTGCCTCCCCATCTGGCTAAACTCAATCTCCTTCTACCTCAGTCCCTTCATCTAGCAAATGGGCCACCAGTTAATCTCACTTATGGAGAGCATATGAATAGTTTGGAGGACTGGGGACGGTTTGGATGCAGTCTCTGATTTCATGAATGTGCTAAAATCCCCCTTACCAATGCATATGGCCAGATTCACCTGTTAGTGATGGTTTGGGAACAGAAGTTCTTCATCCTTTCAGGGTCACAGACCCCTTAAGTGTTTCACATCTGTCAAAGCTTATGAGCCCCATCTCAGAATAATGTTTCACAGTAATTGGTGGAAATGCTAAATTTCTGTTAATTAGTGAAAATAAAGATGTAGAAAATAAGTGAAATAATGTAGTTTTTTTTCCACACCCAAGGTTATAGACCCTTCTGAAATCTATCCTCATCAAAAACACCAGAACAATTTGCCTAAGGAAAGTGAAGCAAATCATTTCTCTGAGCCTCAGGCCCTCCACTGAAAAACAAGACTGAAGGTCCCCTCCGGCTCTGAGCTTCTGCGATAGCTTCCCTCAGTGCACCATCACAGGGGTCTGTCTTGTGGGGAAGCAGGGGCCCAGATAGTCTGAGGAACTGGGGCTGCCTTCCGCCCCATGTGTCCACATGGGCCACCATGACTCAGCCTCATGGTTCTCCAATTCAAGACCAGTTTTTGTCATGCATTTGGCATGCCCTGCATTGAAAACGGAAGGACTATCTCTGGGGCCCAGAATTACCATGCATTAATGTATTCCTTCTGTTTCAGAGCATTTTCACCCTAAATATGCACTTCATTTGTTCTCCATAATAGCTTTGTGAAACTACTACTGTCACTGTGTCCACTTTGCAGATCAGTAAAATTGAGGCTTAGAGAGAAGATATGAGGTGAAAGCTGTGGACAGAAGTGGCAGAATGTAGATTTAGTTACAACATAAAGACCGTGTCTCAGAGCTGTGCAAAAGTAAAATGCTAAATTTTCAGATTAAAGCCATCTATAATTATATGAAAAATGCTCTAAATCACTATTGATTAGAGAAATGCACATTAAAACAACTCTGAGGTACCATCTCATACCTCTCAGATTGGCTAAGATGACAGGAAAAGATAATGTTAAATGTTGGAGAGGATGTGGGAAAACTGGGACACTAATACATTGTTAGTGGAGTTATAAAGTAATCCAACCATTCTGAAGAGCAATCTGCCCAAAGAGTATAAAACTGTGCATTCCCTATGACCCATCAGTGCCATTCCTGGGTCTGTATCCCAAGGAAATCATAAAGGAGGGGAAAGGATCCATATGTACAGAAATTTTTGTAGTGGCTCTTTTTGGATAGGAATTGGATAATGAGTAGATGCCCATCAATTGAGGAATGGCTGAACAAGTTGTGATAAATGAAGGTAAAGGAATATTATTGTTCTATAAAAATAATGAACAAGCTGATCTTAGAAAGGTATGGGAAGGTTTACATGAACTGATGCTGAGTGAAACAAGCAGAACCAGGAATACGTGGTACACAGTAACAGCACCAAGAATGTGCAATAACCATCTACAAAAGGTTTGATTCTTCTCAGAGTTTCAGAGATCCAAGGCAATCCCAATAGACTTTGGACAGAAAATGCCATGTGCATTCAGAAAAGAACTAAGGAGACTGAATGTAAATCACACATGCTCTGTTCACTTCTTTTTTCTGTTTTTAAAAAATCTCTTCCAGGGTTTTTCCCTTTTGCTCTGATTTTTTTCTCCCAACATGATTCACAAAGCAATGTGTATTTAAAAAAATAAATTTACTAGAAAAATGGGTTGCAAGGGAAGATAGTGAACTCCCTTCAGTAAAAAATCTCTAGTTGGAGATGTTGTAGAAGAGATACAGGTACAAGCTAGACAAGATGCTTATAGCATTTCTTTGTGTTTTGTTCAAGATCATTAAGTAAGTAACAAAGTTGAGGACTACACTCAGATCTCCTGCCATCCAATCTAGTTGGTCTTCCATTTTAAAAAGCTTCAGAAATAAAAACAAAATCAATCCTGATTTTGGAACTGTGCTAGAAGCTCCTGGGAAAGTGAGGAGGGGACACAATCACTGACCACGCTTCTTCTCCACTGGTCCAGGAGTCACGCATCTGCTCCTCAGTCAGCATATCCCCTGCGGACTGCCACATTGCTCCCGCCACCTTCTCATTTCTTTTCCAACATTACAGATAATACTGTCCTGATGAGAAAGAGAGATGAGAAGATGTTTCTCTCGCCGACCATCCAGCCTAATGGCCTTGATTCCCAGCTGGCCCTTTAAGACCATCTATCTCACCGGGAACTGGACTGGGCTGGTTTTTACAGTTCTCTTATGTTACACAAAAGTAAGGATCAGGCCCTTTTCTGATAAACAGCTCAAAGAGAGAATATATTGAGCAATTAGCTTGCTTAAGACGTGATCTGCCCTTTCTCTTTAGATGTTGTCCTTCTTAAAACGTAGATAGAACTTGTCAAAGCTCTTAGGGAACTTTTTTAAATCAGTAAGGCCCTAAAGAAATGAAGACGGCAAAAAAGCTTCGCCCCTGTTATTGCTCGGGCCTGACTTAAGTAGACAAGTCCCTTTGGCCTTTCCCAGTGCAACATTAACATTTTCCAAGATGATTCAGCAAAACCAAAGGTCTCTGCTGTGCCTCCCCTCTCTGCAGAGTGTTCTGTTCATGGTGATTGTCCAACTTGTCCTTTTGATGTAAAATCAATATGTTTATGATCCAAGACCCCTTTTTTAAAAAAAGGAAAAGCGAATAATTGGTAGTCTGAAGTTAGGAGTGAATGTGAGCATGTCCAGTCTGATAATTTAAATCATAGGGCAAATTTCCAACCCAGGAACTCTCTTTCCCTAACTCACAGATTCATAGAATATTAATGCTAGAAGGGCAAGAACACAGAATACTGGAGTTGATTGTGGCCACTGAATACCACACAGAATATTAGTACTGAAATGGGTCTTAGACTCAATCAACATTCATTAAGCTCCTACTGTATACCAGGTACAGTGCTAAATCCTGAAAATTCCAAGACTATCTGAGCCAGAAAGGACCTTAGGAAATGTTTAAACAGAGTCTCTAAGGTACCTTCCAATTCTGATACTGCCTTCGTACAAAGGACCCCCTGGCCCAAGCTGGAGAAGCCATTGGCCCAAAGCCCTACACCTAATGAATGACCAGGTAAATAGCAAGTCCTTCCTCCCAATCCTTTGCTTTTGTCTCTTGTTCTGCCTGACAGGATCTAGCTTCTGGTTGTGGGGTCTTTCCCCAACACTTTCTTCTTTGGAAGGACAATTTCCTTCACATGCAACCAACATGATCAGTTGTGGTAGAACAGGTGTGGCTAAATAATTCACAGCTTCATGGACCTCAGGTGACTAGCCAGATAGTCTGCAGATCCACCTAGGGAACTGTGGCCCACCAGCATTGGCCAATCGTCAAGTGTTTGCTAAACGCTTGTATCCTACAGACACTGCTGTGCTTGGAACTGGGATACAAACACATACAAAGAAAGGGGGGGAGAATGGAGGAATAAACAGAGAGGGAGAGGGAGAGAGAGAGGAAGGAGGGGAGAGAGAGAGAGAGAGAGAGAGAGAGAGAGAGAGAGAGAGAGAGAGAGAGAGAGAGAGAAAGTGAGAGAGAGAGAGAGAGAGAGAGAGAGGAGAGAGAGAGAGAGAGGAGAGAGAGAGGAGAGAGAGAGAGAGAGGAGGAGGAAAGTGGGCAGAAGAGAGAGGAGGGACAGGGAGAAAAGAGGAGAGGGAGAGAGAGAAACAAGAGAAAGGGGGGAAGAGAGAGGATGAGAGTGGTGGAAGAGAGAGGGGGAAAAAGAAAAGAAGAGGCGAGGAAGAGAAAAAAGAGAGAGGAAGAAAAGGGGGAGAGGGAGAGAGGAGAAGAGTAGGGGGAAGAGAGAGGAAAAGAAAAGGAGCCCAAGGAAAGAGAAAAAGGGAGGGGGGAGGAAGAGAGAGAAAAATAGAGGGTAGGGAGGTAAGAAGACAGGGAGAAGGAGAAAAAAAGGGAGGAGAGAGGGGGAAGAAAAGGGGAAGAGAGAGAGGGAGAGGAGAAAGGAAGAGAGAGGGAAAGGGAGGAAGGAAGAGGGAGGGAGAGAGAAAAGGAGGGAGGAAGGAAGGAAGGAAGAGGGAGGGAGAGAGAAAAGGAAGGAGGGAGGGAGAAACAGAAAGGGAGGGAGGTAGAAAGAAAGGGAAGAAGAGAGAGACAGAGACAGAGAAAGCAACAGAGAAACACAATTTCTGCCCTCAAAGGATTTAATTTTTTCTTAATTATTTTTGGGCTGCCCATTTTGAGACCTATTAGCAACTTGCCACATCCTCACATCAGGACCTTAGTCAAGATTGGGACTGGGGAATATATGTCAAGGTGATTGGTCCATGAGAACATGTCTAATAAAGGTTCGAGGTGGGAGTCAAATTTTGGTTTAGAATGTTCAGTGCAATATGCTCCCTTCCTCCCAATCCTCCAGCACAATCTCATTTTATGCAAGATGAGCTTTTCCACCATAAATCTCCATGCTTAATAATAGCCAGGTAATACTAATATCTCATGCATTTAGAGCGCTTTACAGGTACAAAGCGCTTTGCATGCATTATCTCATTTGTTCTGACAGCAACTTCAGCTTGAAGAAATATAGCCTTAATCCTGTGAGTCATACTTTCCGTTTTTATCAGTTTTGTACTGCTTCCCAACCTGGCTCTTTTTTTTCTCATTTAGAGCTGGTCTTAATGTCCTTCAGGCCTTAGACCTTTAACTTAGATGAAGCCATAAATTTCAAGTTACCAAACTTAGATACAAAAGGAGGCTTTGAGGTCATTTAATCAAATCCCCACTTTAAAAAAATTGGGGGCCCAGAGTGATTCACCTAAGCCCATGGGGTAGCCAATAGGAGAGCTGGTCTTCATACTCAAGTCACCTGACTCAAAATCTGGGGTTTTTTCCACTAACCAGCCCAAGCTAGTTGATCTTCTGCCACTAGACTGGGTTGGATGCTTTTGGGCAGGCTGCCCAGAGTTCCTTATTACTCATCCATGATCTTACACATTTCTTGCAAGGTGTACATCTGTGTTTACAGAGAGAACCTGTTGTCTTTTGTGTACAAAGAAAATGTCCCTGATACGCTCCATTGGTGGGACACCTACATATGTAGTTGTTTTTTTCCTGAGACAAGTGGCCTTCATACTAAGAGGGGTTATGTTCCTGGAAAAGGCATTGTACACTGAAGCAGTATAAAATCAAATCTGATATTCCAATGGGAAAAATGGAGAAGCGAGAGGTTGTGTTCTTGATTAAGGCTGCCAGGTACAACTTTCATAGAAATTACCTCCCTCCCATGTACACACAGGCCATTTTAAAACAGATGATGATTCAAGTGAAGACATAGGTGACATGTTTATCAAATTTGTATGCGATACAAAGGATGGGGTAGCTAATAAGTTGGGTAATAGACATGGGACCCACAAAGAATGGACCAATCAGACAAAATGAAAAGCAATAGGGATAAACGTAAAATTCTGTTCTTGGGCTTAAAAAAAATCAACTTCCCAAACCCAAAATGGGGGAAAAGAAATAGAAAATATATCCTTTAAGGTGACTCTCTTTTTCAGCAAACTCCAAGCGTAGGGTGAGTCATTAGTTTGACAAGGCAGCCAAAAGGATCAAATAAAGAGCAAAGGCCTAATGTTCAGGCCTACAGAAATCTCCATAATTTCCCCTAGACTCAAGATTAGGTCTGCTGTGCTATGTTTAGTTCTGGGTACCATATTTGAAGAAAGAGAGGTCAAAGCAGATCTAGACAAGGGTGACCAGGATAGTGAGGAGACTGCACAACTTGCCATGGGAGGATCCACTGAAAGAAAGAGTGAATGAATGAGTGAATGGGTAAATGAAGAAGAGAAGGAAGTTGCTAAATCCAAAACTCCGTGCCATGCCCTGGGGATTCAAATAAGAAACAGTCCCTGATCCTGAGAAGTTCACATCTTAATGGGGGGAGGGGGGGAGAGAACAGCATGTATGGACAATATGGACATATAAAAGCCTTTTGACATATATAAATATTAAAGGTTGGGATCCATCTGTTTAGAGCTGAATAGATAACATGTTTATTCATCCTTCCATCACTGCACAAAGGTTTGTAAAGGGTTTTTCTTACAGTGCCTCTGTGAGGTTGGAGCAAATACTTACAGTCTTTATTGGATCCAAAACGACTCTCAAAGCTAAAAGATCACAGATTTAAATCTGGAAGAGGCAGGGCTGAGATTTGAATTTGGCCCTCTGACTCCAAATTCGTGAACTTTCCACTGAACCTATTCACACAAAGAAATTCTCAATCACTAAAGTCTGGCTTAAGGGAAAAGTCCCTATCACTGAATCCTTAAAGGGAAAATTTTATTTGGATCATTTTCTCCTTGAACTCTCCCAGTGCTTAATTGCAATGCTAATTTCTGATTCTGGACTTTTAATGGGCTGTCCCAGCAATGATGACCACGTCTCATCAGCTGGTAACAAGGCCTGTTCATGCACTGACTGCATGGTTGTAGATGTCCATTCTTCATCCAATCAACCACTTGCCTCTTTATCCAGTTAAAGGTCTGTCCTTTGCTTGTGAGGATTTCTTTTCAAACTTCTAATATTTCCAGTTGATCTGCCCCTCAGTCAAGGTGAACAACTCTCATTAACTCTGTGCCATTCATTAGAAATCCAGGGAAAGGAAATCTGTCTCCATTGTTCTCTGGTTTTTATGTTCTTACAAGGTCAACTAAATGAAAAAGAGGTGGGATGGAAGTCAGTCCTTCTACCAGTGAAACCTAGAATGTCAGAAATGGAAGAGATTATTTAGAATTTGGAATATGAGAACTAGAACGGAACTTAGAACTAGCATGTCAGAACCAACAGAGAGCTTAGGGCCTACAACTAGCACCTGGACATGACTTTAGAACTGAGAACATTACAACTGGGAGGGACTTTTGATTATAAAATTCAGAATGTCAAGAGCTGGGAAGGGCACTCAGTACATAGAACTCAGACTATTGGAGCTTGGAAGTGCCTTACAGCTTAGAATATCAAAGTGAAATGGAGCTTTTGAACTAGCCCTTAAGATTAGAATTGGAGAGAACCTTAAAACGTCAGAGCTAGCAAGGAACAGAGAATGTGGGACGTCAGAGTTCAGTCGACATCATCAGACACCCCGGATCTAGAGAGGAAAAGCAGCTTGTTCCAAATCCCACAGGGCAGAGTTGAGACTAGAACTCTTTCCTTCTGATTCCCAGAATCCCCATATCTTATCCCAGGGTCCCTTTCAAGGAAGTCTCGCGATGCTTCCCCAGTCTGCTGGCTTTTGTTTTCCTTCAGCAAGCTCTGCTGGGTTGATTCCTTGATCAGAACCTAAAACCTTCAGCCATTCCTGTTCAATCTCTGTACTACACAAAACATCCCTGATATATTTACTGAAGATAAAGGAAGGAGAAGAAATAGAAGATTCATTTATTCTCCCAACAATGCGGTTCACCTTTTCGGTGCCAGAACTATGCTGTGTGATGGGGACACAAAAACCAAACAGAACCAGTCCCTGTCCTCAAGGGGCTTATTATGCGGGAAGCTAGTGGGGAAGGGTGGGACAGAGCATGCAGCAATGAGTAACTCCCAAGTAAATGCAAACTGACTCAGTCATTATCAGGGTAGGGAGAGGGTCCTGATAGCCCGGCCTAAGGGGCAGGCAGGAAGCGTGCATGAGGGGGTGGGGGCAGTGCCAGCCGGGTTGCCAGACCCAATTCTGGAGGCCCCACAGCCTAGGCTGCCCCTGTGCCAAATAGGGCTCTCCAGAGTGTATCCTCTGACTAAACTGAGCCGGCCTCTCCTCTTCCCCCTGGAATCACAAGTCTGTTTTCATTATAAACCTGTGAGCCACGCAGGCCCCTGAAGGCATGTAAACTAACTCCTGGTCCAGGAGATTTTTAAATTTACCTTGTAAACTTGCCAGTCAGAGCTGACGGGAGAGATGGGCTGTCAGGAGGGCGGCTTTATAAAGGATACCGTGATTCAGCTGCGATCAATCACAGGGCGGCAATTTGCCAGACGGAGCCAGGGAAGGGCCCAGTGGAGAGATGCTCCAGTTTGGGGCAGATGTTACTGCTGGGAGGGGCGTTGAGTGAGGGGGAAGGGGGTAGGGGGAATAAGACAGGGAGAAGATGCAGATAAGTAGGCAGAGGGGGCCTCAGGAGGGTCTGCTGGGGAGTGGGAAGAGCCCTAGGAGATTGGGACCTTATCTAGCCCTCTGCGACCTCCTCTGACTACAAACTAACAGCCTCTCATCTTCCCCTAGAATCCCAAGTCTGATTTCATTTGTACATTTATTGAAGATGGTTCTCCAGGAAGGAGAACTTCTCTGTCAAAGGACGCAGTTGAGTATGGGAGCTGGAAGGCTCCTCAGAGACCATCTCGTGCTGGGCACAAAGGGCTGGGGGCTTCATAAATGTCAATGAAAGCAATTGGGGTCTTCTTCACAAAAGAAACTAAAGGCCCCAGGGGCTGGGTGATGTGGCTGACACCAGGTAGGAAGTAGCAGAGTTGGGATTTGAACCTGGATGCTCTGGTACTCCTTCTGCCACAGAGTCTGTATCAGACTGGAGGCCTCCGGAAGGCAGAGCCCGTTTCCTCCTCACCTTTGTCTCTCCCCTGAGAAAATGCAGCTTTAATGAATTATCATTAGTATAACAGATAGGCCAAGGTACTAATGAGCCTGTAAGTGGCCAGGAGGCGAGCAGGATGGGGCCTGGGCATCCATAAACTGGGATAATCCGTCCTTTAATAATTGAGGGTTGGCCCGAATCGGAATCATACTCGGAATATCTTGGGTGCTTAGAAGTCGAAAACCCTCCCCGCCTATTCTGTTCCCCTTTTTGATACGACTGTTGTTCAGATATACAGCAATGTGTATTCAGCCACTGCAACTTAATTAGATTCAATTTGTTAAACTAAATAATTAAACACTGATTTGGAAAGAGTCTCTTGTCTCTGTCCCATCTGGTTCCACTGTTTGCTCAGAAAACGGATTTGGAATCACACCATAAAGATATAGTAGGCCTGCTCTCTTCCCCCACCCCCAGGGCATTGCAGCCCAGGTTTCTTCATTTAATCTTCACCAGCCAGGCATTGATCTAAAAGCCAGGAGACCTGGACTCTATTCCTCTCTCCGCCACTAAATCATCCGGCCAACGGACTTCACCTCTCCAGCCCTCAGAGCCTTTATTTTCCAAAAATGGGGGAGAGAACAGAAAATCTCTAAGGTCTGGTCAGCTCTGAGATATATTATTAGAAGATCTTTCCAGTACTTACACCTTGTGTTCTAAGGCTCCCTCCATGGATTATATTTTCTGTGTTTAAACCTCCTCCAGCTGTGGTCTTTTCTGTCCTAAGGCCCCCTGTGGCTCTGACTTTCCATATTCTAAGGCTCTCTCTGGCATTCTGTGTTCTAAGGCCCCCTCTGGCTCTGGCATTTTCTGTCCTAAGACCCCCTCTGTCTGACATTTGGGGTGCTAAGGCCCTCTCTGACATCCCATATTCTAAGGCTCTCTCTGACATTCTGTGTTCTACGGCTCCCTCTGGCTCTGACATTTGGGGTGCTAAGGCCCTCTCTGATATCCCATATTCTAAAGCCCTATCTAATGAGAGAGAATGCTCTGTCTTAAGGTCCCCTCTGCCTCTGACATTCCAGGTGCTAAAGCCTCTCCAGCACTCTGGATTCTAAGGCCCTGTTCCCCAATTATGGCTCTAAGATGAGACCTTCCTCATACTTGGACATCCCTTGTTATTTTAGCAGATTTGGGGGTGCTTGAGTTAAGCGTGAAGTCATGTGTTTTGATGAGAGGTATCGTGGTAAGGGGCAGATCTCAAATTAGAAGCTCAAATTTGGGTTCAAATCCTTCTTTTGAGACTCCCTTTGTGATCTTGATCAAGCCTTGGACTGAATGAAAAAGCATAAAAGTCCAAAAAGTGTTTGTATTCTGAAGGGGAAAATTAACACTCTCAAGGGAGTGATGTCCTTAAAGGTGCACGGCTGGTTGCAGAAAGTCACAGGGACAGTGTGTGGCTGTCAGCTCCCCTGGCTGTGAAGGGAGAAGATCAGGCTCTGGGGGGTCAGGATGCCCCTTCTATCATAGAACCTGCACTCCCCGGAGCTCCTCTGTCTGAGGTTCAGCTTTGGTGAGGGCCGAGGTCAGAGGGAGCTCAAAGAAGAAACCTGTGAACCTTAAGTCCTGATCTTGAGCAAGCAATTCTGGCACTTGCCTGTATCTGGAAGGGGCACCTAAGCCTGTAAAAAGGGCCCAAGGCCCAAGAACTTGGTCTGAGTTCTGGTACTGGCCTTTATTGGTGGCAGCTCTAAGCAGTTATCCTTCCCCTGCATATTTCAGTTTTCCCCATCTGGAAATGTGACCCCTTCCCTCCCCCATCACAGGGTTGTTGGGAGGGTCAGATGGGCAAACAGAGGCAAAAGCCCCTCCTGATGGACAAGAGAGGGGGCCAGATGCAGGCTGCCTTTCTGAGCAGAGGAGCAGGCTGCCGACTCAGCGTGACCTGGGCTGCTGAGGCTGCTGGTCTTCTGAGGGTGTTTCTTTTATTCTCTGTGCCTCCAGGGAGCAGGAGCACAGAGCATCTGGCCATCACCTGGCACGCAGAGCTGTCACACTGTGGCCTTATGAAAGCACCGCCTGTGCAGCCAGAGCCCTGGTGGTGGAGGCCCTGGCATGATTGCCCCCTCCTGTCATGGATAGGACCCTAGAATATGTAATGCCAGAGCTAGAGGGGACCTTGGAGCATGGAATGTCAGGGGTACATGGAACCTTAGAACATGGATCGCCAGAGCTAGAAGGGGCCTTGGAGTATGGAATGTCAGGGGCAGGTGGAACCTTAGAATGTGGATCGCCAGAGTTAGAGAGGCCCTTGGAGCATGGAATGTTAGGGGCGGTGGAACCTTAGAACGTGGAACACCAGAGTTAGAGAGGCCCTTGGAGCATGGAATGTCAGGGGTACATGGAACCTTAGAACGTGGATCGCCAGAGCTAGAAGGGCCCCTGGAGCATGGAATGTCAGGGGCAGGTGGAACCTTAGAACGTGGATCGCCAGAGTTAGAGGGGGCCTTGGAGCATGGAATGCCAGAACTAGAAAGGGCCTTGGAGCAGGGAATGTCAGGGGCAGGTGGAACCTTGGAACATAGAACACCAGAGCTAGAGGGGGCCTTGGAGCATGAAATGTTAGAACAAAGTGGAAACTTAGAACATGGATCGCCAGAGCCAGAAGGGGCCTCAGAGCATGCACTGTCAGGGGTACATGGAACCTTAGAACATGGAACACCAGAGCTAGAAGGGGCCCTGGAGCATGGAATGTGAGAAGAAAGTGGAACCATTGAACAAGATGTCAGAGTTGGAAGATACCAGAGTAAGAAGTGCTGGGAGCAGCTGGGACTTTGGGCACACAGAACACACAATATTGAACCGACCAGTGCCTTCCCAGGTGCCCAGAAATCCCAGCCAGCAGCCTCTTCCACGGATACCGGCTGGCCTCTGGTCAGGAGCTGGGAGGAGACATGATTGGCTCAGGGATCCCCCAGCCAGTGTGTCAGACCTTGGACCCTGGTCCTCCAGAGTCCCAGTGTGCCAGAGAAGCTTCATCTCCAGCTTCCTTTCATTCCAGAGATATGAAGTGCTTCAGGCTACAGCTCCACATTTATACACCGGAGCTCAGTCTCAAGGACTTCTCACCAAGCCCCCACCCAGGGTTTCTTCTGGGAACATTAAAACTTGGTCTTCACAGCAAAAAAAAAAGAAGTGGGGAGAGGACTCTGTTCCCATGTGAACACTAGAACAGAACCTCAGACATAAGACAGGCTTTATTTTGCCCCGCAGAAAACACAAAGGGCCTCCAGCCTCCTTCCTTCTCCAACGGTCCTGTGTCTTCTAGTGGCCTCATCAGCCCAACCTACAGACTTCTGCCATATTTCCTCTATCAGTCTGTTCATCTGTAAAATGGGACTGTTGAATGAGAGATTCTACAGCTTCATTCTTGCTGTCCACCATCTCAGCGCTGGCCCGTAGGGACCTCTCTGCCCATCCTTATTGCCAAGGAGGGTATAGCTGGCAACCTTCCCCTTCAGGGCTTGTGCTCTCCTGCCATTGATCTTCCACTTACACTCATTGCCCAGTCCATCCCAACTGGTTACCCAGGAAACCACAACATCTTCACAAATAGAAGCTGGTGACTTCAGAAAGGGGAATAAGCAGCTGGAACAGAACAAGATCAAGGAGCCGCAGCCCATCCTCCTGTCCGTACCCATCTCCTCAAAAGAACAAAAAAGCAAGATTATGACGGAGAATCAGCGAATCCATCTGAGGGATTTTCTCGTAGATCCTGTCTTTTTTCCCTCGATTTCCTCCAAGCTTTGGCAGATCTTGGGCACTGTGGGAAGCTGGCCGTCTCCAGAAGCTGATACGAAAATTAAAAATAAAGATCGACTTTCCACGAAGAAAATCTAGTCTGACAACACTAATCACTCAAACCAGGTTTGCTTAGCAGATTGCACATTTGTTTGTCTAAAAAGGGTGTGGAGCAGGGGAGGGGGAATTACCATCTTGTCAAAGATTTTGGGGAAATATGTTTGCCTTGGAGGAGTTGTCATTCCTGCAGAAGCTTCCCCCTCACTGACTCTGGGTGAGGTTTCTCCCTTAGGGTGTTTTTGTCTTTTATGTGTGTCCATATTTCTAGACAGGGCGTCCTTCAGACTGGGACCGTGGCTTTACAAGTCCGTGAGATCTGCCCCTCATGCTTCTGTTGAGTCCAGTTTTGTTCAGTTCATTTTAATTAATCAAGTCCTGATTGTGTGTTACTTATATGCCATATATTCTGGGGAACTATGGAACAAAGATTCTAGAAGGAACCTCAAAGGCCACTTTGGCCAATCACCTCATTTTTACAGATAGCTGGAACCTTAGAACATGGAATGTCAGAGCTGGGAGTGAGGGCAAGGTGATTTTTCCCGAGGTCATACAACTGGCCAGTATCAGAGGTCAGGTGTAAATCCAGAACCTCAGACTCCAGGACCAACAAATGCAGTGTGGTTGTCAGACATATCCGATTCTTTATAGCCCCATTTGGGATTTTCTTGGCAAAGATACTGAAGTGCTTTGCCATTTTATTCACCAGCTTATTTTACAGGTAAGGAAACTGAGGCAAATGGGATTAAGTGACTTTCCTGGGACAAACAGCTGGTGCCTGAGGCCCTATCTCAGGGAGGAGATGGAAATAGAACTGGACTAGGAACTCTTGAATATAGAATATAGGATTTTCCTTTTTTGTCTCTTTTTTTTAATGGCTTTTTATTTACAAGATATATGCACAGGTAATTTTTCAGCATTGACAATTGCAAAATCTTTTGTTCCAACTTTTCCCCTCCTTCACCCCACCCCCTCCCCCAGATGGCAGGTTAACCAATACATGTTAAATATGTTAGAGTATAAGTTAAACACAATATACGTATACATGTCCAAATAGTTATTTTGCTGCACAAAAAGAATCAGACTTTGAAATACAATTAGCCTGTGAAGGAAATCAAAAATGCAGGCAGACAAAAATAGAGGAATTGGGAATTCTATGTAATGGTTCATAGTTATCTCCCAGAGTTCTTTCACTGGATATAGCTGGTTCAGTTCATTACTGCTCTGTTGGAACTGAGGGTTCATCTCATTGTTGAAGAGGGCCATGTCCATAAGAATTGATCATCATATAGTATTGTTGTTGAAGTAGATAATGATCACCTTGTTCTGCTCATTTCACTCAGCATCAGTTCATGTCAGTCTCTCCAGACCTTTCTGAAATCATCCTGCTGGTCATTTCTTACAAAACAATAATAGAATATAAGATTTTCAAACTGACATCTTTTGTTTTTATACCCATTTTTATTTCCACATACATCGTTCCTTCTTCCCCTATCAAGAAAACTACCCTTGTAACAGAGGAAAAGAGGGAACAAAAAAAAGCAATTCAACATCAACTGAATATAGTAGTATATATAGCATTTCATCTCCATAGTTCCCCACTTCTGCAAACAAGAGAGAGAGATACATTTTCTCATATTTTTTCCTGCATAATTGTGGTCATTTGGTAAAAACATCTTGATCTTTGTCTCACCACCAAATTTTTGTGACTGGAGGACAGAGGGAGGCTGACCACTTTGTGCAGCTCTGGAATTCACTTAAATCCAATTCATGCATTCATGATATTCATGATTCTGATTTATTTAAATCCAATTCATCCAAATCATCCACTTCACCCGTGGGATGTCATTGGTCCTTTTCAAGAATTAAGGATGAACAACAACAATGTAGTGAGATACCTCACTACATTAATTAATTTTTATGTATTAATTACATAATATTATACAATGTTAAAATTGAAAAGAACCCTCAGAATCCTTTAGTCCCCTAATTTTCCAGATGAGCAAGTGGGCCCGGTGAAGGAACTCACTAATGAGTCACGGGAAGGTCTGGGACCAGATGCCAGATCTCAGCCTGAGAATGTTTTATTGTACCGCCCAATGGAGGCCTTAACTCGGCCCACACAGGAACTGTCAGAAAGGCCTCCGGGGGGGGACAAATTGGGTCAGTCCTCTACATGTACTTTCAGCAGCCCCAGACTTTGCTCCTTGCTTTACTCATCTGTCCGTGACCTCTCCTTCCCTCTCTCCCAGCATGCTGAATCAGTCCCAAGAATCAGCAGGTGACGTGGATAAGGTTTCCAGAAAAAAACAAACAGGAAGGAAGGTGGATAGAGATGGAGGTGGCAGAGGAAGGGGGAGGAAAGTAGGGATAGGAGCAAAATAAAAGAGGGAGCCTTAGCGGGAGAGAAGGGAAGGATCAGCCAGGGCATGAGGAGAACAGACTGTTTTGTTACCCCTCCAGAACTCCAGGCAACTCGAGATGAGGCTTCGTTAAATTGGGCCTTGTCTGTGAGTCCAGCACTTCAGGGTAAAGGGGTGTTTGAAGCTAGGGAAGCAGTGAGCTGCCTAATGATAGAGTAATTAGAAAGCCCAACCTTGCAGGGTCTGGAGAAATTGATTTTCTCGGTGCCATTTTTCCTAATGAGTCATGAATCCCTGTTTCCATCCCATCCTGACTCTCCCTCCCCATTGAGAAGGAAGACGATGGCGTCTCTGAGCTGTCACCCAGCCCAAGTTCCTGGGACCAGGGGTACTAAGAGGGAGGAAGACTTCCGTTTGGAAATGCCCTTGGTGAAAGCGGAGGCCCCTTAGTCAGAACTGTGGAGGGAGTGCATTTTCTGGCTGTGTTTGTGGACAGCTCCCAACTGGGGGGCTGGAGTAGGGGGTGGGAGGGCGGGAGGAGGCTTCTGTGCACTTCAAAGAGAATGCCAGCCAAACAGTTTATTGCCAGCAGAAAGACAATTCCTTGGTTGCTTTCTTTATAAGGAAAAAAAAAAAGATAAATAAAAGCTTCCAATTAAAATGAAAACTTAATTGTTTTCACATACTGGCTTTCATGAGGCTTTAACTGAAATGAAAGGGAATTATGTAGGAAAAAAAGCTATGGTGAACGCAACAGGGGATGACTGTGTGGTGTGTAATCTATGCCAGAGGGACAGCTACAGTGCACACGTTATAGGGGGAGAATGAGGAGTAGACAGCTAAAGTGGCATTTATTCCAAGTGAAGAGAAACTCTGTGGGAGAAGGAACCACTTCATCTTTGTCCCTGAACCCCAACGTCTATAGGGCACAGGACCTGGCAAATAGTAAATGTTTTGATTGATATGATTTGATCTTATTGATTGATATACCAGGGAAATAGGGATGGTGTGTGGACTTAGGGTTCAGAACTCACAGATACCTGGAAGGGATCTCAAAACAGAACAGAGAATGCTAGGGCTAGAAAAGACATAAGGACAACATTTGGGGACTAGATGGGACTTAGAACGTAGAACGCATAATGTTACACGGCTTCCTCATTCTATAGATGCATGCTATGTCCCAGACTCGGCTGTGGACTCAATCTGAGCTCATCCTTGGGGGCTTCTCTCTAAAAATTTCCACTTGGCTTATACCCCAACCCAAAATTTCCTCTGGGAACATCAGAATCAGGTTCCAAACCGTGCAAGTTTTCAGACTAAAAAAACATCAAAAATAGGGAAGGTTTTCTTCAACTAAGAGAAAATCAATAAAACCATATACTAGCCAATAACCATCAAGTCAAGTCCTCTTCTCTCTAAGGGGTGTTTTTTTCTTAAGAACCCATGGATCCCCAGGCCATAATCTGAACAGGGTACCCTTGGAAGAGAAGAGCACTCAAGATTGGTGGCGGGGGGGGGGGGAGGATTAATCAAATCTGGATGAGTCCCAACTTCCCTAAAAATCTATACAGTGTTCCAGTCTTACAGTTCTATCCTAAGTGCCCCCACACTCCCAAGCAAAGGGAAGGAACTTGAGATCAGTCAAGCAACCTCTGCGTTCTCTAATGGCCTGACTTCCAGACATCACAGAGCTACCTTTGGCTTGAGAGCCATTCTTCCAAGAACTGAAAAAAGAACTGAGGTGACGAAGTCAAGGCAGCTTTGTCTATGGTGAGCCCATCTCCCCTAAGAGCCTATATAGTTAATCTTGTGCTATAGCCCCTCAGTAGGGAGAGAACCTTGAGCCCCCATTCTCTAAGAACCTGTATAGTTACTATCAACCTGTATCCCTCAGCGGAGAAAGAACCTCAGGCTTACCAGAAAGTTGACCTGCAGCCCTGTATTGTCCATAACTCACAGTACCAGTGAAGGTCAGAGTCTAGATGCCCACGTGCTGATGGGTTTATGACTCGTGGCTCTGGTTCTTGGCTGGCACCAGGAGTTCTTCTGCTTTGTCTAGGGACAGCCCTGCAGGCCCACCATCGTCATGCCCTACACAGTCCAGACTTCCTCTGCTTTCACCCATTTGTTGCCGTCTCTGGTGTCATGAGGTGGGAGGGGACGAGAAGCCCTGGAGAGCACCTTTCCCGTCTGTCGGATCTCCCTCTTTAGTCTTCTCCAATCTGTAGAGAGCCTTCTTTTCAAGTGAGAGCATTGGTCATGAACTTGGATCTTGGGACACAAGAGGGTTATATACTGTGCTGGTACTTACACTACCCAGAGTAATACTGAGTCCCAGAGAAGAGAAAAATTACTCAATATCATACATCTTCTGAGAAGTAAAAGATCTATGTGCACACTATCCAGGGAGCATGAGGAGGGGCAGGGGAGTAAACATTATCTAGCATGTTTACAATGGAAAGAATCTCAGGGGAATGGATTGGACTAGATCATAGGCTCTTAATCTTTTTTTTCTGCCCTATATCCCTTTGGCAGTCTGGTAAAGCCCTTCTTAGAAAATTGTTGTTAATGTATAAAATAAAATACATAGGATTATACAGGAAACTCATTACATTGAAATGTGGTTATCAAAATATTTTTTTGAAAAAACTGGAGAAATGTTAATTATCACTCTATATATAATATGAATGACAATTCTATCTAAATTAATTTACTTATTCAATGTCATACCAATTAAATGCCAAAGGATTACTTTATAGAGTTAGAAAAAATATAATTACAAATTTCATCTAGAGGAACAAAAAGTCAAGAGTCTCAAGGGAATTTATGAAAAAAGAGGGGGTGGGGAGAAAAGTGAGCTTAGGAGCTTCAGATCTCAAACTAGAGTTTGAGTAGTAATTATAGAAAGTAATAATCACCAAAACAATTTGGTACTGGTTAAGAAATATAGAACATATTAGGTTCACAATATGAAAAAGCATAAACCCAAAGATCCTAACTATTGGAGCAGAAACTCACTATTAGACAAAAACCATTAGGAAAACTGGAAAGCAGTTAGGCAAAAACTGGATTTAGACCAATATATCATTCCATATGGACTTCAAGTGAGAACATGGTTTAGATCATCTACAACGTGTATATCATAAACAAATTAGAGAGCAGGTTTATGGTTAGAGTAAGAATTAACAAGAGTTATAGGATGAATCATAGAAGGTAGACAATTTTGATTACATAAAATTTTAAAGGTTATACAGCTAAAATTAGAAGAAAATGGATAAATGGGAGGAGGGAATCTTTGTAACATGTTTCTCTGAGAAAAGTCTCACTTCTAAGATCTATAGAGAATTGATTCAGATTTGTAAGAATAAGAGCCTTTCCCCAACTGATAAAGAGTCAAAGGATTAAAACAGGCAGTTTTCAGAGAAAGAAATCCAAGTTATTAATAGATACCATTAAAATTAAAGTAATGAAGATTAAAACAGTTTTGAAATACAAACTCACACCCATTAGATTAGCAAAGCCAAACAATAAAAGGAAAATGCCAAATGCTGGAAGGACTATGAGGAAACAAGCTGTTAATGTTAATGTTACTGGTGGTCAAACTGTTTTACTAGTCCAGCCATTCTGAAAAGCAATTTGGAACTATGACTCCAAAATTATTGAACTGTGCATTATCTTTGACTCAGGGATACCACCCACTATTTCTATGCTCCGAGAGATTAAAGAAAAAGGGAAAGGATTCACATACAACAATATTTATATCAGCTCTGTTTGCTGTGACAGACACTGAGGAGATAGCCATCAACTGGGGAAAGACTGAACAAATGATGGTTTATGAATATAATGTAATACTATCATTACAAGAAATGAAAGGAATGGTTTCAGAGAAATCTGGAAAGACTAGTATGAACTGATACAGAGTGCAGTGAACAGAACCAGGAGAACAATTTACACAAGAAAACAGTTTGCACAATAAAAATATTGTAAAGACAATCGAATTTGAAAGTCTTATGAATTCTGATCACCACTTTGATCAACACAATGACTAACGATGATTGCAGAGGACTCATCATGAAACAAGCCTCCTGACCTCCTGAAAGAGAGATGATAGATGCAGAGCTCAGATTAAGACATATATTTTTTGGATATAGACAATGCAGAAATGTGTTTTGCTCTACTATGCACGTATGTAACGGGATTTTTTTTTCTTTTTCAATGGAAAAAAAGGAATCATTAGGAAAAAATTCATTAAAAAAAAGTTCATGGATCCCAGTTTAAGAAGAAATAAGATAGATAGTATCTAAGGTCCCCCTTAGCTCTGAACCCCCCAATTATTTGGTAAAAGAAGGCTTCATGGGGGAAATTAGTGATTCTAACTGGATTGTAGTCCTAAAGCACATGAACATCTGCCCCATAGCCTAACCTTGTTTCCATATCCTTCTCTAATTGGTCTCCAACCCATATTACTTCCTGATTCTCCCTTTTCTGAATCTTATGCTCTGGTCAGACAAATTTATTCACTAACTCATGAATATGACTTTTGTTATCCCACTTTGCTTATGCATTTTCTGCCATCTGGATTCCACCACATCCTCCTCATCCCTCATGATTACAGCCTGGCTCATATTGTACTTCTTCCAAGATCACCTGCAGCTAGGATGATAGCCATAAGAGTAGAGTTCAGGGAATAGATGCAGGAGACATGAAAGTGAGGATGACTCTACATAGATACGGGGGGTGAGGAAAAGTGAGCAGTGGAAAGTTAATCTGAAATGGAGTCATGAAAAACCAGACACAACTGAAAATAGTTTGAACAAGTGATTATTGCTATTCTTTTCTCTGCCTTTCTAAAAAAAAGTCAGAGGTTCTGGTTTCAAATGCAAGTTATATCACTTCTGTATGACCTTAGGCAAAACCTAAAACAGAATTTAACCAGTAACAATCCTTTATTTGTCTCAGAAGAGTGTGCCACATTCCCACTCAGTCCTGGAACCATAGCACAGGGAAAGAGTAAATAAAACTTCTGTGTTCAGATAAGCTGATGGGAAGCTGAGAGGGTGATAGAATTTACAGCTAGAAAAGGCCTCAGAGCTGCTCATCTAGTCTGGAGATTATGAACATTTTGTGACTCATACACCAGTCTGAGATAGTCTATGGGCCCCCTCTCAAAATCATGCTTTTAAGTGCATAAAATAAAATCCAAAGGAAACCAAATGATATTGGAATACAATTATTATTTTTTTTAAATTAAGAATCTTTTAACCAACTGAGGACTCGAGAGGTTCCAGGAATCCTAGCTTTTGAGTTGAGAGATACCTCGGTGACCATCCAATCCAAGACTCTCATTGGACATTGACTTTTTAGGAGTTCACTGACCCAGTAATGGTGAGTGGAGAGAAGGGGATGAGTGTAAGGAATGACAGGACTAAGATGGCTCCCAATAGAGGGTTCTTTTCTAACTACTCCAGAATCCATTCCATGAGCTGCCAGCCAGCTTTGGTGAGAGGGTGGCTGAGTCGTGGCCATCCATCCATCCCTTTTCAACCATCTAAACATGGGTGCAGCACGATTTTTCCTTTTTAAAAGAAAGTGACAATAAAACCGTTACTGGCCCACCATAGTCTCAAAAGGGGCTTTTTTCAACACCACCTAACACGTTCGTGAGTTTTCATCCATTTTCTGGTCTCCTGTTTCTCCCGTGCTTTGTCCTCTGCCAAATGCATTTGTTTCTATGGCAACAGGACAGAGGGCAGAAGCATCCTCACTGAGGGACTGGGGCTCTCTTAATGCAGCCCTGCAAGGTAGCACAGGCCTGGGGGCTCCGGTCAGAGAGAAATTAGGCCACAAAACAAGTGAAATCTGGCAGTGACAGCTGTGCTGCTCACAGAATCACTGTGGGTGCTCAAACAGAATAAAACTCCATTTCTTCTGGAATAGTCTTTAATATGAAATAATAAAATAGCCCGTAATACAGATTTATCACAACAGATTCCGAATGGCCGTGTTTCCAAGCCCCAGAATGGCAGCATTTGAAGGAACTCCAGAGGCTATCTAACCTAACCAACTGGGCCAAGATCCCCATCTGCATTCTTTTTGAGCTAATGGTCTTTGTCTTTGTCTTGAAGACATCCAGTGATGGGGAGCTCACTACTTTATGAGGCAGTCTCTTCCAATCTGGGACAGCTCTAATTGTCAGGGAATTCATTTTTCCCCCTTGACATCCAATAAAAATCTGCCTCTTTATACTGTTCACACATTTCTCCTTACAAGCCTCCCAAGTTAAGAACTCCTAATCCAATCCAGTCCCCTCATTTATATTGAAGGAAATCAGAGAGGTTTTGTGGCCAACAAATTTGTGGCTTCTCTGTGGCCCCAAAGGACAAAACTAATCCATCTTTCTAGTAATGGCCCTATGAAGACTTTGTCTTCTACTTGGAGAGGGTAATCATATGCTCTGTAAATTCTCTGTTCCTCAGGCAGCTGAGCACAGAAGAAAGGGAGCTGGATTCCAAGTTGGAAAGGCTGGAAATTGAGTCCTTCCCCAGATATTAGACCAACTGCTTTATCATCCTCATATTCAATTTCTTTATCTGTAAAATGGGATGATAATTACATTTAGCTCACAAGATTGTTGTGTGTATCCAGTGAGATAATGTATATAAAGGCTTCCACAATCCTTGGAATGTTACATCAATGGTGTCTGACATCCTCCTCCTCCTCTTCTTCCTCTTTCTCTTCCTCTTCCTCCTCCTCCTCCTCATCATCATCATCACCATCCTCACTCCAGTTTTGCATTCACTCAAGCTTTTCTTACAATTGGAATGTGCTACTCAGCTCTGAGGCTGGAGGATGTTTTTGCCTTTCTTTGAATTTCCAACACTTACCACGGTACCTGGCAATGAGAACTTAATAAATGCTTGTTGCCTGACTCTTTGGGGAAACATCCATAGCCTTCTCACAGTTGTATTGGAAACAGGAGGGTCTAAGCCATTTTTAATTAACCAGCAAACGTGCACCCGGCCCCTTGTGTGTGACTAGAAGTTCTCATTGTGTGAGTCTAAGGAAGGAAACGTGCTGGACCCTCGAGAAGCTTACAATCAGATCAGAGGGATGGGACACACACACATGCACCTTACACAGGCAAAACAGTATACAGTGAAGCATCAGTTTGCTTAGGGAAACCTGTGAGTTCAATAAATGCAGACATCACTTTGTGCAAAGATATTAAAAGAGAAAGCCTTCTGGAGGACTGAGATTTGACTAGACAGGGAAAGGAGAAGGGCTTGCCAAGGACCTCATTACTATTGCCAGCCTCCACATCGAACTGAATTCAGTAGATATTCCTTAGGTACTTACCATGTACATTAAGCCAATTATTTAGTCCATAAGCATTTATTAAGTGCCTACTATATACGTGGCATGATACAAAGTATTAAATCCAGGGTCCCTGAGCCCATGATACCTTATTAATCAATCAACCAATCAATTACCGAGCACTACTACATGCAGAAACAGTATTAAGAACTTTTGTTGGGGCAGTTAGTTGGTGCAGTGGCTAGAGAACCAGCCCCGAAGTCGGGAGGACCTGAGTTCAAATATGGCCTCAGACACCTAACACTTCCTGGCTGTGTAACCCTGAGCAAGTCACTTATCCCCAACTGCCTCAGGGGAAAAAATAATAACTTTTGTTAATAAAAATAAAAGACAATGTCTACTCTCAAGGAGTTTACATTCTTGGTATAATAGCAACACGTGGATTTATTTTATATGATCCATTTAAAGTTCACAAAGCAGTTTAGTCTTCATTATCTCATTTGCTTCTCATAGAATTCCTTCTGAGATCCACTTCTTATTATCTTATTATATATATACATATATTATCTGATAATGTGTTTGATACTTGACAATTTGCAAGCACTCGGAATTGGTATTGATTGGTATAATTACCTTCATATGACATGGGCTTGGTTAAGGTCACCAGTTTAGTGTCACAGCTGTCAACTCCTTCTTCCAGAGTTCCCACCCTCTAAGAATGCTCATCAAGTACAGAAGATAGAAACTGTGATGGACATAGAGAGACCCAAGCGGAGAGGGAGCCTCTTATCATTTAATTTATTATCGCCCACCCCACCCCACCCCTACCCATTCCCTTGCCATTGGACTATTCAATACTTTTTCACTTGTGGCCAACTTTTCTTGACCCTATTTATGGTTTTCTTGGCAAAGATACTGGAGCACTTGGCCACTTCCTTTTCCAGCTCCTTTTACAGATGAGGAAACCAAGGCAGACAGAGTTACGTGACTTGCTCAGGATCACACAGCTAGGAAGTGTCCGAGGCTGGATTTGAACTCAGCAAGAGGCTTCCAGATTCCAAAACCAGTCTTCTAGCCACTTTTCCACTGAGCTGCCTTCCCTGTCCTGTAAGGTATCACTAATCCCCAAATCTCCGGGCCAGTGCTCCATCCATCGCACCACCTAGTAGGCTCAGATGGAGAAACTGGTTAAAGCGACTGCACTTGATTAATAATCTATACATTATAAGGGACTAAGACAGGATGTTTTTGCAAAGGCAATTGGAGTTAAGTGACTTGTCCAGGATCACACAGCCAGGAAGTATTAAGTGTCTGAGACCAGAGTTGAATTCTGGTCCTGCTGAGTGCAGGGCTGGTGCTGTGTCCACAGGGCCATCTAGCCCCCAGGATTTAAGTTCAGTCCGCTGAACTTCCTAGCTGCCCTTTCTCTGCAATCTATCAGCCAACAAGCACTTATTAAGCACTTACTAGGGTTGCAGACACTCTGTCGAGTGAACCTCCCTCCCCGGTTTCAAATTTTGCTCTCTCTATTAAATTACAGAGAGATTGAACTAGGTGATTCCTATGTTTCCTTCCCACTCTAAATCCTACAAGGAATGGTTAGAAAACTGGAACCCGGGGAAATAAAATAAGAAAAATGGCTACCAGAGGGTGAGCAGGAGGGCTCGGCTCTGATTTCCTGCGGCTGCCATGTTGGGGCAAACTCCCTGTCTAGGGACCGTCCTGCAGCTTCTTTATCCATAAGATTTGAGGACATTTTCTGAGTCCAGCCCTCCTGTCAGCCTGGTTTTCAATGTTTTCTTTGAGCCTAGAAGTAGAATTCCGTGGGGGATAAAAGGGAGTGTAGGCCGGAGTCGTGAGTGTGTGAGTGAGTGTGTGTGAGTGTGGAGAGCAGGGGCTGAATTCTTGCGCACAGCCTGCCCCGTGCTCCTGAGCTGTGGAGATAAATGCAGTATTGAGCTGCCAGGGCTTGGTGTATGAATTATACATCGGAACATATCACAGCGCTTCTCCCCAACAACTCACCACATGACAGTTGGCTTTAATGAGGGGTCAGACAGCTGGATCCTCACTTAATACTCTGAAAACCTACCCCCTCTTTGTCCATCTAGCAGAAGGAAATTGCCAGACATCAAAAGAGCCCCAAGACCCTCTGGGAGGGAGCAACTCTTTAAAAATAGATATAATGGGGAGGAGGAAACAACCGGACGGAGCTTTCACTCCAATTATTACGAAAGGTTGTGCAACATGCAAGCCTTTTAACCTGTCAGCCCTCGGGCCAGAGACAGACCCTCTGCCGAGTTTGTTGGAAGGGGCTTAGCCAAGGCAAGCTCAAAGCCAAACGGGAATCAAAGATCAGACATTCAGAGCTGGAAGGAACCTGGCCCACACCAAGGCCCCCACCCACACCATTTTGCAGGTGAGGAAATCAAGGCACAGGATAGGCTGAGTGACTCGCCCAGAAAATCACATATGGCTGAAATAGAATTTGAACCTGGGTCCCTTACATCCAAGATTCTCTTAAACCAAGGCCTAAGGATGGTCCTGCTCAAGGAAAAATCACTGATCCTGTCCCAAAGATTGATTGGTCAATCAGTCAGTAAAATGACTTGTTCAGGATCATTTAACTAGTAAGTGGCTGAGAAAAGATTCAAATTCAGGTCTTCAGGACTCCAGATGTGATTCTGTGTGTATATGTGTGTGTGTCTGGATCGCTCTCTCTCTCTGTCTCTCTCCTATATACATGTATGTGTGTTTTTCTGTGTATGTGTATTTATTATATGTGGATAGTTGTTGTTCACTCCTTTCAGTTTTGTCCCACTCTTTGTGGCTTCATTTGGGATTTTCTTGGCCAAGTATAGGAGTGGTTTGCCATTTCCTTCTCCAGCTCATTTTACAGAGGAGGAAACTGAGGCAGACAGGAATATTGGCTTTCCTAGGGCTAGGCACATAGTAAGTGTCTGAGGGTAGATTTGCACCCATGGAGATGAGTCTTCCTGACTCCAGGCTTGGTCATTTATCCACTGCACTGTCTGGCTCTGTGCGTGCATGTATGTTTATGTATGTGTACACACATATAGATGTAACATATCATACAATTGTATACTTACCCATACAGATATAAAATATACCATATACATATATATTCCCATACATATATGATATAATGTCATATATATACAGACACATCCACACACATATATGTACACATATGTGAGTGACGTGGCCAATGTGGGTATTTGTTTTTCTTGACTGTATATTTGTTACTATGGTTGCTTTTAAAAAAAAACCCGAGATATGGGAGATGGGAAAGGAAGAAATAAATGCTTGTTAATTAAAAAAATAAAATTAAAAACAGATCCTCTGGTTACTATAATCCTGGAGAAGTTCAGTTAGCTCTCTAAGTATCAGTTTCCTCATTTATGAAATAGGAAGAACATTACTTTCTTCATCCATATCAGAGGATTGTTTTGATTAAAGTGTTTTATAACCCATAAGCCCCTATAGAAATGTAAGACTTTTACCAGGGATCAAACAAGTCACTTACCCTGTCTTAGTTTGTTTCCTTTTCAATCAAGCATCTCCTGATTCCTGTTCATCAAGAAAACCTCTAAAGATGGAAGAAGTCACTTAGAGCAATGGGGACTCACAGATCTAGAAGAAAAACACATGCACGTTGTGTCCAAAAAATATAAAAATCATGCAATATTAGTCTGGAAAGGTAGGTCAAAGCCAGACTGTGGGGGATCTTAAACAATAGGCAAGCATTTCAACTCTTTTATTGTTGAGGTACTAGGGAGCCATGTAATGTTTTAAAGCAGACCATTAACAGGAGCAGACCTGAACATGAGGAAGATTGGTAGGTGGCTCTGGGAGGAAGCAATCAGACATAAAGACCAACCAGGAGGCTATTGCAATTGGCCAGCTGAAACATAATAAGGCCTGCACTATTGTGACCAGTGGAAGGAACAGAAGTGAGAGGTAATATGGAAGTAGACTAGATGGAACTTAGCAAAGGACCCTACAGAGGGGAAGGAGGAAAGGGAGATAAGGAAAACTCCCAAGTTTGAATCTGGATAATTGGGAGAATGGCAATACATCAGATAAAAAAGGAAGTTGGGAGAAGCAACATGTTCGGGAGAGTCAGTGAATAAATATAGAGCATCCATCCGGAGTTGTTCAGCATCTAGCACGGCATGCTGCACATAGTAGGGACCCTTGTTGAACCGAATATTCATCAGGCAGTTGGAAATAAGGACAATAGTAATAGAAATCATCATAATATTTCTTTCAAAATCTAGAGTCCTGGCAGAGGAGATTAAAATCATATGGGAACAGGATGTGGTATACATTATACTTATCATCCTGTCTGCTGTTGCTGCTGCATTTGTACAGAGGATGCTGGCAGAGCACCCACAGGGAACAAGCTGACATCCTGATACTTTTATTCAACTACCAAAAACAGTGTTGTGGGGTTTTTTAATCTACCTGAGCAGTAGTCCATAGAACATTAAATATAAAAGCTTAATGGTAGGAATACCAACTTGTCCCAGGACCGTTTCTATGTGAGCCCCATTGAAAAAGATAAGATGGATAAAATTATAATAATAGTTGACATTTATAATATGTGTATGTATCACTCTATGGTTTGTAAATCATTTTTATATACGTTATCTCCTTTAGAAGTGAAATGCTGTCTTGTAATGAGAAGAACACTAGGCTAGGGGTCTGGAGAGGCCTCGATTCATGTCCTATTTCTAACATTTACTAGCAGTGTGAATAGGGCTCATACCTGTATTTCTTTATATGGGGAGCTCCCATGTGAGGGAGGAAATTCTCTCTAACAATGCAGGTCAGTACCTACTCTGTAACTCAATCTTCGAGAAATGCTGAGAGAAGAAAGAAAGAAAGAAAAAGGAAGGAAGGAAGGAAGGAAGGAAGGAAGGAAGGAAGAAGGAAGGAAGGAAGAAGGAAGGAAGGAAGAAGAAAGAAAGAAAGAAAGAAAGAAAGAAAGAAAGAAAGAAAGAAAGAAAGAAAGAAGAAGAAAGAAAGAAAGAAGAAAGAAAGAAGAAAGAAGAAAGAAAGAAAAAGGAAGGAAGGAAGGAAGGAAGGAAGGAAGGAAGGAAGGAAGGAAGAAGGAAGGAAGAAGGAAGGAAGGAAGAAAGAAGAAAGAAAGAAAGGAAGAAAGAAAGAAAGAAAGAAAGAAAGAAAGAAAGAAGAAAGAAAGAAAGAAAGAAAGAAAGAAAGAAAGAAAGAAAGAAAGAAAGGGAGGGAGGAAGAGAAAGAGAGGGAAAGGAAAGGATAGAGAGACAAAGAAGCAAGGAGAGCTGAAACTAGAAAGAACTGAGTTTAAATACCACCTATGATACATACTGGCTATGTGATGCTAAGAAAGTCACTTAAATCTCTCAGTGTTCTGGGCAATTCTTAGTTAAAATTTCAGAGAAGGGGTCAACTGTCAATTATCCATCTATGTCTATCTAACACATATCTATATCTATCCATCTACCATATCTCTGTCTGTATGTCTTCAGACTCTGATAAAACAAAGTCTATGGGTTTGGGTTCTTTTCTTCCTGCACCAAAAAATCTGAGGAAGAAACAAGTTAGATTCCAGGCACTCAGCTGACATTGTTTTCGTCTCATATCTAAGAAAAAAAAGTCAGCCATGTAACAAAAACAGGTGCTCTAGATTCTCTGTATAATGGTCAACAAGCAAGGAAAAAAAAAAAAAAAAAAAAGGTGGTGTTAGACCTGGAAAGCCAGTCCAGTGCAGTGGGTAGGGTTCTGGATTTGGGAGTTTCATAATCTAGGTTCAAATCTTTGCTTTGCCATTTAGTACCTGCGTGACATCGGGCAAATCAGGCAGTCAGTAACCATTCATTAAGCACCTACTATGTGCCCTTCTGGCATCTGTTTGATGTAACACTGGGATGCCTTTTCAGAATCGTGTTTTAAAATGCTTGAGATAAAATGCAGGGGATGACAAAGGAAACCATTTCTTTTGAATAACACATTTTTGAAACCCAAACAATGGACCCCTGAAATTTATCCCAGATTAAAACCCTCTAGACTAATCCAACCCATACCTGAACCTGAAACCCCCCACAACATCCTGTTAGACAGTGAGTGGGATGGACTCCAACAGGGAATTCTCCGCCACTCCATTTTTAAGACTGCTTTCATTGCTATGAAATTGTTCTCCATATTGAGTAGAAATTGGCCTTCCTCCAATCTTCACACACTGATTCTGTTCTGCCCCCTGCTACCACATGAGATAAATTGGCAACTGTGACAGCTCTTCCAATATTTGAAACCCTCTAAGCAACTATCAGTGACTTGTTTTCCCCACTTATGAAGCAGGTAGAATCATCCGTGGTTGTCGAAAAAAAGGTGATGGTGGTGCTTAAGCAGAAAGAGCTGACATTTATATGTGGCACTTTGTATATGAGATTCCCTCGGATATTCACTTCCCTCTGTGAGACAGGGACTACACGGTTTGCTCTTACAGTCTTACAAATGACTCGACCAAGGTGATGTAAGTAAAGTGGGCTAGGTTTGCGTCCTAGCCAGGGTCCTGGCCACAAGTTTGGGGATTATCAATAACTGATGCTCCTACAGATGCTTCTGGGATTTCCTGCATCAGATCAAGCCTGCTGGGCCCCGGTCCGACACATCCACCTCCGCTCCCTCAATGGCCCGCTAGGGCTCCAGGCAGGGCCACCCCCAAAGCACTGAGTCAGAAATCATCTCCTTCAAAGGTTCAGAAACCCAGGGAAGGACAGGGTTCTGAGGCCTGAAGCCTCGGGAGCCTCTGGCTGCTGGGGGTCGGGTTGGGGAACCATCCAGTGTGCCTTGGGAGACCTTCTCCTCAGGCCCTGCTCGGCCTTGCGTGGCAGGTTCCAGCAGTTATGGGAATTTGGACTCCATGGGCTGCAGTCTAGAGAGACTGAGCTGTGTCTGTCCCTTTCGGGGGGAGGGAATAATGCTGGTCCTGGAGCCAAGAAGTGAGCCGGGGTCATTTCACAGGATTTGGCCCTGGGTCTGCCACATGAAGGGACAATAGGAAGCTCCGGGATTGTCTGATCTGTCTCTCCATCTATAATCCTAGCATTTTGTAGATGAAGTGACCGAGTCCGGTAGAGGTCAGGGCCCCATGGAATGGCAGAGCCAGGATTTCAGCCCAGATGCCAAACACAACCCCCTGCTGAGCGGGGTGGCCACCCTGGGCAAATGGCTTCTTCTGTGAGCCTTAGTTTTTTCATCTATGAAATGGGTGCCCTATTCTGTCTGACAAGTAATAAGGCTGGTTAAATCAGGTCCCTTTTCCCAGATGAGGCGTGGGAAGCCCAGCTGAATAGAGAGAGTGTTTGGAACTCTAGCCTCCTACAGTCGTTTATAATATTGTGAAATAGAGACCCTGTAGGAACCCAAAACAGGAGGTAACTCCGTCATTCTACAGATTGAGGAAACAGCCTCTGAGCAGTGACCTGCCCGGGAGCAGGCGTGCAGAAATCCCCCGTGGGCCTCCACGGCAAGGGCTCGGGCCCTCCTTCTCCGTTATCTGCCTCTGCAGAGGCTCTCAGGAACCCCAGACTTTGGCCATTGGTGCCCCACTCTGCTGGGGGAGGGAGAGGAGTCAGGAAGTGGACTCTGAGTCCTAGGGCTAGGCTAAAGCTATGTCAGCCAGCCACAATCGTGGACTCTTAGACCTTTATCCCTAATGAGCCCCCAGGGGAGCAGCGGGAGCGGCTCCCTCTAAATCCCTGCGCTTGGCCCTTCTCTCCCCCATTGTTTCCAGGGATGCTCTGAACGAACAAAGCCATCATGCTTTTTTCCAAGGCGGCTCTCGGGCTCAGAACTTACTGTCACAGCCCTGAATTATTCAATTATTAATGGGGGCCTGGGAGCTCCAGGATATTTGATATCTTGATGATAATGCACATTTGCTCAAGCTTTTATTCAGGTTATGTGACTCGTTTTTCCTCACAATGGCCCTGTAGATAGGAAGTAAAAACAGTATTTTTTTTCTATTTTATGGATGGTGAAACTGAGGCTAGGAAAGGCTAAGTGAGTCAGCCTTCTCTCCTGCCTCTCAACCTTTTCAGGGGCTGAAATTAATCCCATGCCCGAAATATATTCCTCTTTAGCAGAATCCCTTATTTTTATTTATTTATTTTTATTAAAACTTTTTATTTACAAAACATATGTATGGGTAATTTTTCAGCATTGACCCTTGCAAAGCCTTTTGTTCCAAATTTTCCCCTCCTTCCCCCACCCCCTTCCCTAGATGGCAGGTAGCACAATATATTAAATATGTTAAAGTATATGTTAAATTCAATATATGGATACATATCCATACAGTTATCTTGCTGCACACTAAAAACCAGATCAAGAAAGAAGGAAAAAAACTATGAAAGAAAACAAAATGCAAGCAAACCAGAGAGAGTGAAAATGCCATGTTGTGATCCACACTCAGTTCCCATAGTTCTCTCTTGGGTGTAGATGGCTCTCTTTATCACTGCACAAGTGCAACTGGTTTGAATCCTCTCATTGTTGAAGAGAGCCACATCCACCAGAATCGATCATCATATAGTCTTGTTGTTGCTGTGTATAAGGATCTCTGGTTCTGCTCACTTCACTCAGCATCAGTTCATGTAAGTCTCTACAGGCCTCTCTGAAATCATCCTGCTGGTCGTTTCTTACAGAACAATAATATTCCATAATATTCATATACCATAACTTATTCAGCTATTCTCCAACTGATGGGCATCCACTCTGTTTCCAGTCAGAATCCCTTATTTTTCTTCAAAACTCTGCTCAAGATCAAGGTGATTTTCCTATCACCTTCAATAGGAAGCCATTTCTGGTTCCCCAGATTGCTTAGTATTATCTCCTTCTAAAAGAAATTATTTGTTTTTATTTTTTATGTATCTCTCCCAAGAAAATGTTAGCCCCAGGAAAGCAAGTGGCATTCCATTTTGAGTTTGGGGTGTGTGTGTGTGTGTGTGTGTGTGTGTGTGTGTGTGTGTTAATCTCCAGCACATAAGTAACAAATACTTGATTGGTTGATTGCCCAAAGATAACAGAGCATTGATGGTGATTCCATTGCAAGCCTGAAATCCTTGGAAAACTTTATTTTATCATTGATTACAAAACCCTTCCCGATGAAACTTTTTTTTCATTCTAGAGCACCTGCTACAGAGCCGATCAGATTGACTTGAATCTTCTTTTATTACTTCCTCGCTCAACTTCCCTGGCAATAAAACGGCCAGAAGACTAATGAGCTGGAAGAAGAAGAGAAATAAAGGATCTGGCTTAGGTTTATGAATCAGGGACTACCGAAGAGTGAGATTTGCAGGGCTTTTTTCTAAAAATATCTTCCCCACAGTCTACCTTAATGCTCAAAACACCACTGTTAGATATCCCATTAAAGACTTTTTAAAAGAGTCTCCAGTAATAAAGCTCTTATAAAGATAACAACAATAATGTTAATGGCAAATATATGCATACATATATTGCATATATATATATATACGTGTGTATATTGTATGTGTATACAAGCAGATGTTCTGTACTCTAAAAGCAAAGCAGAATTGCAGTAGCTCAAAGGAAACGTGAGATGCATAAGTTTAGACATCTCTACTCCAGATGTTCATGTGAACTATTTGTGCCTGACTTGTGGCAGAGCCACATTTGTATTATGTGTATTTTTGTGTTTGTATTATATATATGTATGTGTGTGTGTACATATATGTGTGTGTGTATATATATATGTGTGTGTGTGTGTGTGTGTAATATATATATGTGGGTGTGGGTGTATATATATGATTGTTTTCCTTTGTTCTCAAAGAGAACTAAAATGATAGCACCATGTTAGGAGTCAAGTTATATATATATATATATGGGGGTGTATGTATGTGTGGGTGTGTATGTATGTGTGTATATATACACACATACATACACACCCACACACATACACACCTTTATATGTATATATGTAAAACTTCAAAGCACTTTACTCATGTGAGTAAGCTTACTCTAAAGGAACACCTTATGGGGAATTAATGGACAGAAAAGCCCTCCAGGGAATAAAAAATAAGATGGATGTGGGTTGAGGTGAAACAGAGGACAGAAATTTTTGTTTTGGTGCCCATTGTCAGAGGAGAGAGCACCTTCGGGGAAAGAATAAAGAACCAGAGTCAGGGAAGGAAAGAATCGGAGATGCCTTAAACAAAAGAGGGAGCGTCCAGTAAGAGCTAGAAGGGGCCTTAGAAAGTGGAATTCGGAGTATAAACTATATTGGATTACTTATCTAGTAGGGAGGGGGAGGGAAGAAAAGGATAGAATTTGGAACTCAAAACTTTTTCCCTAATGTTTTAAAAATTGTTTTAACATGCAATTGGAGGAAAAATTAAAATGCTGTTTTAGAAAGGAAAATGGAATGTCAGCAATATGAGCTTAGAAATAGTCTAAAATTCAAGCTCTTAATTTCACAAGTGAAAAAATTGACCCAGGGGTAGAACTGACCCACACCCTTCTTCCCAGTTTTGTTCTCCCTATACCCAGCATTCCAAATCGATTTGTTTGCTGAGCACCAAGCCTGAAGTGCTCCCCCTCCTCACCCCTGCTTCATGACACCTCTGTCTCCTTCCAAGGCTTTACTCATTTTTTCTCTTTTTTCCAATGGTATTTTATTTTCCCAAATACACATAGTTTTCAAACATGTATTTTTATAGTTTCAATTTTTCCTTCTCTCCCCCCTCCCCAAGACAACAAGAAATCTGATATAGGTTAAATATGTACAATCTTTTAAAACATATTTCCATGTTTGTCATGTTGTACAAGAAAAATAAGAACAAAATGGGGGCGGGGAAATGACACTAGAAAGAAAAAAACAATCAAAAAGGTGAAAATACTATGCTTCAATCCACATTCAGTCTCCATAGTCCCTCTCTGCATGTGATTGGCTTTTCCATCTCAAGTCTATTGAAATTGCCCAAGGCTTAATTCAAATGCAAACAAGTCTTCTACTCCCCCAAGTTAGTAGTGCTTTTCCTCCAAAAGATTACTGTGTTTGGGGTATATATTTTGTATCTATTTATCTGTGTTACACACACACACACACACACACACACACACACACACACACACCTGGGAAGTAGGTGCTATTGTACCTATTTTACAGATGAGGAAACTGAGGCAAAGAGAGGTTAATTGACTCACAGGAAAAGCACAGATTTGTAGCCAAAGAACCTGGATTTGAATTCTGACTCCTCTTCTTACTACCTTTAAGGCTTTGAGCAAAGCTTTTAACCCAGAGGCTGGGCCTCAGTTTCTATATTTGTAAATCTGTCAAGTCCCCTCAGCACTTAGGATACTGCTGGGATCCTGTCCAGCCACACTCTGTGCATTCTCTTCTTTGAGTGTTCGGACAGAACCTTAGAACCTAACGGACCCAAAGGCTAGGACCGAGTCTTTTGCCCTCTGATTCGGAGCAGAATCTGTATGGGAAGCACCCCGTGTGAAACGGTCCTGGCTCTCCTCTGCTTCTGTTACCTTGTGTTACCCTGTCCCCCAAACTCCTCTGGGTCCTCTGGCCCTGGTTCTGGCCTCTGGATTCCAGTAAAACAAGTCAAACCTGTGTGTTCCACATACCTGGAGAGGGCTGTTCTATTTCCCCCTTCCCAGACTAAACATTACCCCCTTCTTCCAAAAGACCCTCCTGTGCCCCTAGCCCAGCATCCTTCACGGGCAGGCTTTTCATAAATGAGTCTTGTGTTGAATGTCATAGAATAATCCTCAGTGGGTCCTCACCAGTCTCCCCATTTCTACCCAAACCCCCCAATCTTCCATGCCAGTTGTCCTAGGGCATCCCTTCCCTCCTCCCCCCCCCCCTCCCTGGGGAGGAGGAGACAAAACCAGGAGTATTTGTGACAGGCAAGCTCAGGGGAAGGGGACACACAGGACCCTTCTCCCGAGAGTCTTCTCCTCCTCCCTGCAATGAAAGTGATGGCAGTGGGCCCAGGTGGGTGGAGGCGAAGGTGGTTAACCTAGGAACAATTAAGCCCGGGCTAGTAGAGCACCCCAGAAGCTGTGGAGAGCTCGGGAAGAAAAGTGGCCCCCTCCAGCGCCATGTAAATGTACCAGAGCGCAGCCCCCATTCCCACCCTCTGCCCCCGGTGGGACTGCGGGGACTGACCAAGTCGGCCTTCTATACTGCCCTCCTCCCCTTCTCTCCACCCTCGGTGCACCTGGAAGGAAAAAGATAAAAAGCAGAGAAAGAAAGAAAGAAAACAATTCTGTTGTGAGTGGGGGAGCAGGCCCGGCTGGAGGCTTCAGTCAGCATTGATAATTAGGCTCTGAGATAAGCCATCTGCTCTCAGGCCCCTAGTGGTCTCCAGGAGGCCAGCCCAGGTCTGCAGCCTGCAAAGTCTGCTAGTGACACAGCATCTGCTCGCTGAGATACCAAACGCCTCTTGCATTGGAGCACCTACGTGCCAGGAGTTCTAAAATGTCACCGATCGGGAGTAAACATGCTGCCTCCACCTTCCCCTTCACCATCTGCCCTTCCTCTTCCCCTTTTCTTTCCTTTCTCTCTTCCCATTCCCCTTTCTTCCCCTTCTCCATTTTTCCCTTCCTCATTTTTTCTTCCTCTTCCTCTTCCCCATCTTTTCATTCTTCTTCCCATTCCCCTTTCCTTTCTTTCCCTTCTCCATTTTTCCCTTCCTCATTTTTTCTTCCTCTTCCTCTTCCCCATCTTTTCATTCTTCTTCCCATTCCCCTTCCCTTTCTTTCCTTTCTCCATTTTTCCCTTCCTCATCTTTCCCTTTTCCTTTCCTACCCTTCTTCTTTTCCTTCCTCTTCCTTCTCCATCTTTTCAGTCTTCTTCCCTTTCCCCTCCCTTTCTTACCCTTTTCTGTTCTTCCTTATCTTTTCTTTTCCCTTTTCCTTTCTTTGTCCTCCATTCCCTTCCCTTTCCTACCCTTCTTCGTCTTTTCTTTCCTCTTTCCCTTCCCCATCTTTTCATTCTTCTTACCATTCCCCTTTCCTTTTTTCTCTTCTTCATTTTTCCCTTCTTCATCTTTCCCTTTCCCTTTTCTTGTCCTCTGTTCCCTTCCTTTTCCTTCCTCTCCCCCTTCCACATCTTTTCATTCTTCTTCCTATACCCCTTCCCTTTCTCTACTTCCCCTTCGCTTTCCTCTTCTCCTTCCCTCACAGTAGAATAGTTTGGGTACATGGGGAGGTGGAGACAGAGGTCAAAGAACAGTAAAGTGGATACCTACAGAGGGGTGACAGGGAGACTAATAATTAGCCTCTGGCAGACTATTATTGCCCATTCCTAGAAGAGTTCCCAGAGAGGGGTATTGGAAGAAATTCGGTCTGCTCAGCACTTCCTAATTAAGGTATTAAACAAATCAGGACCTCCTATCTGCTGGACCAGGCTCCCTCTTTCATCTGAAGGACTCAGAGCCATAATTTGCAGCTCAGCTCCTGGAGCAGACTCAGTGTGGGGGAAGAGCTGCTAGCCCACACCTGTCAAGAGGAGGGGCTGATACCAAGACCCTTGGGAGCAATACCTGGAGCTGGACAAGGGGGAGCCTAAGCCACAGAGGAGAAAAATCACCCCCTTGAAGCCTGACCTCGGGGGCAGAGCCCTAATGGTCCTGCCCCATTTATAAAATCTGGATGCTAATACCTCATTGCAATTGGCCCAGGACTTATGATCCATGTCAGTCATTGATCCATCTGACTTTTCCATTGTGTCCTGCAGCTTAGCCATGGAATAAATACATCTTAGAATATAGAGTACCAGAACTGAAGGGAATGTTAGAACATAGATTATTAAACTATAGGGGACCTCAGAGCAAATATTATTAGAGCAAGAAGGAACCTTGGAACAGAGAGTGTCAGAGCTGGGAGAAACCAGAACATGGAGCAGAGATGTTGGAACTAGAAAAGTATCTGCTCCGACCCCTTCATTTTTCAAATAAGAAAACTAAGCCCGTGGGTACCAAGTTACATATGACCAGAACTGAGGGCCAAACCAAGGGTTTCTAACTCCAAATCCAGAACCGCAGCCCCAACTAAAGCCAGAGAGAGTAGAATTTTTTGGCATTAAAAATGTGCATTTTTGTATTAACTAATGGATGGGAAAGCATTTATTAAGCACTTAGAATAGACCAAGCCTTATGCTAAGGGGTGAGGATGCAGATAGGAAGGTAAAGACAGCCCCTGCCCCTCAGCAACTTGTAATCTACTACAATACATAAAGGGGAATGGTGGCAATGGTTTGGTTGGGAAAATTACAGAAATTGTGAGTGGAACCATAGGGTTGAACACTGACACCCTTTTCAGGCATGGTGATAAAACTGTTTTGATTATGGTTCAAAAACTGGAAAGGGGAACAGAGGATACATTTGAGGAATGAAACCTAACCTTAGATTAGTGGGAGACCTGAGATACCAGCAACCAGTGCAGTGGGGGGCACAGGGCAGGAATTGGGGGTGGAGGAGAAAGGTTAAGACAAATCTTTTATATTTGTCTTCTCACTAATGTAGATACTCTCTTCCTCTGATGGGATGTCTCCCGGGATCCTGCATTTCTTGCCCATATATTCCTATAAATCCTCCATGAGGACCCTGCAGAGTGGGCTCAGAAATATTCAGTGTCTTATTCCATTTAACATAAAATACAAAATTCTCAGCCTGTTAAAACCGCCCACCTCTCCTGTCTTGTTTCATAGTATTCCCTGCCCACACTGCCCCTCTCCATCCATGACTACCCACCTCCTTTTTAGTCAGACATTTCTTTGTTAACATCTCTTATACTGTTTCTCTCATGCTCTCTTCATTAGTCACATGCAGCAGCCTCCTGGTACCTTCTGTGACCCTTTAGGACAGACAACATTTTAATTCTTTGGATGTGTTTAACTATTGAAAAGTGTTTCCTACATGTTTTCCAGCCATGTAACCTAACAGAAGAAAAATCATGTAAAAACATGGCCTTTGGTTTAAGCCTGAGGTCATTAAATCATGGGCATTGATGTCATATTAAAAAGCATTTTTTGATATGCTCTTCCCATCTTTATTATATGCCTTGAATGACTGAATCCCCTAAGCCAGGAGCTCGTAATAATTCTAAGTTATTTTTACAGAGTCTTTTACAAACATGTTATTCACCTGATCCTCACAACAATTCTATGACATAGGTGCTATTATTATCCCCATTTTACAGATGAGGAAACTGAGTTTGAGATAGGTTAAGTCACTTTCCCAGGGTCACATAGCTAATAAGTGTTTGAGGATGGATTTAAACTCAGGTCTTCCTAAGACTTTGTGGATACAGCTGAAGTCAGGAGGACTTTTTACTTCCCAGCCATGGCAAGTCCCAGACAAGGCAAGTCACTTAACTCTGCCTCATCTGTAAGAAAAGGAATTGGCACAAACCAATCCAATATCTCGGCCGAAAAAAAAAAAACCTCAAATGAGTTCAGAAAGAGCTGGATACCATTAGTCAACTAAACAACTTCCTAAGCCCATTCTATCACCTAACAGTGTTTAGACCAGGGATTCTTAATTATTTTGTGTTATAGACTCCTTTGACTGTATGGTAAAACCCAGGAACCACATCTCAGAAGGAGCTTTAAATAAATATAATAAAATATATGATTACAAAGGAAACAAATTACATTGAAATGCTGCTATCTAAAATGTTTAAGTGCAATAATTTAAGGAACTCTCTTGAAATCCACATCTTAAAAGACGTTCCCAATCAGGAGCTTCCCCTCCCTAGAAAATCACCGACCCTTCGAATGTTCATATCTGTCCAGGACTTAGTACACTTGTGTAGAATGGAATTGACCCTCTGGGGCCGCTCTGAATTCGAAAGCCAGGCTAGTGCTGGAAAACAAGCCAAACAGGTTAACCTCCCCCCACCCATTCCTGGTTGCTTCTAGTACCTTGCTTCTCCTCCCCACTGACTGGGGATTGGCTGAAGAGGAGCGCCAATAGGAGCCAGGGAGCTAAGACGAGAAGAGAGGGGAAAGAAGGAAGGCAAATGAGAGCTGAAATATCAAACCCCATCAATGGAAAGTGCATCAGATTGACGAATTTTAATTACATTTCATTTCCCATCCCTAACACTTATCTCAAAAGTGATGGGGATGAAAGGGGAGGGGGCTAGAGGCGTGTTCAGATTCTGTGTCCCTGTGTGATTGCTTCTGTGACTAATTAAGAAGCCCCCCACCCCTTGATCACATAAAGTCAAATTCATTTACTCTGCTTGAAACAAGGATATAATTTGATTTCCGCTCTCCTCCTCCCCCTCCTCCTTTTTTTTTCCTCTCAGGCTTCAGGAAGATGTCTTGCAAACTTAGGGCAGGCCCACAAGCTGCTAATCAAGAAAGCAGCCCATCCCGGACCCCCGGTGTATGAATATTCACATCAGAGTGGATGTACCAACCTCATTAGGCAGGGTGTTGCAATCATTATTAAGCTGCTGGAGCCCATTAGGATTCCAGGAGATGTAATAATGACTGATAGTCCCCGATGATGGGGCCGAGCTGGAGAAGGAGACTGGCCCAGATTGCCTCCTTATTCTTCATAAGCCCGGGGAGCTCTGCAGCCCCTGGCTGGAGTTTAGACAGTTTGGAGCCTTTTATCAATTGTGTGTGAAAGTGGCCTTAATATCCCTGCTTCCCTCGGAAAAGCATTGTGGAGAACAATGTCCCCACTATTAGGGCTCCTGCCTCACTTCCATCTAAGAGACACAGTTATAGCTCTAAAACCCACTAATTCTTAAAGAGGGAGAGTGGATAATGAATGATATTTCTTCTCTATTTTCCCCTTCTTTCCCCCTTGTCAATTATACTAAGAGCCTTGAGCTTTTTTTTGAAGCCTTTTTCTGGCCTTTTACTAAAAGGTGGTATGGGGAGTGAGGAAGAAAGAAAGAAATAAGATTATTATTAATTATAATTATTATTTATAATATTATTTATAAGATAACTATTATTGATAAATTCTAGCTAGTTTGCCAGCCTGGGTGTCAGTGACCTAAGTTCTTGTCTCACTTCTGCTATATGACCTATATTGAATCACTTGATTTCCCCTGGTCTTGCCTTCCTTAATTGTAAAATACAAGTTAGGGGAGGGAAAATGAAGAATAAGGAGGCACAGGACTGTTTCTCCAATCCTTCCAAGCTCCAGTGCTCCGTGATCTCACAGGCAGCTGGGTGGTACAACAAATAGAACAATGGACCTGGAATCATAAGGCTCTCAGTTCAAATGCAGCCTCAGACACTGACTAGCTGTGTGATCAGGGGCAAGTCACTCTGCCTCACTTTTCTCATCTAAAAAATGGGGATAATAATAGCACCTACCCAGGTTCTTGTAAAGCTCAAAAGAGATAACATTTGTGAAGTGCTTTGAAAACCTTGTTTGTCCTTCATTCTCTAAAAGCACCATGACATCAGGGAGATGAGACATGATAAGAAAGGGAATTGGATTTAGGTGAGGAAGGGCTGCCTCACTTTCCTCCAGAGCCATCTGGGTCCAATGGTCAGAGAGAGATCAGGAGATGGTTCTGGATGTAGTGGGAGATCCTGGTCTTTTTAAGCTAAGTCTGACACAGTAGGCCCTTAATAAAGGCTAGCGGGCTGGCCCATTCACTCCGTCATTCCTCTTTCTACCATTTTGTTCTCTAAGTCTCTTTCAGTTCCGGCATTCCATGTTCTACATTCCCATATTCCTTCTGTTTCTAGCATTCAGTGTTCAAGAATCCTCGCCTTTCTGACATTGTTTTCTCTGTTCCGAGGTTCTTTCTAGCACTGACATTCTGCCATTTGAATTCCATTTTCTGAGGTCACTTCCAGTTCTGATAAGCCTTTGTATTTTGCACTGGGTTGAGAGGAGTAAAATGATAGTGAGCCATTGGAAAGCATGCTCTCCCTGTAGCACATCTGGCTGTGGGACCCTCTGCAAATCATCTACCTCCTCAGCACCCTTAACTTTTACTGAGAATTTGGGGTAGAATGCCCCCTCACTGTGAGCTGCAGTGATGGGGGGGACATGCTACCCGGAATTCTCCATATCGATAACAATCCCAGGGTTAGACACAGATCAATAGATTTTGAGCACCTCCTACATGTCAGCATTGGAACTATGGGAAGGGACTATCACAAAGATGTCCTTCGAGGGCGATGAGGAAACCGTGAAACCAGATTCGGTCCCAGAACCGAATGTCTTCATCGGACCAGACAGCCACACCCTGGGAGCAGTGTCCCCAGAGAAGAGATGGTACGAAGCCGAAAGGGAATAGCGGGTGCACAAGGTTGGGGTCCAGACTGGGCAAAGCACGAAGGAGACAGGTGAGAAACATAAATTAACCGGCCTGACGTGGCAGCCTATGAACAAAGTGGACCACTGGGGGCCAAGGCCAGAAAGGGGCCAGATGTGGAGGGTCTTGAATGTCGGTTAAAGAGCCTAGGTAGACAGCGGGGAGCTGTTGGAGACTTGTGATCAGGGCAACGACATGATTGGAGCTATGTTTTAGGACAATTAATCTGAGCCATGTGCGGGACAGACTGGATAGGGAAGAGACTGGAAGCAGGAGGACTAGGGAGGAGTTAAAAATCCATTTAACGGGGATCTTGATGGAACTTGCCACAAAGCCGGTCCATTTTATGGGCTGCCTGTGTTTCTGCACTGTTTCTTCCCCTTCCTGGGCCCCAGCCTCCTCGGACCACACATCTCCCCAGACTAGCTCCTCTCCTCAGTCCCCCATTCATCTGGGCACTGACCCGAACTCCTGTTCTCCTGGCTGCAGCCTTAGTCTGTGAGGGATAGGGCCCAGAGGAGCCTGAGAATGGGCTAGGGGAGAGCACCATCGGGGAGGCAAGCCAACCCAAAGAGCCGGCCCTTGGCTGGAGCTCCTCCCGTTAATTTGCTCCAAATAATCTGGACAATAGAAAGCAGGGAAGATGGTGGCAAAGCAAGATGTGGGAAGCTGTTAGCTCCTCTCTCTCGTCAGGACCCTGCCAGGGAGCGCTTCCCAATCATGGGCTTTAAATATGGATGAAGCAATTATATCAAGTAGAGGGAAGAGGGAAAACTCTGCTGCTCCGCTGGTCTCTGGGAGCCGCCTGTAAGCAGCTCATTGTGGGGAATCTGTGCCTGATGAAGTACGGCCTGGCTTTGTAGGAAAATTAAAAGTATTTTAACTGTGATCCTGGGGGATGCTGCTCTCCTCCTCGCCCCCCATCCCTTACCCTGAGTCACTGCGAGGGATTCTCAAGACGTGGTTATTCAATCAGTAAAACCAACTCTCCAGCACACCCTCTTCCAAGTTACCTGGGGGAGAAAACGGTGTTTTGTTTCCAGAGTGACTCTGACATGGTCCCACCAGGCCCTTTATTGGAGACCAGGTCTTAGAATTGGGGCGGGTGGGATGAAGGGAAGCAGCCTGTTGTCATGGAGAGCTCTTCAGGATGGGAATCAGGTCAGAGCCTCCCCATTGGCTCGAGGATAAAATGCAAATGCCTCTGGTTGGCATTTCAAGTCCTTCCTAATCGGGCCCCAGTCTCCCTTCCCTGGCTCTCTGCACATCCTTGCACACCCTCCAGCTGCTTGCTGGTACCTCTCCATGCAGACCACCTCTGTCTCCTGGCAGATGTGCCTGGAATATGCTCCCTCCCTCCCCTTCTCCCCAGTACTGGGATCTGGGATCTCACTGGCACCGGGAACGCTAGGGCGAGAAATCTCCCTCTACCATGGCAACCTGGGGCTCTTTCTGCAGTGGATGGTGTGGCTGAGCACTGAGAGGCTGAGTCACATGCTTAGAGTTACCCGGACAGTTTGTGACAGAGCCCAGACTAGAATCCAGGTCTTCCTGGGTCAACACTCTCTCTTGATGGACTGCAGCTTACTGGTCCTCCAAATATTCACATGCACACACATGCATAAAACACATCAACAAACAGATGTCCTGATTCTCCAAACGTACATGTGAACATGCACACATGTAAAACACTTTTATAGATATATATATTCTCATTTGCAAAATATACATGTGCATGCACACACATAAAATACACATCTATAAACACGTGTGCAGATTCTCCAAATGCACATTGCACACACATGCATAGAACACATCAAACAGATGTCCTGATTCTCCAGATGTACATGTGAACATGCACACATGTAAAACACTCCTATAGATATAAATTCTCATTTGCAAAATATACATGTGCAGGCACACACATAAAACATACATCTATAAACATATGTGCTCATTCTCCAGATGCACATATGCATACACATGCATAAAACACATCAATAAACAGATGTCCTGGTTCTCCAGATGTACATGTGAACATGCACACATGCAAAACACATCCATAAATATATATTTTCCTCAAAATATGCATGTGCATGCACACACATAAAACACACCTCTATAAACATATATTCATATTCTCTGAAATACATATGTGTGTACACACATATAAAATGCACATCTATGAACACATATTCTGATTCTCCAAATACACACGTGCACATGACATGTAAAAACATATATATTGATTCTTCAAATATACATGTACACATATAAAATTCACATCTATAATATATATGACTGATTCTCCACATATTTACATATTGTATGTGTACATGTTAATATGCATTATTTAGGTTTTATATTTTTTGTGTATTGTATGTTTTCTGCAATATGTGTGTTTTGTACTGTGTTGTATGTATGTACTTTCTATTTATATATATACCTATATATGTATATTTATAAGCACACATTATATTTCCCAGGAGAGGGTAAACTCTTTGAGAGTAGGAATTGGTTGTCATTATATTACTGTGTCACCATTCTCAGAGTGGAGCCACTGGCTGGCACTGCATCCCTTTGATCTACCATTGACTGACCATCTAACCTTAAAGGACTCATGAGAGGAGTTAGCGCTAGATCAATGATAATGCAGTCCCTTCCCCTCGATGAGCCTTACTTTCCTTATTTGTAGAATTTAAGGGTTAGACTCAGCAGCCAAAGCTAAATCCATACTCCCAGGAGTCTATGAACAAGCCTCTGAGATAGGACGTCTAAGTGATCTTATCCCCAACTATATTTGATCCTGTGGCCAATTATATTTGAAACAGAAGACTTCATAGGGCATGAACTGGAAAAAGAAAGAAACAAGAGATCCTTTCTACCTCACCTTATCCCCTAAGGCTCACTTTTGGAGACATTTTTCCCTCCCTTGCTTACCCTGTGATGGCTCAATAGCAGTCAGGACTGTGGATAATAGACCATAAAGCTCATCACATCCAATCCATTCCTTTTACAAAGTAGGATATTGAGACCAAAAAAGGTTAAATGATTTGCCCAAGTGATTTGCTAGTCCTAGAAAATGCTTGGTATTTAAACCCAAGTCCTCTGAGGTCTGTTCCAGCTCTTAAATTCTTTGCGACTCCTTGATGGTCAAAAGAAAGATCTGAGAAATTCACCCCTATTAAAGGTCTCAGGGACTTTATGCATCCTCTGGGTCACGGATATTTCACTTTGCTCAAATCTTAATTGTTATGGATAATCATGGCCAAAGAAACATCAGTCTTCATAAGAGAGAGGAGGGATAGACACACCTGCCCTGAGATCACATTCAATCACAAAAAGCGAGGATGGGGATTCACTAGGCAGCTGGCACAAGGTGGTCCAGAATTCTGTGATGAATGAGATTGTCAGCAAGAGCCATTAGTAAACCTCTTTGCTGGAAAACCCCAGATAGACAGTGCCCCCTGAGATTGCTTTTTTAGGGAGGGGCACCCAAACCTGAAGGACCACCAGAGAATAGGATGTCCTTGTGGTCTTGGAAGACCCACAGCTGAAAAACTTTTTTTTAAAATGAAGACTAAATTAAGAATCCAGGGATCTAGGTTTAAAATCTACTAATTAGCTTTATTTAAAAAGTCAGTTTGCTTTTTGAAGTCTGTTTTATCATCTGTAAAATCTTAGGTTTGGATTAGATGATCTCCAAAATTCCTTCCACTAGAAAGGGGATCTAACAATCAAAGGTCTTTCTGTTTTCCAGCATTCTTAGGTTCCTTCCAGCTCTAACATTCCATGTCTGAATTCTAAGATCCCTTTCCTTGTTAATATTTTGATTCAAGAGAATTTCCAGCCCCAAAGAACTCCAAACTGTCCAAACCCTGGCTTGAAAAATCAGATAGTGAAAAACCTTTGTCTTATCAGAAGAGAAAATGCTAGCAGAAGACCAGGCTGTTTGAATCTGGAAGGAGAATACACTAATTTGCAAAAGCCATTGGGATGATAATTAGACAAAAGTGGTCCTATGATCGGGAGAAGATGGCACCCAAAGTGTGGCTTTTAAAAAATGTCTCCCTTATTTCCTAAGGTAGCTTTCAAATCTCCTGAGGAAGGTGTTGTCTTTTTTTTCTCTTTCCCATTAATTGGGGATCACAGAGAGAGCTGTTACCTCTGATAAGAGGAGATGGCAGCTCACAGTTACCAAGCGTGATTGCCTGTCAGAAAACAATACCTGGGGCTGGGTTGTCTGCAGAAGCTAAGGGATGACTAATGCAGCTTGTGGCATAAAAAATGAGATGGATTTTTTTTTTCCTCCAAAGACAAAGGGCTCCAGCCTGCCAAACCCTGCCAGGGCTAAGTGGCTGTGAATGGAGGGTGCTAAAAAGCAGGACGGATAATCCCCCCATAATTTTGAGGAGGGACAATGACAAGTTGTTGCATATTCTCACAGCGTAGCAGAAAGGATGATGGATTCAGAGTCTGAGGCCCTGGGGGTTCAAAGCTCAGCTCTTCCATTTACTACCCCTGTGACTTTAGGCAATCTAACCTTTTCAGACCTTGGTTTCCCAATCTGTTAAAAAAAAAAAAAGTTAGACTGAACTAGATAACTGCCTCCATCTCTTCTACCTCTAAATCTCTGAGCCTCTAAGCTAGAGGAAGCAAATAAAGGCCTTAAATCTCTTTTTTATAAGCCAGGATCCCTAGTAAGTGTTAACACTTGGAGTGCTGAAGACTTTAGTGTGAACAAGGTTTTTGGATCTTTCTTCTCTTGGCCCTAATATAATCTCACAGAATCTCAGAATTGGAAGGGACCCTAGAAGGCCTGGGTTCAAATCCCACCTAATATACATACTTAGTTCCCCTGTAACCTTGGACAGCAGGATTAATCTTCACTTAGCCTCAGATTGCTTGTTGGTAAAAAAGAGCCAAGAGTCCCTATTTCACTGGATTTTTGTGAGGTTAAATGTGAGATATATAGGACTGCTTGCCATCTAGGGGAGTGGGGTGGAGGGCGGGAGGGGAAAAATTGGAACAGAAGCAAGTGCAAGGGATAATGTTGTAAAAAAATTACCCTGGCATGGATTCTGTCAATATAAAGTTATTATAAAATAAAAAAAAATTTTTTAAAGAGGTTAAATGTGAGACAGTACGTGTGTAATAATCCCCCTGTCTATTATCACCAGCACTGACAGCTTGGGTTCCCAAAAGCAAACATCTTGTGACTAGTTGGGAGAAAAAATCCAGTCCCATATCTTGGCTGGTAAGTCCAGAACTGAGGTCAATTCAGCTTCAGTGCAGTCTAGGGACATCATCAGCCTTTTCTCCAAGGGTCCCAAATCCTATGGTACTAGTTAAGGGCTTGACCAGACATTGTGATGAGATTGTAGGAAAATTCCTCAATACTTAGTATTCATTTGATTGATTGATTGAGGTTAAGGTGGAGCGTCACTCTTAAATAAGCCTCTCTGTGCCCATAAAACTCTATATACATGCCAGTGTCTGTAAAATCAAGGATTTGGACTAAACAAGCAATTGTCAGAATGTGCTTTGGGCACCCGGGGGGTTCCTGAGACCCTCTCGTGGGGTCTGCTAGATCAAAGCTATTTCTGTAATAGGATTAAGACATTTTAAGTTCTAAATATGATAAAAATTGATAGATAAATCCTACATAGAAAGAGCTCTTGGCAGGTGAAGTAAGAGGCTCCTCAATAATTTATAAGAAGGCAAAGAAGTTCTAAGACTAAAAAATTTGAAAATCATTGGACTGAGTGATTGTGAAATTCCCTTCTAGCTTTGAGATCTTATGCTTGGTGTTTTATGGTACTTCACAGCTCCAACATTCTGTGTTCTAAGGTCTTTTGAATTCTGGCATTCGGTGGTCTAAGGTCCTTCCAGTTAGTCACTCTACAATCATTTATTAAATGCCTACTATATGCCAGGTGTTAAGTGCTGAGGATGCAAAAAAAAGAGCAACAACAATAACAAAAAATCAGTCCTTGTTTCTTGGTCTAATAATCAACATGAAAACATCTCTTCCTCCCTCCTCTCTCTCTCTCTCTCTCTCTCTCTCTCTCTCTCTCTCTCTCTCTCTCTCTCTCTCTCTTCTCTCTCTCTCTCTCTCTCTCTCTCTCTTTCTCTCTCTCTTTCTCTGTCTGTCTGCCTCTCTCTGTCTCTCTCTTCATATATGTAATACATGTGAATATATGTATACACACACACACACACACACAAGGAAAATTGTAAGTAATCAACATTAGGAAAGCACTAGCATTAAGGAAGGTTGAGAAAGACTTCTTGCAGAATATGAGATTTTAACTGGGACTTGAAAGAAGTCAGGGCAACCAGGAGGTGGAAATGAAGAAAAAGGACTCCAGGTATGAAGGACAGCCAAAGAATATTCCTAGAATCAGCAGATGGAGCGTCTTGTGAGAGGAACAACAAAGAAGTTCCCAACAATTTCTTTATCAGCAAATCCAATGCCGTTTTCTTTGTCCTCATCCTTGACCTTTCAGCATATAATCTTTGACACTATAAGTCCCCCATTTCTCCTCAAGATTTTCTCTTTTCTAGGGTTTCCTGAGCCCACTCTCTTCTGGTTCTCCTCTTGTCTGTTGGACGGGGGCTCTGTCCTGGGCCATCTTCTCTTCCTCCTCACTACAGTTTTGCTTGGTGATCTCATCAGTACCCATACATTCCATATCATCTTTGTGCTGATGATTCTCAGATCTCCTTCTATATAACCTCCAGTCTCATATCTCCACCTGCCTCTTGTACATATTAACTGGACATTTCATAGACATTGTAATTCAACAAGTCCAAAATTAAAATATTTTTCTCCCAAGTTCCCCCCTCTTTCTAACCTCCTAATTACACAGAGGGTAACCCTCCCTCATACTTGCAACCTAGATGTCATCCTCAACTCCCTGCCCCCCAATCTATTCAAGCTTTATCATTTTATATTCCAAAGTCCTCTCCAGTTCTAAATCTGTTTTCTATTATTAAGATTATTTCATAATTAATAAATTCTTAATTAAGATCATCTTTATCACTACCATTATTTCAGTTATTAAGTCCCCTTCGCTTATTAAGTTCCCCTTCTGACATTCTGTGAAGCTATGAGCTGATATAACTTTCACCCTTTCCCAAAGCAGTCACAGACCACAAGCCCGTGGGTGGGAAGGAGGCTGAAAAGTGAAGAAGGATGCAAAGAGACAAGATGGAAACAGATTTATCTGGCGCCTGGTTCTTACCTTCCCTATAGCAAGAGGTGCCGTGAGGCTTAAAGGAGATAATAAATGTGAACCCACTCTGAGCAGTGGGAAATGCTCCTGGGAGGCAGTGTTCCCAGTTTCCTCAGGGATCCCAGCTCCCAGCCATGCAATGAAATCAGGGCCAGATCTCTGCTGGGGTCATCGTTGGGGAAAGGAGTAGAACAGCCATCTTGCAGTACTTACTTCATGGCTCAGCATGTTCTCACGCACTCAGTCACCCACCCAAGCGCGCTGTCCCTGCATGGGGGCTCGTGGGAGGGGGCGAGGGTGAAATGGACCCAGCCCAAGCAGCAGCAGCAAGCCTGAGGCCTAGGCTGAGCTCTGAGGTCGGCAGCCAGGCCCCTTCAGAAAGTCTCTCCTCCTCTGGGGTGAGTCAGATACATGAGGGGCTGGACTCTGGTCTGATCTCCACCATCTTGGACTCGGAGTTCTTTCACACCTGGCATTCAGTGCTCTAAAGCCCCTTCCAACCTTGATGTTCTTGCTCCCCATTCTCAACTCCTTCTGGGGAGAAACCATGTGAGCTGGTCCTTTAATGACCAAATGTGTTTGAAGGATCTCCTACAAGGTCCATTGTGACTATGAAAACCCAGGGTTAGCTCTGTATATAATGAGGCACAGAAGGAGGAAGCCAGGGAATATTGATGTTCCAAGTCTCAATTTATTTCTTTTGTGTTCTCTCTGTCTCTGTCTCTGCCTCTCTGTGTGTGTCTTTCTCCATCCATCCATCCCTTCTCCCTCCTCTCTTCTCTTTCTCTCTCTTTCCTCTCTTTCTTTTTTCTCTTTCTTATTTCCTCTCTCCCTCTCCATCCCTCTTTCCCTCCCTCACTCCCTCCTCTCTTTTTCTTTTTCCTCTTTCTCATTTTCTCTCCCTGTCCCTCCTTCCTTCCCTCTCTCCTTCCTCTCTCTTCTCTTTTTCTTTCTTTCCTCTTTCTCATTTCCTCTCTTCTCCCTCTCCATCTTTTTTTCCCTCCTTCTCTTTTTCTTCTTTCTTTCTTTCCTCTTTCTAATTTCCCCCCTCTCTCTGTCTCTGTCTCCCTGTCCCTCCTTCTCTCTCTCTCTCCCTCCCCTCTCTTTTCTCTTCTCTTTTTCTCTCTCTTTCCTCTTTCTCATTCTTCTCTCTCTGATTCTCTCTCTGTCTCTCTTTTTTCCCTCCCTCAGTGACAACAATGACAGTGGTACTGACAGCCCCTCTGACCTTCCCATACTCTAGCAGAGATGTTAGTTGCCATGGATACAAGAGGTGAAGGCTCTGGCAGCCTAGGCCCACTGGAAGTTATTAGGAATTAGGCTAAGCAGGAGTATAGGGAAAGGAAGGGAGGAAGAAGAAAGAACTCCCCTATCCCTGCCCATCCTGCCTCCAGTTCAGTTTAGAGAAGAGGAGAATAAATAGGGAAATCCCACGAACAGGAAATCTCCCAAATGGGAGACTTGCAGTCCTTTCTTCCCACTGTTGTATAACAGAGAATCTATAGGGAACTTCAGAATCCATTTAATTTAATTTGTTCCTGAAAAGTGTCTCTTTACAAAATACCTACTAAGTGCTCATCCATTCTCTTTTTAAATTCTTAAAGTTGGGGAGGAAAAGGGGAGAGACCCACTCATTCCCAAAGCAGCCCATTTCACTTTTTGGAGAGCTCTGATTGCTCAGACATTTTCTCTGACATCCTGCCTTACTTTGTTTCTTTGACCCTTCTACTTCTCTCACATCTAGTCCTATCCTCCCGGACTTAGGTAAATTTAATTTTTCTCCTATATGACAACCCATCACATAGTTGAAGATACAAACAAACACAAACACACACACACACACACACACACACACACACACACACACACACACACACTTGAAGTGTTCTCCAGGTTAGCCATCCCTTGTTTGTTCAAGGTGACTAATGTTGGGATAATGTTTTCTAGGAAGATGAAGCCGATCAGGACCATGGACAGCATCACCTCAGCCCATTCCATTACCACCCCCACCCCCCAACCCCAGTCCCCAACCTAGTCTTTTGAGGACCAACAGCAGAAAGGGATTTTGATGGAAGAATCCGTTTGAGAATAGCCTCCACTGCCCTCACAATGTCAATCTTCTTCCCTATTCAAACCAGTAATCATAAACCAGTGGGGAAAGGAAAAAAAGCAGCCAGCATTTATATAACCTCTTAATTTTGATGAAGTATTTGGCACATATTATCTCTTTAATTCTTGTCCCATGAAATAGGTAAAATCCTAGTCTTATTGGCCCCTCGTGGGAGATGAGACAATAGATTGGGAGAGTTTAGTGACTTATTCACACTCACACAGCTTTAAGCACGGAAGCTAAGATCGGAACCTTTATCTCCAAGTCCAGTGTGCTTTTCACCATACCCTATCCCCTCTCTAACAGAACAGACCCTTTGGTTTTCAGAAGCTGACCTCTGCTTGGACTTGTCCTAGAGAGACTTTTGGTTTTGTTTTCACAGCTTTTAAATATCTCTATTTCTTTTCAGGAACCCTCGTGAAACATTCTTCCTTATCTGATGTTCTAGGTTCCATTATGTGATAGCCTTTCCCATTCTTCCATTCTGCGTTCCTAGATTTCCCCTAGTTTTAACCTTCTAGGAAGTTATAATATTATGATAAAATGAAAACAGCCCTGGTTTTGAATTTAGAGGACATATCAAATACCACTTTGGAAATCACTAAAATTTGGAGCCTCCGTTTTCTCATCTGTATGATAGGAAGGGTTGGATTAACTGACCTCTAAATCTGTGGCTCTCTTATACCGGTTCTAAAATTCTTTTCTGTAAGGTCCTTTCCAGCTCAAATGTTCCACATTCTAAGGTCCCTTCTAGCCCTTACATTCTACAACGCCATGATTACTGATACAACAATGAAAATAATAACAGCATTCCGTTCCTAAAGGCCTTGGCTTCATTACCAGTTCATTTCCTCTAGTGCACTCCAACAGGTCTATTTTGAAAAGCTGCCTCTTTTCCCAGGGCATTAGTCTCTGAATTATTTTTAATGACACCTTCCAAAGTTGAAAATAAAACGTTTGATCCCTTTCCGCTTAGCGGGCAGCCACAAAGGTTCTGCTCTCCAGCTCAGTCCCAGTACTACAAGCCAACCCACGTTTCTCTTTTGTTTACTTCTCTGCCCAGGCCCCAACTGTGGGCCGGGTGGCAGCCGCACTCACCCGCACTCAGCTGTTGGAAGAGTGTTTAATTAGCGGCTGCTGGGAAGGCGGTGGAGCTGGGACACGCAGAGCTGGGCCAGGTAGCATGTGCACACACTGGTGCGCATTTTAAATTTCCTGTGAAGAAAGTAATGGGTTGGAGGAGGTGATTTGCTTTGAATCGAAAGGGCATTCACCACAGGGCAAAAGCGACTTTGGAGTCAGTGGCAATCTGGCTTCTTTAGAAATTCAGCACCTTTCTTCAGTGGCAGCTCAGCGTTCCCACCCTCAATCCACAGGACCAGTAAGTACCCCCAGTTAGGAAGGGAGACACTAGGAAGGCTTATAAGCAAAACCATTAAGCTAAGGTTCAAGAGACCTAGGGTCAAGCACACACTGTGCTATTTTCTAGCTGTATAACTTTGGAGAAGGCCTCTCTCCGGGTCTCATTTTCCTCACACAGATTCTTAACTGGGGCCTTTGAACCTATTTTAAAATTATTTTGAAAATCATAGAGCTATATAATTTGTTTTCTTTGTAATCATCTGTATTTTATTTTATGCCTTTACAAGTATGATTCTAAGAAGGGGATCTTTGGGCTCCGCCAATTTCTAAAAGGGCCATAACACAAATAAGTTTGAGAATTCTTGTTTTTATGTGATATTTAGCCATTCTTCCAGCTCTGATATTCCAACGTTCTTAGAGTCTTCCTGTTTAGATTTTCTCTGTTTTAGGTTCTAAATCCCCTTTCAGTTCTAACATCCTCTGGATTTTGTTTTGTTTTGTTTTAATTTAAAGATGAGGGTTGGACTAAGGGTAGTTGATTTGATATTGGCCACCTGGCCTGAATTTCTAAAAAGCCATGAAATGAATTGGATTTGCCTTCTTATCTACTTCTAGCAGCCCTCTCATTCCATGCTGACCCCATTTCCAAGTCCTGGTACCTGGACCCCTTGATGGGAGATTTTGTTCTGAACAATGAGCTATGGCCCTTCTCTCCATCTCCCCTGATTCACCTCACTTTTCTCACCTTATTATTAAACCTGCATGATTATTTGATATTACCATTTTGACTACAATATAGACTATGTCCCTAGAATAATATTCATTGTAGTAGAAAAATTATAAATATTTATAGATCTACTTAGAAAAAATAACTGATTATAGGCCATATCTAGCTCTGTATTTGAACTAGTAAAGTAAATACTTAACAAAAAATCCAAAACTCGTCTTCTTGTCACTGGGAATTATTAGACTTTTTATCTCCCAGAGAAGCTCACAGTCTGCTCTTCTGCCTTCTGGGGCCTTCTGATCTTTTTCTAGCTTTGTCAAGTTCAGTTTGTTGCCATATCCATCCAGAATAAACTCTCCTTTCTTCTGACTCATAAATAACAGTGAAGGGGCTCGACTCCTTCTCCAGGGTGCCTTCCAGAATTAGTGGGTCATCCTTGAGAAGCTCAGGGGTCCGTCTGGCTAAAAAAAAACCTTGGGACCAGAGAAACAGAAGTGCCACCCATCATCATGACCTCTGCATGCCCAGCCAACCAGTTTCCCACAAGGAAGTAGCTTCCTAACTCATACTAGACTATGTGGTAGTAAGCATTTCAATTTTATCCAGACCCTCGCCAGGAGGTCTTTCAAGGCCCAGCCCCTGGCGAGGGTCTGTATTTTGCTTAAGAGAGAAATGGAAGCTAGAAAGAAGAGGAGAAAAAGGAAAGAGGAAGAAGAGAGGATGAGGAAAAGGCTTAAAAGGAGAATGGGAGAAAGAAAGAATTCAATCCAATAAATATTTAAGTGGTTGCTATGTTCCTGGAACTGTATTAAGTACTATGTAGAAACAGCTTGTGCCCTCAAGAAGAAAAAAAGAAAAGAAAGAAAGGGGAAAGAAGGAAATTGAAAAGGAGGAGAAAAAAGTCAAACTTTTTAAGATTATAGATTTTAAGAAATAATAATTTAATTGTTAACTGATATTTATATGGCACTTGAAACTTTGTAAAGCACTTAACATAAATAATCTCACTTGTTCTTCACAACCAATCCATTCTACAGATGAGAAATCCAAGCCCTGGAGAGATTATATGATTTACTCAGCATCACCTAAGAGTGTTTGTGGCAGTTGGAACCCAATCTTCCCAACTCCAGGTCCATCACTCTCTCCATCAAACTATTCTACATCCTTGTCCATCCATCAGGCAGTGATCCAAGTGATCAGCCTGATAATGATCGCAGCTCGTGTTTCCAAAGCATTTCCCTCCCAACAATCCTGTGAGAAGTGCAGTTCAAGTATGAACAGAAAAGGAAATGATTCTACTAAGAATCAGAGATGGGTCTGGACCAGGTCACAGAGTCATAGAATCTAGAACAAGAAGGGATGAGGTTACATGTACAAAGTATTTGATAAGGCATCATTATTACTGTTATTGGTAATTTAATTTTTATTATTATGCCTGAGAGACACCCCCTCATCACCTTCATCCCCTGACTTCTTTCAAAGCCCAGTTGAGGTGCTTCCTCCTGGAGGAGACTACAATAGAGAGCTACATCTGCTGCTATCCATTTTTATAAGACCCACATTGTTAAGATGTATTATATTGTATAATATATTTATAATAACTATAAATATATATTATAATAATATAATATAAATTATAATGTATTATATTTATAACTATAAATTATAAACTAAATACAATAAAACTTTGTTTACAAATGTACAAAAAATTCCTAGCTGGGGACCATATGAAAACACACCTATAGACCTTGTCTTAGAGAAAGCTTTTCCTGATTACCAGATGTTAGTGCCATCTCCCTCTTTAACCTATCTTTTATTCCCTTATTTGTATGTATGTGCATCTTCTTTGAAGGTAGGGACTGGAGTGGGGTTGGGAGGGGTTGTATTTCTTTATTCTTTATCTCCCCAGCACCTAGAAGAGTGCCATGATGATAGTAAGCTCTGAATAAGGGCTCGTTTGATTGAATTAGATCATTTGGGTGACCTTTCATGGGACAGGTGGGTCAACAGCTGGTGCTTAGCATCTGATCTTCCCAAGGCCCAGATGAAAAAGCTCAGCGAGGTATGAGGCCCAAAGAACAGATTATGAAGTTCAAAGAAAGTTCAGGGACAGTGTCCACATCCAGCTTCTCCTCAGTGTCCTAATTTCTCTTATCGACCCTGGTGGAAACTTTCCTACCAAAAACAAACCCAAACACACCTTTCCTAGAACTATGTCCTCTGATAGCTATTAGTTTCTAAGATGGGCAAAATGAGTGGTTAGGGAAGAAAAAAATATTTGTTTTGTGTTTGTTTTTGGTTTTGTTTTGGTTTTTTTTTGCAATTTAATTATTCTTAGCGCCAATCTACAGAACAATGTCCAAATATGTTGTTGTTCATTTTTTTCTGACTCTTCATGCCCTCATTTAGGGTTTTCTTGGCAGAAATACCACAGTGGTTTGCCATTTCCTTCTCATTTTACAAATGAGGAAACTGAGAAATAAAAAGTTTAATGATTTGCCCAGATTAAATAATAAGTATCTCAGGTTGCATTTGAACTTAGGTCTTCCTGACTCCAGTCCCAGCACTCTATTCACCCTACCATGATCCATCCTCTAACATAAGAACCATGCTGGGTTAGAGGAGTCTTGGAGGTCCCCCTAAATACTAAATAATTGTAATCACCAAGTTAGAGAACATCTGGTTCCATCTCTCTCCTAATATCCAATAAGACTTAAAATGAATTACAAGTTTACAAAAAGTGACACATGGAAGGCACCTCAGAATATAGAATTTTAGAGGTAGAGGTACCTTGAAATACAAAATATTTTCATTGGGAAAAAACAGAATCTAGAAGAGAGCACAGAATTACCCTAGAATTAGAATATTAGAATTCAAGGTCTTATGGAACAAAGAATACTAGAAATGAAAGGGACCTTAGAATGTAGAATGCTAGAACCAAAAGGAGCTTAGAATACAGAATGATAGAAGTAGAAGGAACATTAGAAGATTGAGTGTTGAGGAGAATTCAGATATCATCTGATTTAACCCTCCATTTTATAGTTGGGGAAATTGAGGTTCAAAAAATGGGTAGTGACTTACCTAGGGTCTCAATGAGTTACCTAGATCTAAAATCTAAGTCTCTAGACTCTGATGTTTGGTGTATTTTTCCCCTGTTACATAAATCCTTTGGTGTTGAAGAGGGCCAGAAACTCTGCCTCCTGGGCCTGCTGTAACTACTTTATGATGAAGATCTCAGATTTTAAAGGGTCTTTTGTTCAGCTATTAAAAAGCTGTTTAGCAAGCAGAGAGGAAGGAGTGATGAATTATTCTCAGGCACCTGCCTTACTTGTTTATTAAATAAAAAATAGCCTCACTTGATCATCCATCACCCTGGGCTCCTTTTTGATTTCTGGGCAGCCAATAGAAATGACTCCATGGAAAAATTGTGCTTAGATAACTCTTTCCTTTCTCCACAAGTGGCCTGATTGACAAGCTCAGGTTCTGAATCAGCGGCTGATTCCTTGCTGCTCTCAGAAAGTCCCTGCCACACTATTATCACCATTGGGCAAAACCTTACAGAACATGGCCCGTCCTTGACATGAGAAGAATGTTGGGTAGAGAGCTTTGAGGGTCCCCCAATACCTTGATAATTAGAATCACTAAGTTAGAGGGCAGCTAATCCCATCTCGCACAGCAGGAGCTCATCCCACTTTCTCAGGACTTAAAATCTTTGTGTCTGGAAAACTAGCGTTTGGTATAAGGAAGAAGAAAGGACTGGAACAATTTCTCCCTCTTGCCACATTCCTCTCCCATCAGTCCTGGCCAAAGTCTCCATTTGGTGACAATATAAAAGGCAGAGACTTTAAAGTTAGTGCCTTTGGATCCCAATCTGCAATTTATCACCACCGTGACCGCTTCCACTAATGAGGTAGTTGGGGCAGATGATTAATCGGCAGTCACCAAACATACATTAAGTGCTTTCTGTGTGCCAGCCATACTGGACATACAAAGTTAACAGTCACTGACTTCAAGGAGCTTATCTGTGACAACATGAGCATATCTAAATTATGCAACATGTGCACAAAATAATCACAAGATAATTTGAGTAGAGTGATACTCTTCAAATGTCCTATGTTCAAGCATGGAGTGAGTTTTGCCTTAGAACCAGTGTTATAAATAGTAGAAATAGTTGAAAAGCTATACTTGTATATTTGAGATATGTTATCATTGAATAAGCTTTTGTGTTCTGACAGATTCTTAGTGTCATTTGCAACAACTTACATAGCTTTTATAAATGTTATGAAAGAATCTGTGTGTAAATTGAGGAATGCTTATTTAATCTAATTGTTATTTTCCTCTTTTTTGTAAAGGTTATATTAAAACAGGTTGAAAACTAAGGTATCATCATCATAATAAATATCATTTGTAGAGTATTTACCTTACCATGTGCCAGACATTGTGCTCATCACTTTATAATTATTTACTCCAAGTCTTGGGGAGAATATTAAAAATATGCCAGATTTTGGTTATTGGTACCAGAGCTTGCCATATATGTATTGTGATTTAAAAGATGCCTGATGTATTTTTCTACTCCAGTCTGTCATTTACTCGAACTTTCTTCAATTAGGGTCTCTGCTTTGGATTAGAGCACTGTTTTTAGACATTAAATATTCCTGTAATATAGTATTGAGAAGTAAATATTATCAACAATTGAACATTGTCATTGGCTTATTTTAGCTAATTAATTTTTTAAAAATTGCTCAAGTGAATTTTCCATCTCATTGATGTAGTAGATGTTCTCTCCATTGATACGGATGGCAAACTACCCATTTCTACCCATCCTGGATGATTATTGTTCATATCCTACTCTGTTGCTTAACACCTACATACCCACATCCACCCACCTACCCCCAACTAAATGTTTTTTATATTTCTCTTGATTCTTGTATTTCTATTTCTACATAGCTCTGGTGCTTCTATCAGGAATTCTTGGGAAGTCTTTTGTTTCATTAAAGATCCATAATTTGGGGGGAAGACACTAGATTCTAAGAGATCTGGGTAATTTTCTATATATCTTGAAATATTATGTCTAAGCTCTTTTTTTGGCCATGACATTTATTTTTTTAATTTTCAATAATATTTTATTTTTTGAAATGCATATAAAGATAGTTTTCAATGTTCATTTTTGTAAAACTTTGTGTTCCAAATTTTTCTCTCTCCCTTCCTTACCTCCCCCCTCCCAAGACAGCAATCTGATATACGTTAAATATGTGCAGTTCTTTTCATGTTTGTCATGTTGTAAAAGAAAAATCAGATCAAAAGATAAAAAAAAAAACATGAGAAAGGAAAAAAACAAACAAAAAGGTGAAAATATTATGCTGTTATCCATATTCAGTCTCCATAGTTCTCTCTCTGAATGTAGATGACATTTTCTATCCCAAGTTTACTGGAATTGTCTTGAATCTCTGCATTTCAAGTCCATCATAGCTAATCATCACATAATCTTGTTACTGTGTACACTGTTCTCTTGGTTCTGCTCAGCATCAATTCATGTAAGTCTTTCCAGGCTTTTCTGAAATCAGCCTGCTCATCATTTCTTATAGAACAATAATATTCCCTTACATTCATATCTCATGACTCATTCAGCCGTTCTCCAAATGATGGGCATCTGCTCAATTTCCATTTTCTTGTCACTACAAAAAGAGCTGCTACAAACATTTTTGCACACCTGCGTCTTTTTCTCTCTTTTATGACCTCTCTGTGGCCATGTCATTTAGATAGTCCAGTGATTCTTAAATTATCTTTCCTAGATCTTATTTTCCAGGTCAATCATTTTTGATGTGAGATACCCTACATATTATTATATTTTTCAGCCTTTTGACTTTTTATTTCTTGGTGTCTAGTGGAGTCATTAATTTCTATTCAAGTCATTCTAATTTCCCAGATGTTTGGGTAAAGTCCTATACTTCTTTGCTATGTTGTTAACTCTCCTTCTAAGTCTTGGAAAACTTGATCTAAAAGACCATCTTGTCCAAGAGGTCACTACTAGCTAGTGAGGAGGACTGGGTTTTTTAAAAGACCTGAAATCCCTCCTCAGACAATTACATAGCTTCATGACCTTGTCTTTGTCTGCTTCAGTTTCCTCAACTGTAAAATGGGGATAATAATAACCCTAACTTTCTAGGACTGTTGTGAGAATTAAATGAGATAACATTAGAAAACACATGACAAGGCCTGGTACATGTTAGGCATTTAATTGATGATTTTTTTCCCCTTCGACCCTCTCATTTTATAGATGACAAAAATAAGGATAAAAGAGATATGGTGATTACAGTCACATGAGTAAGAAGTCATGGAAATGGATTCCTTGATTTTAAAGACAGCACATGGTCTCTTATGTGTAGAATTACTCCCTTCTACTTCATAAAACTCCTTACTCCTTTGAAAGTCCTGCTCTCTTTAAAGCTTTTTGATTCCCCATCCATCGCTCACCACACCCAGTACTAGTGCCCTTCCTCTCTGAACTGCCTGATATATTTTTCGAATTTATTCTGCATACATTTATGGATTCATTATCTTCTCCAACAAAATGGAATCTTCTTGAAAGCAGGGACTGACTGTTTGCATTTTGTTTTTGTTTCCTCATTACTTAGCATAGTGCCTGGAACATAATAGGTACTTAATAAAGTGCTGTCGAAAAAATGTTTAAAAAATAAAGTGCTGTCGAAAAATGTTTAAAAATAAGTGTTGTCGATAAACTGATTGATTATTTCTAAACGTAAAGAGGGAGCCCAGCTGTAGAATTTGCTTCCTACTTCTGAGGAGGAATCTTCTAGTCCCGGACCAAAATGACTTAGAAAATCAATGATCTGAGAGCTGAGGGGGGAGAGAAGGGAGAATTTTCCAATAATTGCCAAGAAACAAATCCAGACTGGAACTTATGTGGTGCGGTGACTTAACAGAATTTATATCTTTATTAATCGAATAACAAATTTAATTAATTACACTAAATGGCTTTAATTGAAGTGAGAATGAGAGCATGGACAAAATGCTAGGGAGTAATGAGCCTCAGATTTCTTAGCATCTGGAGTTAAAAATGATCTTTAATTTCAATTTGGAAACAAAAATAATGTGACTGCAGTCAATTTCTCTCCTCCCCACCTGTTCTTTGAATGGTATTGTTACTCGCTGACAAAATGAAACTGCCTTTGTTCGCTTTTTTTCATTGATCTCTCTCTCTCTCTCTCTCTCTCTCTCTCTCTCCTCTTTCACTGTTTCCCCTTCTCCCTCCCTTTCTTCCTATGACTCCTTTTTTCTCTCATTCTTTTCTTTCTCTCTATGTCTCTGTCATTCTATTTCTCTCTCACTGTCTCTGTGTCTCTGTCTCTGTTTTCTTTCTCTGTCTCTGTAGCCTTATTTCTATCTGTCTGTCTCTGTCTCTCTCTTTCTTTGTATCTTTCCATCTTTCTGTCTCTTCCCCCCACCTTTCCTCTTTCTCTTCCTTTCTCTTTTCTTCTCTCCCTCTTCTTCCCTCTCCCTTCTCTCCCTCCCAAACCCTCAGTTTGCCCTGTGGGTGAAGTGGGAATGATTTCCAGTTTAAAGTGGTCTTTCCCTTTCCCTCTCCCATCGCCCTTTCTCTGTCTCTGTCTCTGTCTCTGTCTCTCTCTCTCTCTCTCTCTCTCTCTCTCTCTCTCTCCCTTTCCTTCCTCTTTCACTCTTTTCCCCCTTCTCCCTCCCTTTATTCCTATGACTCCTTTTCTCTCTCATTCTTTTCTCTCTCTCTATGTCTCTGTCATTCTATTTCTCTCTCACTGTCTCTGTGTCTCTGTCTCTGTATCCCTATCTCTGTCTGTCTGTCTCTGTCTCTGTGCATGTCTGTCTGTCTGTTTCTTTCTCTGTATCTTTCTATCTCTCTTTCTCTCTTGCCATCTTTCTGTCTCCTCTCTCTCTCTCTCTCTCTCTCTCTCTCTCTCTCTCTCTTTCTCTCTCCCCCAGAAGCATTTGCATTTTAATGACATTAGAAGCTTAAAACTCAGTCCTGAATAATGCTTTCAGAGGATATCAGGCAGTAATTGGTGGGTAAGAGAAGTATTTGTCTGCAAGAACTGAGAAAACTAGCTATGTGTTTTTTTTAAAGCTTCAAGTTTGGAATAAAGCTTGGCAGGATATAATCTCAGCTCTGCTGCTAATTCATTTTCTGACCTTTCCCTCTCTAGGCCTCAGTTTCTTGATTTGTCAAATATGTCCCTTTCAAATCTAATTCATTTTCATCAGCCCCAGAGTCTATATTCTAAAGTACTTTCCAGCTCTAAGATTCTGAATCTCTTAATCAGTTAAACATTTATTAAGCACTTGCTGTGTACAGAACCTTGTGCTAGTCTTTAGAAAGAATATACTATCACCACCCTCATGGAGCTCACAGCAGTAATATTTCATCCATACTCCAGCTTGTACCATCAAGAGAAAAGCACAGTGGAACGTTAGATTTTAAGTTCAAATCTATGTGTGGTTCTGGGAAAATCACTTTGCCCTCAATGTCTTAGCTTTCTTATCAGTAAGATAAGAGGTTTGGCTGAGATGGCCCCTAATGTCCCTTTCAGCTACAAGTCAATAATTTTACATACTCTAATTGTGTCCAGATTGCCCAGGACAAAGCTCACTTCCCTGAAGCCACTCCCTGCTTCCCTCATAGCTGTCCATGCAGTCTCCATTCCATTGTTGACAAACTCCATCATATTGGATCTGTGCCCTCCTCCCAGAAATCTCTTTGTACATATTTTATATTTTCTGACAGGTGTATCTTGTCATTTCTCTGCAGTAGAAGGAATGAAGGAGAAAGTGCTTATTAAGTGTTTACTATGTGCAAAATTCACGAGCTAAGTAAGCTCTGGGGAATCAGATGGGAAAAACAATCCTAACTGTCAAGGAAGGACTTCCTTGGAGAGAGGGGAAACGGGTTTCTGCAGCAAGGCAGACAGAAAGGTCGGCTGGTCCTTAGGGTGCAAGAGCAAAGAAATAATAATGCAGCTTCTTTAATGCTATTTCCACAGATAAATTCATGTTTCTGACACTTAGCCACTTGATGATGTGAAGGATTTTACTGTCAAAGCTTTCTTTTCTGGGTCTTCATGAGCTGCAATTGTTAAGGAGGAGGGCCAGCAGAACATGCAGAAGCAGTTTTTAGATTGCATTTCCCTAGAGCCAGGTTGCTTCCTGGGATGAATCTCAGCGTTAGAGAGCAAGCCTTTCCCAGGATGCTTGGGTTCAAGGTTCTGGCTTGTCTTCAGACAGAGATACAGAGAAAATGAAAGAGAAATAGAATGACAGAGACATAAAGAGAGAAAGAGGAAATAATGAGAGAGAAAAGGAGTCATAGGAGGTCTGAGGGGAGGCAGTGGTTGAGATGTTGACAAGGGTTCGAATGGCCTGGAACACATTTCTCTCTCTTCCTTGGGGCTCTTTAATGTCTTTACCTAAGAAGTTATTGAGGGAAAAGACTGATTCCTTTGGTTTTTATATCTCCAGTTCTTAGCACTTAATAGACACTGATTAAATTGAATTGAATTTCTGTATCTTAATCTTGTCTTGCTGCCTAGATTATGAGCTCCCCCAGAGCACAATCTGGATTATCTTCTCTTAAAGTCTCCAAAGTATATAGCAGGGGGCCAGTGAATAACTGGGATCCCCATCTCCAAGCAAAAACGTGGAGTTCCATCGAGAAAAAAAAAAGCCAGCAGAGCCATCTCTGAGGATACTTTAGGCAAAGTCTGAGTCCACCTTTTGGAGGAGGGGTAGGTGGGTACCAGGCTGTTATAGGAACACAGACACCAGAGTCACAGGGAATTACAATTAAAGCAGCAACGGCAGGAGGATGAGGAGGAAGAGAAATAGGATGAAGAGGAAGAAGAGGGGAGGAGAAAGAGAAAGAGGGGAGGAGGACTGAATAGCAACACTGGACATGAAAATGTTCTTAAATGAATGTTTTTAAAAATTAAAATAAAGGCAGGAGGTTCACTAGGTCAAAGCTTCTTAAGTTATGAGTCATGACCCCATACAGGGTCATAAAACTGAATATGGGGGTCATGAAACTATGATTTATTATCGGTGACTTTTTGGTTTGTATTCTTATTTTATATACCTATATACTTAGTGTCACATACAATTTCTCAGGTGAAAGAGTCATAAGTTGCAAAAGTTGAAGAAGCTCTGGACCAGATGATCCCTTCTAGATCCTCCCAAACTCTTCTGCTTTTCCCTTCAGAAGCAACATGGCCTTCTGACCCATTCCCAGAGTATATAGTCTTCCTCCCTGGCTCCCACCAATTGAGATAAAGAGTTATAGTGGCTGGAAAACCTGCCAAAGTGTCTAAATTAAAGAAAAACAGATACTGATTCAATAGTCCCCAGGTGCCAGCCTGCCCCACTCCTGTTTACCTAGGCCCCCTCTCACATTTTGATGATTCTTATTATCCCTGGGTAGCAAAGAACACAAAAGACAATTAAAATAGCGGCTTTCTTTATTTGACCCTCATAACCTGCTGGCTCCTCAGCCAGACTTATCTTAAAACACCAACCTCACCATTATCTGCTCTAAATCCTGTGATCCCATAATCCTACAATATAGAAATAGCTTTGATGTAGGAGAAAGAGCATTTTAGCAAGAGCCAGGAGCTCAAGTTCTATCCTTAGCCCTGTCATTGGCTCCTGGAATGACCTTGGCCAAATAAGTGCCTTCCCTTCTTTGAGCCTCAGTCTCTTTCTCTGTAAAATGAAGGGGACAGCCTCTGACATCTCCAGCTCCAGAACTCCGATCCTATGAAAGTCATGCTTAGAAAGGGATGTGAACCGACTGAAAAAAGAACAGCAAGGTACAATGATTGACAGCCCCTGGGCTGCACTGGTACCCAAGGGATGCAAAAGGCCTGAAGGAAGCCTTCCAGCACATCGGACAGTTCCTCCCTCATGAAGGAATGATGAGAACAGGGACAGAAGCTGCACAGGAGAGGAAAGTGCAGGCAGGATGTGATCTGAACCAATGAGAAGAGAGTTCACATGGATAACATTATCAGTCCATCCAAGTACCGAAGCAACAAGGAAGTTGGGCCATTTGGTCGCCAAAGTCCATTCTCTGTCTCTGACTTTCAGGTTCAAGAGACACCAGAAAACATGGCAAAAGGAGCAATAAATTTGGATTCAGGAGACTGTCTGAATCCTAGTTACGCATTGGTGTGACTTTGAATGATATTTTTATTTCCTTTCTCTGGGCTTCTATTTGTTTCCATGTCTCTAAAATGAAGTGATCTAAGGATAAATCTCATCGGGTTACAAAGATTTTTTAAATGATGCAGTGTCTGACTACAGGGAGCATTTGTCTTCTAGTCTATTGTTGGTAAGATTGGAAGGAGACTTATAAACACATAAGTGTTTCCTGTTTCCCTTCTAATGTCCTCCCTTGAATTGAACTACTTGGTATATATTTGTATCTATTAACTTTATATTTATGACACACATATATTATAGGTACTTGTCATCCCCCATTAGAACATAAGCTCATTGCTCATAAGGATCATTTCCTCAGTGTCTGGGGCATAGCAAAATTAAATTTTAATAAGTATTTGTTGATTGGTTGCTTAAATATCGGGTAGGATTGATGGGGCAAAGGAGAGATCTAGAAAAACTGCACCAAGAAAACTTAAAGGAAGGACTAAAAATTACTGAGGTCATCAGAAAAGGTTTCATAGAGGAAATAGCATATGAATTAAACCTAGAAGCAAGGGAAGGATTATAATAGGCATATATAAGGCTTATGCCCGAAGCCAGGAGATCAAGTTCTATCCTTAGTCCTGCCATTGGCTCCTGGAGTGACCTTGGTCAAGTAAGTGCCTTCTAAGTAAGATATGCTTAAGGGATGACCAGCACAGATTGCACTGAGGCAGAAGAGGGCACTTTCACTTAAACAAAAAGTTCATGGAGGGGAACAATGTGAGATAAGGTTGGAAAGGTTCACTAGTAAAACATTGCTGGAGGCCTGAATGCCAAGATGAGGTTTGTACTTTACCTTAGTAAAAGGGAAGGAGTTTCCTCCTCATTTTAATTTATGGAGTAAGACATAGTGAAGTTTCATTGTGTCAACAATGTCTATGTCTATGACCTGTGACTCATGGAAACAGCAAGACTGTCTAAGCAAACAATCTGGGATCTTTAAATAACTGGATGAATTTCTCCAGTTCCAGGGCTGAAGAGTTCTAGGTTCGAGAGTGCTCTGTGAGGGAGAACCTCTGCATAGGGGTTAGGTCACTTCTTCCCATCTGACCATGCCTTCAGAGCTGCTGAACCAATGCATCCATCCAGGAACAGAGGAGACACAAAGCTAAGAGAGATTGTTACTCATAAGAGGAAGCAGCTGCAAAGTGTCTCCCCAAAGAGAGACATTAATGGGCACAAGAAAAGTGTAGATCCCAGGGTGATTTATCTCTAATTTTTTTCATTTTAGAGACATAGAAACCTATGTTTCTATATAGCCTATATAAGAGAAGTAAAGGTTGATATCACTCAAGTCAACACCATTAAGTAGGATTCAAACCCAGGTCTCCTGAATTCAAATTCATGTTCCTTCTGCCATGCTTCCCAGAATACAGAAAATCAGAGCTGGAACAGACCTTAGAGACCATTCCCCTGAGTGACCCAGTCAGGAGAAATGATGCATCCAAGGGGGGTGCTGCATAAAGATCCTACATATACAGAAGGAACTTCCAGGATCAACAGTATTAAAAATTGTGAGTTATCCTTTGCTTCATGTGTACCTCCATCTGTCCCTTGCTACCATTTTGCTCTGTGTTTCAGCCCACTTTTTCTCTACATACAGTCTCTATTTGTAGAAATGTTCCCTAAAATTTTTGTAAGAAATGTTTTATACCAACTGCTCTTACTACATCTTAGAAAATGCCTTTGCTTCAAAATAATTAATCTACAAGATGATTGTCAATAGAAGACAAGCTAGTGGGAGTTTGCAAGATACAATAATCGGTGTAGGATGTCACAGGTTATCCCTAGAACCTGAGAGTGAACCTTCAGTTTGCAAGAAGAAAAACTACCTCAGTGACTAGTCAGGAAAACTTGAAGACTTTTGAGCAGGGGAGTGACACAGTATTGCAGTTTAGGAAAATCATTTGACGTCTGGTCAGTTTTTAAGAGTAGAGAAGAGAGACTGGAGTTGGACCCATAAGGAAGTTATTGCAGTAATCCAGGAGTGTGGTGTTGAGAGTCTGAACAAGGATGGTCACCATGGAGAAGAGGAAGAATGGACGTGAGACATGATATGAAGATAGAATCAATAAGATTTGAAAACAGATTATAAATTGTAGTAAAAGGCAGGAGAGAGGCAAGGATACCTCCTTGGTCTTGAGCCTGGACAACCAGGAAGATGTTAGTGCCCTCAGCAGAAATTCTATCTAACCTAAATCTTTCCTGCTTCATTTGAAACTCATTTCACTTTGCTCTGTCCTCAGAGCAAATAGCCAGTCATTATCTTCCTTATAATAACCCTTCAGCTATTTGAGGACAGTTATTAAGGGACCTTTCAACCTCCCTTTCTTCAAGATAAATGGTCCTGATTTCCTCAGCTTTCCTCTTAAATCTGGCCTCTGGGTTTCTAAGAAACTACCTCTTACTGTCATGTCTTAGTGCTCCTTTTTGAATAGGATCATAGCATTTAAGAGTTGGAAAGGACCTCAAAGCTCGTCCAACCCAGTCCCTTCATTTTATTGATGAGGGAACTGAGGCTTAGAAAGGGGAAAACACTTGCCTGAGGTCCCACAAATGGTAAATGACAGAGCCAGCATTTCAACTCAGGTCCTCCAAGTAGAAATCCAACCCTTTTTCCATTTCAGGGAATTGCATCTCTAAGAAGGAAACACACATACACACAGAAAGAGAGAGAGAGAGAGAGAGAGAGAGAGAGAGAGAGAGAGAGAGAGAGAGAGCCCTTTCCTACCTCATCTCCCCAACCCCGCCTTCACTTCAGAGGAAACATTTGAGTTCAAAGCCTGCTTGCTACTTGTGTGACTTTGAACAAATCATTTTCCATCTATGCACCTCAGTTTCTTCATCTGTAAAGTGAAGGGGTTGGATAGGTGATCTCTAAATTTCCTTTCTGTTCTACAGCTATAATCCAGTGACCCTATCTAAAATCCCAAAATTAGCATCCCAAAAGTTCTTCACAGCTGGAATATTAGGCTGTTGTGTTTTAATGAAATACATATGGACCCGTGTACATATGAGTTTCAGAAATTAACTTCACAACAACTCGCTTCAAGAGAGGCTTCAAGCCATCAAAAACACCTGGGAGTTTTGACAGCTTCAGGTTAAGTTTGAATCAACAGTGACAGAGGGAATCCTCCCTCCCCCCCCCAAATCTAATATTTCACCTCTCTGGGACCCAGCCCTCTAGAATGAGGGGGCTGGCCTCTGGGATCCTCTACCTCTGGATCCTATGATGCTTCAGGATCCAGAATACTTAAGAACCATCCTGGGGGAACTGTTTCAAGGGCCAAGCAGATGGAGCTACTCTGACTTAGAAACGGTGTGCTTCTTAGCAAGATACGGCTGTCCTGGAGAAACAAATATCACCACGACTGACTGGGGCAGCTGGGGGAGGCCATAGTGCACAGAGCTCCGGGCCCAGAGTCAAGAGCACTCATCTTCACAAGTTCAGATCCAGCCTCAGACACTGACCAGCTGTGTAACCCGGGGCAAGGCACTTCACCCTGTTTGCCTCAGTTTCCCCATCTGTAAAATGCTCTGGAAAAAGAAATGGCAGACTAATCCAATAACTGTGCAACCCTGGACAAGTCACTTAACCCTATTTGCCTTAGTCTCCTCCTCTGTAAAAACAGCCAGAGAAGGGAATGGAAAACCAGTCCAGTCTTTGCCAAGAAAACCCCACATATATAAGCTATAAATAGCTTAAAAGATTTCTCAGGTCCCCTCTAGCTTTGATCTTATGACAGCAGCTCAGACCAAAGCACTCCTTTCAAAGGCCAGGCCAAAGGTGGGGAATTGGAGCCACAAATGAGGCCGACCAAAACCAATTATCTCCCTAACCCTGACTGATGAGCAGTTAGTGCTCTGCCATTCTTGGCCCCTCTCAGAGTTTCCATTTTCTTCCCTGAGATTTTCAGGTAACAATGATATTATTCATCCCACCTGGCAGAAAATAAATGTGACTTTCTTCCAAGACTGATGCCCTGAGTTAGGAGGAGAACCAAGGGGCAGGACACTGGGAGGGAACTCAGCAAAACAAGTGCTGAGCCCAAAGCTGAGGTGCCAGGCTTACGGTCCTGGTTTACCACTGGATGAGGGTGGGTCAGTCACTTAGCCCCTCTGGGCCTCAGTTTCCTATATCTAAAAAATGAAGTTAAGTGAGCAGAAAGCAAAGATAGATTTCCTCTTCCCCGGGTCTGACAAGAGAAAGATAGAGACATTGGGGGGGGGGAGGTGATCAAGGAGAGAGAGAGAAAGACAGAGACAGACACAGACACAGACACAGAGTCGGAGACAGAGAGATAGAAACAAAAAGTGACAGTGAGACAGAAAAAGAAAGAGACACAGAAATAGAGACAGGGACAGAGACAGAAAGTGACACAGAGACAGAATGACACAGAGACAGAGAGTCAGAGACAGAAACAGAAAGTGAAGCAAGACAGAAAAAGAAAGACAGAGACACAGAGATAGAGACAAAAACAGAGACAGAGAGACAGAGAGTGACACACACAGAGAAATAGAGAGACAGAGACACAGAGTCAAAGACAGAGACAGAAAAAGAGTTCAGACACAGAGAGAGGTAGAGAAGAAGAAGGGGGAGGAGGAGGAGGAGAGAGAGAGACAGAGAGAGAGACAGAGAGAGAGAGAGAGACAGAGACAGAGACAGAGACAGAGAGAGAGAGAGAAGAGAGAGAAGAGAAGAGAAGAAGAGAAGAGAAGAGAGAGAAGAGAAGAGAAGAGAAGAGAAGAGAAGAGAAGAGAAGAGAAGAGAAGAGAAGAGAAGAGAAGAGAAGAGAAGAGAAGAGAAGGGAGGGAGGAGGGAGAGAGAGTTTTTGATAATTCACTACTCCTCCTTATCTGTGTGACCTTGGACAAATCATGGCAACTCCTGGGCCTCTGTTTCTACCTGTGTGAAATGGGAGGGTTGGATGAGGTCATCTTGAAGATCTCTTCCATTTTTAAATTGTCTTCCCTTACTCTGATCGCCGTGACCAAGTCTGAGTTCTGGCTTTCCCACCAAACAGCCCAGCCAGGCCTCTGGCTCCAGGTCCCCATTCCCCCTTTTCCTCCCCCTGCCTTTGTCCTGATTGGTTCCTCCAGCCAGGGGCAAAGGCAGGAGAGGGGCAGGGAGTGGGCTAGGAAGAGGCTATATCACTAATTCTCCTCTCGGTTTTTTGGACCCATCATTTCCCAGGCTGAGACTCGTGCAGCAGAGTTGCCAGGGACTTTCATGGCTCCTGTCCAAGCCTCCCACTTTACAGCTGAGAAGCCCGAGTCCCAGGACCGACAAGTTATTAGTCCAAGTTCAAGCACACAGTGAGGGGCAGAGTTGGGTCCCCTTGCCCTGTCTTTTCCTCCTAGCTCACGGCCCCTCTGTTGGGGGGCTCACCTCCTGCCCGGGCTCTGCCCTTTTTCCTCCTTCCTCAGCTCTCCCCCCTTCCCTTCTCCCACTTTGTGGCTGCCTGCAGAAGGCGAACAAGACCTGCCCCAGTTTCTCCCTCATTACATGAAGGAATAGATCTAGGTTGCCCTGTGCAATGGCCTGGACGCGGTTCTGATGGGCTGGGCCGGCCATCCTCCCAGTCCCCTGGAGCTCCGGCCTTCCGCAGGGCCTCCCAGCCCCGGAGCCCAAGGGAACACTTTCCAGCCTGTTTATTTCTAACTGCTCTTGACAGCAACACAAGTGTTTGCCAAGGCTCCCCGACATGGCTTACAACCATTGGGAGTGGAGAGGGAGAAAGGAGGCAGGAAAAAGGTGAAATTCTCTCAAAAACATCCTTCTCCAGGGCTGAAGAATGGGAGCGGGAAGGGGGACTAGATGGAGAATGGGGGGAGAGGTGGAGCCCCAGAGGAGGAAGAAATTGATCCACAGGACTTGGGGGTGGATTCGTAAAACCTGGCGCTGGCAGAAGCGGCCATCCAGGTGGCCTAGGAGCCAGGTGACCCTTTATAGGCTGTGAGCAAGGAAGGCGAGATGAGGAAGGAAGAAGAGGTGAGGAAGTCACCTCACCTCTCTGAGTTTGTTTTCTCATCTGTAAAAAGGAGTCACTGGAAACCTGCCTCCCATATCTTAACTAAGAGGGAAAGGACACAATCTATGTGTGAATTAATTTTGCTTGGCTATATTTATTCATAACAAGGGGAGCTTTTATCTTTTGTGGGAGGGAGGAGAGAGGGAGGAGGTCAGCGGTGATAATAATGCAAAGAAAAAAGAAAGAATATAGTATCAACAAAACATTAGAAATTATTCAAAAGAGAACAAAAGGAAGTTCAGAAAGGGGCATAAATAACAGATAAGCAGGACAGACTTGGTACTATCATGTTAAATTTAGTACGCAGTTTAAAAAGAATGCATAATATCCATGATAGAAATTCATCATATACGATCTTCTACGATCTATTAAACACAATGTAATATTCATTATATACAATCTTATTTCTCTGGGTTTTGCATATTGGTGTGTTCATGTGTGTTGCTTTTTAGATTTATAATTTAAAAAATCAAATGAGGCAGCGGGAGTAGACCTGTAAGGTCCCTTTGGGCTCTGATGTTCTGTGTTCTAGGTGTCCCTTCACGTCAGTGCAGCGGGGGGTTATTAAATGCCTGCTGTGCTCGAAGAAAGAATGATGCTAGATGTGGGAAACAGGCAAGACAAAGCAGGAGCTCACCTCCGATGGCTTGCATTCTGCTTGGGATGGGGATAGAGCAGAGAGAGAATGTGAACATATAGAAGTAAATACAAGGTGATTAGAGAAGGGGAGAGTGCCAGGAGATTTGAAGATGTTCCACAGAGTACAAAGCAGCCCAGAACATAAGGATTCTGCAAGTCCTTGGAAAGAGACGGTGAGAAAGAAGGAGACAGAATGCTGAATTCAGGGAATACTTACTGGTCCAAATTGACAGGAACCCAGAAAGCGGTGCCATGAAAAAAAGCTGGCAAAGTAGCCTGGCATCATATCATGGAGGCCCCAAGTGCAAAGCTTAAGAGTCTGTCCTTTGTTTGAAGGAAGTAGGGAGCCACTGACCATTTTGGAGAACGGGAGTGATTCGGTCAGCCGCAGGCCTTAGGAAGATTCTTTTGGCAGCTGTGTAGAAAAGATATTGGAGCAAGGAGAGTCTGGAAACTAATTAGGAAGGTTATTAAGGTAGTCCAGGTGAGAAGTAATGAGGGTAACAGCCATGTGAGGGAGAGAAGTAGCAAATGTGAGACAGATTTTGAAAGTCGAATCCACAAAACTTGGCAATTTCTAAGAAGCGGCAGGTGAAGAAGGAGAAGGAGCCAAGGCTGACTCCAAGGTAACAAACCTGAGCAACCAGAATAGAAGGATGAGGGTACTCTTCTTGGAAATAGGAAAATTAAGGCCCAGGTGGTGGGTTTATTGTTTGGTTGTTTCAGTTGGATGGGGTTTGTGACCCCATCCGGGGTCCTAAAATGGTTTGCCATTTCCTTCTCCAACTCATTTTACAGATGGGGAAACTGAGGGATACAGGGTTAAATTACTTGCCCAAGGTCACACACCTAATAAGTGCCTGCAGCTGGATTTGAACTCAGATTTTCCTGACTGCAGATCTGGCGCTCTGCCCACTGTGCCATTTGGCTACCCAGGTAATGAGTTTTGTTTGGGACAGTTTGAGTTTGTAAATGGCTATAAAATGTCTAAAAGTCTATGATATCAAGAGACCTGTTTTATGTAGAAATATGTTTCAAAAGGAGCTAGTTTTACACATTTGGGGATCATCAACATAGAAGTGATGCTTGAATCCATGAGAGCAGATGAGAGAAAGAGAAAAGGGTCCATGATAAAGCCTCATGTAAGAACAAGGAGCATGGAAGCCAATGGAATAAAGGAGAATGAAAAAAAATTCAGGAGCATTCTTCCAATTTGGCAAACATTTATTAAGTGCTTGCTGTCTACAGGATACTCTTTAAGGTTCTGCAGTCACAAAAACAAAACACGACAAAAAAATTCTGTCATGCAGAAGCTTGTGATCTGTTACACAGAAGAACCAGTGAGCCATGTCAACATGGCCAAGCTGGGATGGGAGAGAGCACATCCAGAAGAAAAGGGGAGTCAGCACTGTCAACAGTAGTGGAGAGGTCAAGGACGATGCACACTGAGGGGAAAGCCTCCTGATTTAGCACATCTTTGGGAATTTTGAGAAAAGTCCAGTGAAAGAGGCCAGAAGACAGATGAGAAGTTATTGAAAATAAGAAAGTGGAAGCAGTTGATTCTTTCTCCTGACTTTGAGAAAGTTCTAAAGACACTTCCTTTATCCTTTTAATGAAATAAAAAATGGCAGATGAATGACCCAAGAGGATCTTCTTATCTGACACAAGGGAACGCTGAATATAGAGAATATTTGGCTAAAGATTCTTCTGAGATATCAAGTAATTCTTCCCAACTTGAATGAATCCAGTTTATGCCTGTGATCCTGGCCTCAGGATTCCAGAATTTCAGGGCAAAAGGGGAGCTTAAATATCTAATCCATTCCTGTGAAATGAAAGATTGCAGAGTAAAGAAAAAACAAGAAAGGATTTAGGGATTGCGTTTCTTCCTTCCATAAGAGGAGGTGAAGAATTCCAAGACAACTCGGCCCAAGGACAAAAAAAAAAAATCTCTATTCCTTTGGCATTCCTGAGTGAGAATGAGATTTGGGAGCAGAATCTGGAGTACTGCCCGTGATTTACACCATGGCTGATAACACAACTATATCTGGGTGTTGTGGTTTGGGAAGGATATCGGGAAGTTGGAGGGCACCCAGAGAAGGGTTGCCAAGATGAGAAAGGGCCTAGAGAGACCACGCCGTATGAAGATTATTAGTTGAAGGGACTGGGGATGTCTAAGTTGGAGAAGAGAGAATGTGCGTGGAGGGGAGGGGTGCACGATAACAGTCTGTGAGCATTTAAAGGATTGTCAAATGGGAAAGGGATCAAAATTGGTCTGTGTAGCTCCCGGGAACAGATACTGGAATGAACAGGGAGAAGTTACACAAAGATAAATTTGGATTTGATGTAAAGAAGAAGGGTAGAAAGTCTTAGAGGTCATCCACAATGGAGCAGGCGGCCTCAGAAAGCAATGGGCTCCCCCTCACTGGAGGTTTTTAAGCAAAAGCTGAATGGCCAACAGTTGCTGGGTACGTTTTAAGTAGGAACACTCTGGGAGGTATGGACTAGGTGTCCCTTGTTTCTGAAATCAGTGATACTGCAGTGAAAGGATTCTGACTCCTGAGGACTGAATTTGAAGACTGTGAAGAAGTAGAGAAAAATCAGGTCCTTTGGGGCACGTCCCCCTGTCCCCACGCCAGGTTCTGCTAGTGGCAGCTGGGGTTGGAGTCCATGGGGCTGAGGTCCGAAGGACTGACAGGGAACAGGTGGTCTGCGGGCTCCGGGCACCGAGAGGTGGGCCCCAAGCCCCTCCTCCCTCCCTGACAGGGAACAATCCGTGCCTAAGTATAGTCTGACTTGCTGTAATCTGTGCTCGGGCTTCCAGGCTCTCTGACAGGCAGGCAGGCTGGCAGATCCCGGGCCCATCTGCTCCAGTGTGTGCAAGGACCAGAATAACACCGCCACCCCATCAAGCCGCCCCACGCCACCGCGCTGGTGTCATTACACCCAGGACTCTCAGCATTCTGACATTTCCAGGCGCCACATTTCTGGTAATGTGTGGGCTCTTGGGTAAAGAGCCTGATGGAGATAATTAGAAAGACTGAGATGCCTCATGAGGAACCGCCGTCCCCGACAGCGGGAAGGAAGGACCAGGGACTGGCTGACCACCTGGCAGATCTCAGGGGCCAGGGCTCTGCCTCCCAGCATCTCGGGCTTCCTTCAAGGTTCCTGGAGGCGTCATCTCCTGGAAGCCTCTCCAGATCCCCCTGGGTGCCAGCCCTTCTCTTTCCCCAGACTGCCTTGCAGGAACTCATCTGCTGCCATATTGTGTTCCCCACTGGAATGGAAGCTCCCCCAGAGCTGGGGGTGTTCTGTTTTATTCTTTCTATCTTTAGTGACTAGCACAGAGCCTGGCACATTAAAGGGACTTAATAAATGTCCATTAAATTAAACTGAATTGGAAAGACCTTTGAACGAAGAACAGAGACTGCCAGCTGAAAGGGCCCATCGATCAACAAATCAGTCAACAAATATTAAGTGCCTGCCCTGCACTGTGCTAAGCACTGAGAAATCAAAGGCAAAATAAATAGTCTCTGTCCTCAAGGAGATTACATTCTATCAGGATATAGATTGCCATCTAAAAAGATCTTAAAATATAAAATAAATTCCATCTATAAATATGGAATTTATAATAATATACAATATATAATAACATATAAATATAAAATAAAAAGCATCAGAGCTAGAAGGAAAGTTAGTTATAGTTAGCATTTATAAAGTACCTTCTATTTGCCAGGCATTGTGATAATTTGGTCTTATTTATCCTCACAACAACTCTGGGAGTCAGGTACTCTTGATATCCCCATTTTACAGATGAGAAAACTGAGACAGAAATGAAGGGACTTGTCCAGAGTCATAGAACTGTCTCCCACAATCTATGGGAGACAAGTTTGAACTCAGATCTTCCTGAGTCTAAGTCCAATATTCTATCCATTGCATTTCCCAAGGCCTCTGGGATACTTCTCAACTTCTCATTGACACTTGGAGGCAAGATCTCCAGAAGAGAGTTGATTGTTTCTCCCTTCAGGGTTCTAGGAATAACCCTGAAGAGTTGGAAGAGTTTAGTATTATCTTTGAGGAGCCCCCACCAATTATGATCTCCTCTAATTATCAGCCAGTCTTAAATAGCTCTTAGAAAGTGATACTCACCTAATAGATATGGAACAGTTGGAAGAAAAAACAATCCATCCAAAGTCTAGCACACAGTGTGCCACAGTCATGTCTGGGGTCTATAGGGAAAGTTGGTTCAGGCTTAGAGAGCTCATATAGCAAAGTTGTAACTCACAACATCTTCTGGAAGTCCTCAGGAAGCTCCTCTTGACTGTAGTTCTCTTTTCCACTTGCAGGGCCATTACCCTTGTGGAGTCCTAAAGCCTCTTTTCCTCAGCATGTCTAATTTGTCCTTAGTAGGTCTTTCAGCCCCCAAAGTGGATGCTGCCATCTGTGATGATGGTTTTGGACACAAGGGGAAGTCCAAAGCTCCCTAACCTTGCTGTTCCACAAGGGCATCTTTCAATCATCTGGGGTGGGAAGGGAATCCAATCCTCATTCCATAGGGAGAGTTACCTCAACCACCACTAGACTGGCTTGTTGCTGGAATGCCAGGTCCTGAACTGACTTGGTATAATATACAGAGGCAAAAAGCTGCCCGATTCTCTGAACATATCCCAGTTCATTTCTTATGTACCACCTGATTTCATCCAGTGACCAAAATACTTCACTCTTCCCAAACCGAGTAAGGACTTATTTAAATCTAGTTTATGTCCTTCTAGAAGACCAGGCCTTTTAAAAGTATTTAGTTCAAATGGTACGGACCCCAATCCTTTGGTTGGGGCTTTGAAACTAGAAAATGTCTTTGAAAATCATGTAGTCCATCCTATACATGAAGCCAGAGAGGTAATGATTCACCTAAGATCTCATACTAGTAAATATGAAGTGGGATTTAAACCTAGTCTTGATTCAGAAATAATATCCTTTTCTTTAAACCATACTGCCTCTTATTGAGAGAAACAATATAGTGTCGGGATCAGGTTCTAGCAAAATGAAAACTCACCCTGATGGGATGGTGGATTTTGGGAAGGGACAAAATAAGTTTCTTCTACAAGTTTATTGTAAGGATCTAAGCCAGGGTTCCAATTCTAAATTCATCCCCTTTCCTACTGTACCAGAGGACATAGTCCCTGACTTTAGATACCTTGCCTATAGTCTACTAATAATAGTTCACAGTTATGTAGCACATCATGAATTATCGAACACTTTATATGTCTTATTTCATTAAATCTTTACAATAACATTGTGTAATATAGATAGTGCCAATATTTTATCTTGTTTTATAGATGGGAAAGCTAAAACTCAGAAATCGCAATTTGCAGAAAATGCAAAACTCTAACACCCAACAAATTGGTAAAGATAATAAAAGACTGAAAAGAATTAATATTAGAGAAACTGACTGTAGAAAGGCAGGCCTGCTAACATGCTGCTGGCAGAGGTGTGAATTGGTCCAGTCATTCTATAAAACAATTTGAAACCAGGCTTGAAAAGTGACCAAATTAAATTATCCATACCTTTTGACCCAGCAATGTTATTACTAGGTCTACATCCTAAGGAGATCAAAGATGAAGGGAAAGGTCCCACATTTACCAAAATATTCAGAGTAGTGGTTTTTGTATGAAAGAAAGAAATAAAGGAAGGAAGGAAGGAAGGAAGGAAGGAAGGAAGGAAGGAAGGAAGGAAGGAAGGAAGGAAGGAAGGAAGGAGGGAGGGAGAGAGAGGAAAGAAGGGAGAAAAGGAGGTAGGGAGGGAGGGAGGAAGAAAAATGGATGTTCTTTGAAAACTAGCTAAAAAACTGATGTATGTGAATCTGATGGAATATTACTATTCCATAAAAAATAGGCACTTGGGAAGATATATGAACTAAACCTAAAGAAGTCAGCAAAATCAAGAAAAAATACACACACCAACCACAATTTAAAAAGGAAAACAACTTTAGAAGGTGTTAGAATTCAGATTAATGCAATGACTAAGTCTTGTTTCTAGAGAACTAATGATTTCATTTGATTCCATTTAATTCAACACGTGTTTATTCAACCTCTCCTGTATCTCAGGTATTGTGCCAGTCACTGGAGGTTACAATGACAAAAAATGAAAACAGTCCCTGCCCTCAAAGAAGTTATGTTCTGCCAAAATAATGAATCATGAATTCTACTCCTCCATCCTCTCCATGGAGAAATGGGGAAACAGGTGCAGAAGGAGACACACATTATCAGCCATAGTATATGGGAGGAGGACTTGACACTCACATAAGTAGTTGTAGCTTGCCCAGATGTGGTACACCTATAACCCCTGATACTAAGAGAGGTGGAGATTAGTGAGTCATCATCCTCTGGAGTTTTGAGTTGTTATAGGGCTAAATCTATACCCTGTCTAGAACCAAAACAGTAAGAGTCCTAGGGCTGGGGGCACCAGGCTGCCTAATAAGGGGTCAGCTGGCCAAGGTCTGATCCAAAAATGGATCTTTCCCACAAGGGATTGGTACTTCCAGCTTGGGCAAGTGAGGGAGAACCAGTCTCCAAAATGAAAATGGTGATAATGATGATAGTGTTGTAGGGATAGTGATGGTGACTAAAGTACATAAAAGAGTAATAAAGTACAGGGGAAAAGCAAGGATGCAAAAGGAGTAGGGATGAATGAGATTACCTCTTATATTGCTAATATCAATGATATCCATTTGAGAATACTGGAGCTACTGTGACAGAAAGAGAACCAGCTTCAGAATAAAATGTCCTGGGTTCTAAAAAGTTGCTCTGGATGGTCTCCTACCCTCTTTTCAATTCTAAAGCAGATGATTCTAATATCCTAAATGGCAGGAGAACTACAGAAATGTGAGGACCAAGGAACAAAGGATGTGCCTAGAAGGGCTCTGACTGCAACATCTGGTCCTGTCCAAAGATCTGAAGGTGTCACTTGGGTCTAAGGCACATCTCACTAGCCAGGGGCTAACATCAGACTAAAGAGCAGCCATAAGATCAGTGCTTTGTCCCTGTGCTGTTTAACATATTTATCAGTGACTTGGTTAAAGACATAAATGAGACTCATTAAATTTGCAGATGACTAAGAATTGGAAAGGATTGCTAACACATTGGATGACAGCACCAGATTACAAAAAGATCTTGGCAGGCTAGAGCATTAGGCTGAATCTAATAATAATAACAATAATCATAATAAGTTCACATTTATTGAGGCTGGTCTACAATTTAATCTTGCCCATGGGTGAACACTGCACAGCAAAATAGGGAGAAACAGTCATTGATGATGATGATGATAGTGGTCATGGTGATTGTGGTAGTAGTAGTTTAAGGTTTGCAATAAAGGTTTACAGAAATTATCTCATTTGCCCCTCATATCAACTCTGTGGGAGAGATGCTGATAGTATCTCCACCATACAAATGAGAGGTGTAAGAAGGTGAAATTTGATAAGTCGATGTAAAGTCTTGCACTTGGGTTGAAAAAAATCAACTTAACGAGACAGTAATTTGTCTGAAAGAGATTTGGGAGATTTTGGTGGATCCCACATTCAATGTGAATAAATAATGTGATATCTCGGCCAAAAAAATAAATGAATTCCTTCTTAGGGTCCATTAGGAAAGGCACTGCTTGTAGAATAAGGAGAGGGTGATAGCCCCTGTGCATTTATTCTGCCTCAGGTAGGCTACATCTGAAGGAGTGTCCAGACACTCCTCGTATTCTCGAGCGCCACATTTTAGGAAAAGCGTTGATAACTGGGCAGTGTCCAAAAGGGGGGCCATTGGGCTCTTGAAGAGCTTTGAGTCTATGGCATGTGGGGACTGTTTGAAGGGACTTTAACCTGGAGAAGAGAAGGCTCAAAAGCCATATTCAAGTATATAAAAGGCAGGTCATTTGAGAAATCAGACACGTTCCTGTTGTCCCCAAAGGGAAGGATTAGAAGTAATTGGTGGAAATAAGTGACAAAAAGCTTGATATCTAGAAGAAAACACCCATAAAATTAGAGTGACCCCTCACTGGAGCCCCCGAAACTGAGGCTAGATGACCACTTGTTGGGAATGCTGCAGTGGGATTCTTGTTCAACTAGGGCTCGGACTGGGCGGGGAGGGAGTTTCTTCCAACTCTGAGATTCTGGGAGTCTTGAATCCGGCAGGGTGAGAACTGAGAGGCAGGCAGTACACATGCTCCCTCCTCTCTCTCTCTCTCTCCCTCACCCCCACCCCACCACCACATAAGCACACTCCATTGCTGCTAGAGAGCAGTTTCCATGGAGATAACATTTTAAAGTTTTCCAGGACCAGAACAGGAATAATTTCTCTCCTCCTCCTCTATGACAATCCAGGAAAATGGAGCTTATTACAGAGACAGAGACAAGAAAAAAAAATAGGGAGAGACAGCAACAAAGAGAGAGAGAAACATAGAGACAGAGAAACAGATAATTAGAATAAAAGAAAGAAAGGGGAAAATGGAGAGAAGAAAGGAAGAATGAGGCAAGAAGGGGTAAAGAAAGGGAGGAGGAAGACAAAGAAAAGATGGAGAAAGAGATAGAAGAGAGGATGTTATTTCTCTCCCTGCAAGTTCCTGTTTATTTCTTTGATATTTACAAAGCACTTTTCTACAATAGATCTGTGAAGTAAGCAGTAAAAAGTATGAACAATACCCATTTCACAGATGAGAAAGCTGAAGGTCAAAGAGCAAAAGAGTCATATAGTTAATGTCAAGTCTAGGACTTAAATCCACATTTTCCTGCCCTTCAACACTACCTTGTATATCCTAGATATGAGGTTTGTTGTGTTATTATTTGGAATAATAATAATAATAGTAAAAGCAAGGCCAGGAAACAGAAAGAATATAGAGTTCTACCAGTGACACATACTGGACATGAGACCCTACGTGAGTCCCTGAACCTGTCAGAACTCTAAACATCCATCTTAGACTACAAGTTACTGAGAAGATTCTGACCTCATTCATAGGGAGAGTTTTCTCACCAGAAATCACAGCTCTGCACAGGAGAGAAATAGAGCATCGCAGTAAGTTATTCTGGTTCCTGATGATTGAAGGTAGAGAGGTGCGTCCAAAAGAGCCAGGGCTCATAATTAAGTCTTATTATGTATGATAAAACAACCATGCATATGCTTTCAAGATCCACCAGCCCACAGAGATTTTCACAGGCCCTTCCACAAGCAGGCAAGTCTGCAGAAAGACAGAGCTCATTCCCACGTGATAGCAAATTTCCTAACAATTAGACTGGTTAAAATGGCTTGAATTGCCCTGGGTCAATAAGCTTCACTTTCTAGAAGGTCTGCAACTGAAGACTGGAAGATCCTTTGTTGGGGATTGGGCAGAGAGGGCAGAGAGAGTGACCCACTGATGGATCACACTCCCAGACAGCCTCCAAAGCTGTCTGTGATTCAGTGATAATGAAGATCCCTCCGACAGAGCTTCAGGAATCGCTCTGAAGGGGCACGATTCTCCAGTTGTTTTCATTAGTATCTAATGGCTTAGAGATGGAGGTCTCTAGGTCTCAGCTTCCTGAGACCCCCATGGGGGGTCTCATAGCTGACCGTGGGGATCACAAAATCATGATTTATCATCAGTAAGTGTTTGATTTCTATACCTACGTTATATGCCAACGTACAGTAGATTACACAAAAATTTCCCAGGCAACAGAGTGTCACGAGTGGAAAAAGTTGAAGCTGCTCCGCTCCTTTCGCCTCCATTTGCCCGTCTGGATTGCTTTTCCATAAGGATGGGAAGCAGCTAGAATTCTGAGAATCCCATTACTCCCTCATGTGCTGGATCCCTCAGGACTCAGCCTCCAAACCACACTCTCCTCTCAGGAGTATCTGGTTATGTTCATATTCCCTTTCGCAAGGTTCTCAGCATCCGTGGATTAGACCCCAAGGGTTCTTTCCTGTGAGAAGAGTGAGATTCTGCCTGGGTCAGGAAAGGAGAAGGGACGCTGCATTTATTTCACAGGCAGAAGGAAAGTTTTCATGCAGCTTTCCCAGTGAGGGGAAGGGGAGTAGTCACCAGGGGGCACAGTGGTTTGCCCAATACTTGGGGCAGGAGCCGGATACAAGTCCCCTCCTCTCTCTCTCCATCACCTCCGACTGCCTCCTCTGGTGTAGGGGAAAGTGCAGGAGTCGGGAAGCCTGGGTCGCAGCCTTAACTCCGCTGCTAATGGGCCATGTGAGATGGAACAGCCGCGTTTCCCTTTCTAGATTCACGCTCTCCATCTGTAAAATAAAAGGGAATGAGGAAGTTGGACTAGATGGTCTCAAAAGCCTCATCTAGCTCTGACCTCTTAGGAGACAGGGAACCAATAGCTAAACAATGATGGCGAGATTGGCGCCCGACCTTCAGCATTCAGGAAGACTCTGTTCCTGCTAATCCAAAGGCTCTTCCCCTTGCCAGTGTCTCAGTCTGGGGAAGCCCGGGGGCTCCTGGCCAGAACAACGCCTTAAATGCATAGAACAAAATACATGAAATTGCAAAGAAAATTAATTTATTGCAATGCAGTCTTCAGTTTTTATTTTAAAACTCCAGGTTAGGGGTTCTAGGGCCCGTGATAGGGGATGGTTATAATGAAAGTTGTAGTTGTAGTAATAGTAGTAGTGGAAGTAGTAATGGTGGTGGTGGGAGTAGTAGTGATAGTCGTATGGGTGGGGATAATAATACCAGTAGTAGTAATAGTACTAGTAATAGTAATAGTAGTAGTAGTAGTAATGGTAGTGGTGGTAGTGATAGTAGTATTGGTAGGGATAATTCCAGTAGTAGTAATAGTAATAGCACTAGTAGCAGTGGTGGTGGTAGTAATAGTTAACATTTATGTACTTCAAAGTTTGAAAAGCACTCCTTTGATCCTCACAACAATGCTGGGAGGCGGGTGCTCTTATTAGTCTTACTTTACAGTTGAAGAAACTGAGAAAAACAGAAATTAAGTCACTTTCCCAGTGTCCACAACTAATAAGTGTCTGAAACTGGATTTGAATTCAGGTCTTCCCAACCTCATACTCAATGTTGTATTCATTGTACCTTCTAGAGAATATCTATAGAGTGCTTTAAGATTTGCAAATCACTCTATGTGTTATATACATATACACACACATGTACCTATACCAGTACACACACACACACACACACACACACACACACACACACACACACACACAAAAGGCAGATATGGGAAGGCTGGGGGAGCTTTCTGTCCAGCATCCCTCTGTGTTTTACATCCCAACTTCCCCAGGGTAGAGCTTTGCCGGGAGTAGGAAGTTCCTCTAGCTAGGTCACTTAGGAGGATGGGGAGATAGTGGGCAAGGGGCCAGGAACGTTTATTTTTATGCTGCTTTTAAAAAGGAAATGTCTCCTCTTGCGCTCTGAAAAGGCATTCCTGAAATAAAACCTCCCGGCTCGGCCTCCCGGGGTCACCTGCTCAGGGCTCGCAAAGCCCGGCTGCCGCCTTGGCTCAGCCCCACGGTGCAGACAATGGCCTCGGATTCTCTTTCTGCTGAGCTGGAGTCTTTGGAGGCCTCGGGACGGAGACTTCCAATGCAAAACTGATCCCTCCTCCCCACGGGGCTGGGGCTGCCTCTCTGTGACCTTGGAAGGGCAAGTCGGGCTCTCTGGGCAGTAAGGACGGGGCCAGGTCCCGCTGAGGGCCCCAACTAAAGTCCTCCATGCTTTTATCTCCAAGGCCCTCTCTGCTAATAGCAGCTGATGCTCTGCATCCCCAACTCCTGGTTCTTCCCTATGGGGTCCAGCAGAATGATCCCTCTTCCACAGGGCAGCCTTTCACAAGTTCAAGGACACCCATTCTCCTGACTCTTTCCTTTTCTTTTTGCCGAGGCAATTGGGGTTAAGTGACTTGCCCAGGGTCACACCCAGGAAGTGTGAAGTGTCTGAGGTCAGATTTGAACTCAGGTCCTCCTGACTTCAGGGCTGGTGCTCTATCCACTGCACCACCCAGTGCCCCCATCCTGAATCTTTTCTTATCCAATCAAAGCATGTCAAATTCCTTCATCCACTTGAGTTTGAACTTGAAATGCTTTGCACACGAGTGTGATCCACAACATAGCATCTCTCCTCCTTTTGTTGTAGTTTGCCTGCATTTTATTTTGCTTCACTTTTTCTCTTGTGTGGCACAATAATTGTATAAATACGGATGCAAATATTGGGTTTAACATATATTGGGCTACTTGCCATCTAGGGGAGGACGTGAGGGAAAGGGTGGAAGTTGGAACACAGGGTTTTGCAAGGGCTAATGTTGAAGAATTGTCCATGCATATGTTTTGAAAAATAAAAAGCTTTAATAAAAAAAGATGCTTTGCAAGCAGCTGGAACACAGTAGGTGCTTCAAACCTGAGGTGCTTTGCAAGCAGCTAGAACACAGTAGGTGCTTCAAACCTGAGGTGCTTTGCAAGCAGCTGGAACATAGTAGGTGCTTCAAACCTGAGGTGCTTTTCAAGCAGCTAGAACATAGTAGATACTTCAAACTTGAGATGCTTTGCAAGCAGCTGGAACATAGTAGGTGCTTCAAACTTGAGATGCTTTGCAAGCAGCTGGAACATAGTAGGTGCTTCATGCATGCTTATTGGTTTGACTTGAAGGCTATCAATCTGACAGCCTATCATTTCCATTCCAAGAATTTGAAAAAACTTTATCATGATCCAAATGTCATTATTATAATTTTTCAACCCTGACATTCTATATTCTAAAGTAATTGAGTTGTGATTTTTATCAGACCAAGGGAAGATATTTGTAAAGAACTTAGCACAGTGCAGGCACATAGTAGGCACTATATTAAATTCTTATTCCCTTTCCTCCTTCCGCCTCTGGCTCTAGGAGCCCTGTTTTAAGTCCATTTTCAGTTCTAAGTCATGATTTCCTGATGAATCCTTGGCCTCTGGTATCATTCCCAAGAGGCTGTAGCTCTAGTGCTGACATTTGGTGAGTTTTGGAAAAACAGCTCAACTCCCAATTCAAACTGAAAATGAGCAACAAGAATCCTCTCCAAGTCCTTCCTTCTCTGCCTAAGATTGAATTTATTTCTGCCTCCATAGGGGTTAATCGAGGGCGATCTCAGAAAATGCCACCAACTCAGGCCTTCCCTAGCCTGAGCTTTCAACTCTCTTTGAATCTGCCATGATACAATGGATAAAGCCTGGCATCAGGAAGTCATTGTTGTTCAGTCATTTTTCAGTCGTGTTCCACTCTTCCGGACCCCATTTGGGTTTTTCTTGGCAAAGATACTGGAGCGGTTTGCCATTTCCTTTTCCAGCTTATTTTACAGATGAGGAAACTGAGGCAGAGGTTAAATGACTTATAAGTGTTCAGATGTGTGACTCTGTACAAATCACTTAATCTCTGTTTACCACCACTTCTTCAGTTATAAGATGGAGCTATTTTTTTGTTATTAATTCATTAATTTATTTTAATGCACATTGCTAATGAATCATTTTGGGAGAGAAAAATCAGAACAAAAGGGAAAAACCATGGGAGAGAAAAAGAACAGAAAAAAGAAAGTGAATATAGCATTTGTTGATTTATATTCAGTTTCCATAGTTCTTTTTCTGAATGCAGATGGCGTTTTCTGTCCAAAATCTATTGGGATTGCCTTGGATCACTGAACCACTGAGAAGAACCAAGTGTTTCATAATTGATCATCGTGGATTCTTTTTTTAAAATTATATATATATATATGTATATTATATTTTTTTTCATTTTCAACATAAATACATGGATAATTTTTGACATTCACTTCTACAAAACCCTGTGTTCTCATTTTTCCCTCCCTTCCCCCACTCCCTCCTCCAATCTGCAGATGATTCAATATATGTTAAACATCATGCTGCACAAGAAAAATCAGGTCCAAAAAGAAAAAAAAAATGAGAAAGAAAACAAAAAGCAAGCAAACTACAACAAAAAGAGTAAAAATACCATGTTGTGATTCACACTCAATTCCCACTGTCCTCTCTTTGGGTGCACATGGCTTTCTTCATCACAAGACATTGGAACTGGTCGATCATCGCACATTCTTGCTGTTGTGTACAATGTATTTCTGGTTCTGCTTGTGTCACTCAGCATCAGTTCATGTAAATCTTCCCAGGCCTTTCTAAAATCAGCTTGTTCATTATTTTTTATAGAGCAATAATACTCCATTTCCTCCATGTACCCCAGCTTGTTCAGCCATTCCGCATCGATGGGCATCCACTCATTTTCCAATCCTTTGCTATCACAAAAGAGCCGCTACAAACATTTTGTACACGTGGGCCCTTTTGCTTCCTTTATGATTTAGATAGAGCTAATATTAACAAGAGCATATTCCGAAGGGTTGTCTTGAAGATCAAATGAGATCCTATTTGGAAATCTTAGCCCGGTACATGGCTCCTTCTTAAATGTTTGTCCTTTCCCTGGTCCCCTATTCAGCTAGAGTGGGAAATGACCAGATTTGGGGTCCTAAATCGAATCCCAGCTCTATTGCATGCTCCCTGTGTGAGCTCTCTGGGCTTGCTTGTGTCCACTTCTGCAGAGAGGTGACCTCCAGGGAACTTTCCAGCTCAGGCTGGGTGCTTCTGAGCCTCTCGGAAGAGGAGCCAGGGCAGGGGGAAGGGGGAGCTTCCAGGACAGAATGTGGTCACACTGCTGCCATATTAGGCATTGTTGCTTAATCCAATCAACAAAGCATCTATTACGCACATGTCAAGCATTGTGATCAGGGAAACGGTTTCTGCCCACGGGAAGCTAAGCCAAGAAGAACATACAAAAACCTGTCTGCATCTAGAAGAGAAGAGCTGGGCTCTTGGGGGCAGGGAGAGAGAAGGAACCCATCACCAGGATCAGGAAAGGTTTCTTGGAGGTGGTGACATGTGAGCCGAACTCTGAAGGAAATGAGGATTCCAAGGGAGGGAGGCAAGGAAGGAGGGCGTTATTTACGCCTGTAGGATGGCCAAAACAAAGACAGGAAGATGGAAGATGGAATGTTGGGAAGATTCCGCCGAAAAGGGGGGGGCAGCGGGAGGGAGAGGTCGGGCAGTACATTATTGTGATAGTAAAATAAAAGCCATCTAGGAAACATGGTTTTAAATAGGGAAAATGAACTAATTGTATGACTTCTAAATTCTTTCCTTGTCAATCTGCCTTGAATAAATAACTGGTCTCAGATCACAACCAATTACATGCTTATATGGTAGGGGAATATATATGAATGTCCTATGTCTAAGTATGTCTTGTAGCATAAATATTATGTAATAAGTTTTTTGCGAAAAAAAGTTAATATTGAGATAGTATACAAATTAAAATTCATTAACTAATTGAAAAATTAAAGCTGTCAGAAGCCATCTAGGCAGATCTCTTTCCCTGCCTCCAGTTTTATAGATAAGGAAACTGAGACTCAGGACTGACCTGGATAGATGACATACCCAGATAGCAAAAACTTGTTAAGCTACAAGTTCCATGGAGGCAAGCCCTTTGTCTCTCACGTGGCTTTGGAGCAAATGCTTTAAGTGATTGCTCTAAGTAGCCTCCAAATAATGAAAACTACTCCAAGATACCTCATCCTTTCCACAACTCTGGGAGGTGGCTGAGCACATATAATTCCCATCTTGTGGTCTAAATGTCAACCAGTCATCCCCCTGGGGCATCGTACGATCTGCAGGTTGCTTTGCCTACCCCTCCTCCTCACCTGGAACAGCCCAAACAGGATGTTCATCTCCTTTCCCAGGAGGAGAGTCAGTTAATCCACTTAGTGTGAAGCTCCTCTCAGGAGCTAAGCCAGGGAAGTTCACTAAACTTACTGTGTCTCCAATATGTGTCACAGAGTTATGGACAAGCTATCCTATATATAAGTATGTCTTGTAGCATAAATATTATGTAATAAGTCTTCTGGTCAGATGCTCTGGCAAGTCGTAGGTCGGAGGGTAAAGTTCAAGCTTTAATATCGCTAGGTAGCTTAAAATTGGACAAACGAGGTACTTCGTGCTTCAGAGGTGGGATGTGTTCCTAGAGGGGGGCTTCTTGGGACCTCCAAAAAGCTCCGCCACATTTGAAGCAGTCAAAAGCAGAGGATGGATTCTGGCAAGGGCGCAAGTATGCTGGCTTTTTCTTTCATCTTCAATGCATGAGGCAGCTAACATTTACTGAGTAGCTCTTGTCCGGCTCCCAGACCTGTAATCCTCTGAGCTATGTTATGTCAGCTTGTGAAAAGTGTCAAAAATCCAATGATCATCTTTGCTCAAACAACTCCTAGATCTGCGTATCCAGCTGTATTCTGATCGCATCTAAACTCCGGTCCCCCATTGGTGGCTCCCTGCTGGCCATCCACACCTGTCCCCAGGACACTCCATTCAGCGTGTCCAAAAGGTAACATATCCCTACATATCCCTCTATAGCCAACCCTTCTCCTGCTCTACTGCTGTTGAGATACAGAGGTAGCTTTGATCATACCCTCCCCCCTCACTCCTTCATTTACAGCTTTCCCTTCCATCACCTTCTCTCCACTAACCCCACTGCTCCCCTAATTCTCTCTCATCTCAACTATGTAACAGCCTCTTAATTGATCTTTTTGTCTTTGAAAGAGATACCAAACAGAAATCATTTACAGTTGAGGGTTGAGGGAATGGAAGGTATCTTCATGGAAGAGGTGTCTATTTTTGTTTGTTTCCTCCTTTTTTGCATAGCTCTCAAAATAAACTTCCTAAGGCATAAGCTCAACCATGTCATACCTGCTCAAAAAGCTTCAGTGGATCCCTATTACATATAGAATAAAGGATGCCTATTACATATAGAATAAAGGATCCCTATTACATATAGAATAAAGGATGCCTATTACATATAGAACAAAGGATCCCTATTACATATAGAATAAAGGATGCCTATTACATATAAAATAAAGGATCCCTATTACATATAGAATAAAGGATGCCTATTACATGTAGAATAAAGGATCCCTATTACATATAGAATAAAGGATGCCTATTACATATAGAATAAAGGATCCCTATTACATATAGAATAAAGGATGCCTATTACATATAGAATAAAGGATGCCTATTACATATAGAATAAAGGATGCCTATTACATATAGAACAAAGGATGCCTATTACATATAGAATAAAGGATGCCTATTACATATAGAATAAAGGATGCCTATTACATGTAGAATAAAGGATCCCTATTACATGTAGAATAAAGGATGCCTATTACATATAGAACAAAGGATCCCTATTACATATAGAATAAAGGATCCCTATTACATATAGAATAAAGGATGCCTATTACATATAGAATAAAGGATGCCTATTACATATAGAATAAAGGATCCCTATTACATATAGAACAAAGGATCCCTATTACATATAGAACAAAGGATGCCTATTACATATAGAACAAAGGATGCCTATTACATATAGAATAAAGGATGCCTATTACATATAGAATAAAGGATCCCTATTACATATAGAACAAAGGATGCCTATTACATATAGAACAAAGGATGCCTATTACATATAGAACAAAGGATGCCTATTACATATAGAACAAAGGATGCCTATTACATATAGAATAAAGGATGCCTATTACATATAGAATAAAGGATGCCTATTACATATAGAATAAAGGATGCCTATTACATATAGAATAAAGGATGCCTATTACATATAGAATAAAGGATGCCTATTACATATAGAACAAAGGATGCCTATTACATATAGAATAAAGGATCCCTATTACATATAGAATAAAGGATCCCTATTACATGTAGAATAAAGGATGCCTATTACATGTAGAATAAAGGATGCCTATTACATATAGAATAAAGGATCCCTATTACATGTAGAATAAAGGATCCCTATTACATATAGAATAAAGGATGCCTATTACATATAGAACAAAGGATGCCTATTACATATAGAATAAAGGATCCCTATTACATATAGAATAAAGGATCCCTATTACATGTAGAATAAAGGATGCCTATTACATGTAGAATAAAGGATGCCTATTACATATAGAATAAAGGATGCCTATTACATATAGAATAAAGGATGCCTATTACATATAGAACAAAGGATGCCTATTACATATAGAATAAAGGATCCCTATTACATATAGAATAAAGGATCCCTATTACATGTAGAATAAAGGATGCCTATTACATGTAGAATAAAGGATCCCTATTACATATAGAATAAAGGATCCCTATTACATATAGAATAAAGGATGCCTATTACATGTAGAATAAAGGATGCCTATTACATATAGAATAAAGGATCCCTATTACATGTAGAATAAAGGATCCCTATTACATATAGAATAAAGGATGCCTATTACATATAGAACAAAGGATGCCTATTACATATAGAACAAAGGATCCCTATTACATATAGAACAAAGGATGCCTATTACATATAGAACAAAGGATGCCTATTACATATAGAACAAAGGATCCCTATTACATATAGAATAAAGGATGCCTATTACATATAGAACAAAGGATGCCTATTACATATAGAACAAAGGATCCCTATTACATATAGAATAAAGGATGCCTATTACATATAGAATAAAGGATGCCTATTACATATAGAATAAAGGATGCCTATTACATATAGAATAAAGGATCCCTATTACATATAGAATAAAGGATGCCTATTACATGTAGAATAAAGGATGCCTATTACATGTAGAATAAAGGATCCCTATTACATGTAGAACAAAGGATGCCTATTACATATAGAATAAAGGATGCCTATTACATATAGAATAAAGGATGCCTATTACATATAGAATAAAGGATCCCTATTACATATAGAACAAAGGATGCCTATTACATATAGAACAAAGGATGCCTATTACATATAGAACAAAGGATGCCTATTACATATAGAATAAAGGATGCCTATTACATATAGAATAAAGGATCCCTATTACATATAGAATAAAGGATCCCTATTACATGTAGAATAAAGGATGCCTATTACATATAGAATAAAGGATGCCTATTACATGTAGAATAAAGGATCCCTATTACATATAGAATAAAGGATCCCTATTACATATAAATAAAGGATGCCTATTACATATAGAACAAAGGATGCCTATTACATATAGAATAAAGGATCCCTATTACATATAGAATAAAGGATCCCTATTACATATAGAATAAAGGATGCCTATTACATATAGAACAAAGGATGCCTATTACATATAGAATAAAGGATGCCTATTACATATAGAATAAAGGATCCCTATTACATATAGAATAAAGGATCCCTATTACATGTAGAATAAAGGATGCCTATTACATATAGAATAAAGGATGCCTATTACATGTAGAATAAAGGATCCCTATTACATATAGAATAAAGGATCCCTATTACATATAGAATAAAGGATGCCTATTACATATAGAACAAAGGATGCCTATTACATATAGAATAAAGGATCCCTATTACATATAGAATAAAGGATCCCTATTACATATAGAATAAAGGATGCCTATTACATATAGAACAAAGGATGCCTATTACATATAGAACAAAGGATCCCTATTACATATAGAATAAAGGATCCCTATTACATATAGAATAAAGGATGCCTATTACATATAGAATAAAGGATGCCTATTACATATAGAATAAAGGATCCCTATTACATGTAGAATAAAGGATGCCTATTACATGTAGAATAAAGGATGCCTATTACATATAGAATAAAGGATCCCTATTACATATAGAACAAAGGATGCCTATTACATATAGAATAAAGGATGCCTATTACATATAGAATAAAGGATCCCTATTACATGTAGAATAAAGGATGCCTATTACATGTAGAATAAAGGATGCCTATTACATGTAGAATAAAGGATCCCTATTACATATAGAATAAAGGATGCCTATTACATATAGAATAAAGGATCCCTATTACATATAGAATAAAGGATCCCTATTACATATAGAATAAAGGATGCCTATTACATGTAGAATAAAGGATGCCTATTACATGTAGAATAAAGGATGCCTATTACATATAGAATAAAGGATGCCTATTACATATAGAACAAAGGATGCCTATTACATATAGAACAAAGGATGCCTATTACATGTAGAACAAAGGATGCCTATTACATATAGAACAAAGGATGCCTATTACATATAGAACAAAGGATCCCTATTACATATAGAATAAAGGATGCCTATTACATATAGAATAAAGGATGCCTATTACATATAGAATAAAGGATCCCTATTACATATAGAATAAAGGATGCCTATTACATATAGAATAAAGGATGCCTATTACATGTAGAATAAAGGATCCCTATTACATATAGAATAAAGGATGCCTATTACATATAGAATAAAGGATGCCTATTACATATAGAATAAAGGATCCCTATTACATATAGAATAAAGGATGCCTATTACATATAGAATAAAGGATGCCTATTACATATAGAATAAAGGATCCCTATTACATATAGAATAAAGGATGCCTATTACATGTAGAATAAAGGATGCCTATTACATATAGAACAAAGGATCCCTATTACATATAGAACAAAGGATGCCTATTACATATAGAACAAAGGATGCCTATTACATATAGAACAAAGGATGCCTATTACATATAGAACAAAGGATGCCTATTACATAAAGAACAAAGGATGCCTATTACATATAGAATAAAGGATGCCTATTACATATAGAACAAAGGATGCCTATTACATATAGAACAAAGTATTCCTATTACATATAGAATAAAGGATGCCTATTACATATAGAACAAAGGATCCCTATTACATATAGAACAAAGGATGCCTATTACATATAGAATAAAGGATCCCTATTACATATAGAATAAAGGATCCCTATTACATATAGAATAAAGGATGCCTATTACATATAGAATAAAGGATCCCTATTACATATAGAATAAAGGATGCCTATTATATATAGAATAAAATACTGATTCTCAGCCTGATAGTTAAGGTATTTAGAGGCAAAATTTCCTGAAGTCAGGAAAACCTGAGTTCAAATCCAGCCTGGGCTACTTCCTAACTGTTTGACTCTTCATGAGTCACTTCATCTCTGTTTGCCTCAATTTTCTTTTCTATCAAATGAAGATAATAATAACTCCCAGAGCCCTTATGAAGATCAAATGAGATAATAATTGTAAAGCACTTATTATAGTACCTGGCATATAGTAAATGCCACAGAAATGCTAGATATTATTATTAGCGATTAAGGTTTTCCACCGTCTGGCTCTTCCTTTATTCCACATTACTCCTCTTCACTTGTGACTTCTCCTTTTTCCTTCACAAACCCCATGCATCTGCCAGCCTTAGTTCATCCCCAACCTCAATATGACATTGCTGGCACCTGGGCATTCACCGCATCGAGAAGGGACCCCTCCCTCTTACTCTCCATGTCCTTCTTCTCCCACCTCAGAGCTCCTCTTCGGTGCAACCTTCCTGGGTGCCCTGGCTTTGACTCTCCCTTTTTCATTTTCCTATTGGACTTTTTTTTTCTCCTTTGTTCCGTTGCCATCTTTCTGGCAATGATGAAGCAGTAGACACTGAGGGGAAGACTGCTGGATGTGGACTTAGAAGACCCGGATTCACCATCCAGCTCCACTACCGGCAAACTCTAGAAGGTCAAGTTTCATGGATCTTGTTCACCTCATTTGGAAAGTGAGGAGTTGAGCTAGATGGCAGCTGAGGGAAATCTTCAGTTCTGCAGCCTGTCACTTCTTTCCTTATGTTGCAACTCTCTGGGCACATTTCTAAGTCTAGCCCCAGCTCTGTACAGTGTGAATTCCTTGAAGAAGGAAGCTCTTTCTTTTTTTTTTTTAACCTTTCTATTCCTAGCACCTAGGACAGCCCCTTGCACCTATCAATCAAGAAGTCTTTATTAAATGGCTACTATGTGCCAGGTACATTATTATTAGGCACTAGATTACAAGACAGAGAATATAATAATTCCTACTGGAAAAGAGTTTACTTTTTGATGGAGGAGACAAGCACATACAAAAATATGTACAGCAAAAATACAGTGAATAAATACAAATATAGACAAAATGGTGGAGTACCAGGTGGTCTAGAAAGAGGGTGGGAGCATCTGGAAAGCTCAGGAAAATTGTTCTGCAGAAGACAGTGCTGGAGCGGCCTGGGAAAGGAAGAGATGGAGGAAGGAAGGAAGGAAGGAAGGAAGGAAGGAAGGAAGGAAGGAAGGAAGGAAGGAAGGAAGGAAGGAAGGAAGGAAGGAAGGAAGGAAGGAAGGAAGGAAGGAAGGAAGGCATTCCAAGCATGGCGGGGTGACCAGTGGAAATACATGGGGACAAGAGATGCAGCACCAAAGTGTAGGGGGAACAGAAAAGACAATTCGGACTGAATTAATAATGTTGGAGATGGAGTAAAGTCCAATGAGGCTGGAAAGATAGGCCAGAGCCAGTTTGGGGAGAGCTTCGTGAACTAAACAGAAGAGTTTATAGTTTAGCCTAGAGACAACAAATAGGAAGGTGCTTGAGTAGATTGAGTGGGGAGTCACGCAGTCATATCCTCCCTGAAGGAAAATGGCTTTGGCAGCAGGACAGAGAATGGACTGGAAGAGGGAGGGACTTGGGGCTGTGAGAGTGATCTAGGCAAGGAGGGATCAGTCCGAACCAGGATGGAGCGATGTGGCCAGGCCGGGGACTGCCAGACCGGTGGATAAGGGATGAGGAACGCTGCTGTTACAGACATGAGGCTGGAAGGATGGGGGGTCTCTGACAGGAAGAAGCAAGTTTGGGAAGGGGAGCAGGGATAGGCGGGAAAGATCATGAGCTCAATTTGAACACGCTGAGGTGACAATGTCCACAAGACATCCAGTTTCTAGTATCCCACAGGCGATGATGAAGTGGGCTGAAGTTCATCAGAGAAGGGCTGAATAGACTTGAGTCTTCAGCATTGAGGTGATAATTAAACCCAAAGGAGTTGGTGAGGATACTCTGGAAGAGGGTGTGGGGAGTGAAGAGAGGGGAGGAGAGGACAGAGGAGGCTGGAGGAGGACAGAGGAAGATGGAGGAGGATCGAGGAGGAGAGAAGAGGTCAGAGGAGGCTAGAGGAGGCTGGAGGACAGAGGAGGTCAGAGGAAAACAAAGGAGGACAGAGGACAGCAGAGGACTGAGGAGAGGACAGAGGAGGACGGAAGAGGCTGGAGGAGGCTGGAGGAGGGCAGAGAAGGACAGAGGAGGCTGGAGGAGGACAGAGGAGGAAAGAGGAGGCTGGAGGAGGACAGAGAAGAACAAAGGAGGACAGAGGGGAGGACAGATCCTTGGGAAACACCCACCATTAGGAGGTGTGATAGGGAATTATGAGCCAGCAAAGGAACGTGGGAAGTCATCCTCATGAAACCACAGAGATGGGGCAGCGCCAGGGGGCATGTGTTCGGGAGGGCAGGGGAGCACCGTGGCCAATGGAACACAATGCCAGTTCCTGAAGACAGAACAACAGAAATCACTCTCCCGTTGGGGGAAAGTGGGGGGAGGAGGGGAGAGAGGGAGCCCAATACAGTTTTAGTGGGAGAGGAGGCTTTTCCCCGGACGTAGCTGTGGGGAGCACCCTCATTCTTTCTGAGCCCCTCGATTTGCCAAAGGGAGGACTCGCTCAAGGTCACCCAGCCAGTGGGCCGCCAAGCCAGGCCTCGGGCTCCAAATCCAGCGGCTCTTTCTGACTTCTCTGTGCTTGGAGTCAGGCGTCAGGGAAGAAGGCGGGGGAGGGGGGAGGAGGGATAGCCCCCACTCGGAAGAAGTTGCCGCCGGCCCACCTCCCCCGCCTGGGACACGGTCACGGCCTCTCTCCCGCCCCTTAACCGTCACGGCCCCGGGGGTCGGGTGTAGGAGGCGGGCCAAGCCCAGCTCCTCCTGGGGGCGGGCGGCCCCCCCCCCCCGTTTTGTTTTCTCTCTCGCGCTGGCCTGTGGGCGTTTGTTGAATAAATATTATTCGGTGAAACGGGACCCAACCAGGGGAGGAAGGGGGAGGGGGAGTTCTTCAAAGGAATCTGGGACTAGAGGGGGGGGGGGCTCGCAAACCCGCCCCGGCGGCCGCGTGGGCACGGAGGCAGAGGACAGAATTGTGAATTCTCCCCGAGAGGAGAGAGAGGAGCCGGGCGAGCGCTTTCATTCCAATTAATTATCCTCGGAGAGCCCGGCGCGCGGGGAGAGGGCGCGAGGGGGATCTATTTATATGAAAATGAGCTCGGGCCTCCCGGCTAAGCCCCAAGTAGGCCCGGAGCCCGCCGGCCCCGCCCCGCCCCGCCCCCAGCCCCGGGCGGAACCGGGAAGGGGACCGAGCCCCGAGGGCCTTACCCACCCACCCCCACTGCAGCCTCCGGCCAACCCATCCGCCGCCGGAAGCTGGAGAACCTGGTCCTCTGAGGGGGGCCGTGGCCCTAGGCACGGGGTGGCGAAGGCAGCCGATGGCCAAGCCCTGGCTCTGGTTTAATGTTTTGCTAAAGGATGGGATGGGAGGGGACAAGAGGGGAGAGGAGGGAGGGGATGGGAAGGGATGAGAAGGGATGAGAGGGGAGGGGGCATGTAGGGAGGTTAGCACTGAAAGGGAGCTCGCTCCATAGAAAGCTGAGAAGCGTGAGCTATAGCTAAGGGAATGGTAAGGGAGGCTTCCTACAGGGCACTAAAATCAACAGATGACTAACAACATCTGCAGAAGGCCGTTCTGTGCCAAACACAAAATGCTAAAGGTAGAGAGGACTTAAACCAGTCAGGAAGGACCTTAGAACACGGAGTGCCAGAGCTGAGAGAAGCCTCCCAAAGTAGTGTCAGAGCTGAAAGGGAACATAGAACACGGAGTGCCAGAGCTGAAAGGGAACATAGAACACAGAGTGTCAGAGCTGAAAGGGAACATAGAACACAGAGTGCCAGAGCTGAAAGGGAACATAGAACACAGAGTGCCAGAGCTGAAAGGGAACATAGAACACAGAGTGCCAGAGCTGAAAGGGAACATAGAACATAGGATGTCAAAGCTGAAAGGGAACATAGAACATAGCGTGCCAGAGCTGAAAGGGAACATAGAACATAGGATGTCAAAGCTGAAAGGGAACATAGAACACAGAGTGCCAGAGCTGAAAGGGAACATAGAACACAGAGTGCCAGAGCTGAAAGGGAACATAGAACATAGGATGTCAAAGCTGAAAGGGAACATAGAACATAGCGTGCCAGAGCTGAAAGGGAACATAGAACATAGGATGTCAAAGCTGAAAGGGAACATAGAACACTGAGTGCCAGAGCTGAGAGAGGCCTCCCAAAGTAGTGCCAGAGCTGAAAGGGAACATAGAACACAGAGTGCCAGAGCTGAAAGGGAATATAGAACACAGAGTGCCAGAGCTGAAAGGGAACATAGAACACAGAGTGCCAGAGCTGAGAGAGGCCTCCCAAAGTAGTGCCAGAGCTGAAAGGGAACATAGAACACAGAGTGCCAGAGCTGAAAGGGAATATAGAACACAGAGTGCCAGAGCTGAAAGGGAACATAGAACACAGAGTGCCAGAGCTGAGAGAGGCCTCCCAAAGTAGTGCCAGAGCTGAAAGGGAACATAGAACACAGAGTGCCAGAGCTGAAAGGGAATATAGAACACAGAGTGCCAGAGCTGAAAGGGAACATAGAACACAGAGTGCCAGAGCTGAGAGAGGCCTCCCAAAGTAGTGCCAGAGCTAAAAGGGAACATAGAACACGGAGTGCCAGAGCTGAAAGGGAACATAGAACACAGAGTGCCAGAGCTGAAAGGGAACATAGAACATAGGATGTCAGAGCTGAAAGGGAACATAGAACACAGAGTGCCAGAGCTGAAAGGGAACATAGAACACAGAGTGCCAGAGCTGAAAGGGAACATAGAACACAGAGTGCCAGAGCTGAAAGGGAACATAGAACACAGAGTGCCAGAGCTGAGAGAGGCCTCCCAAAGTAGTGCCAGAGCTGAAAGGGAACATAGAACACAGAGTGCCAGAGCTGAAAGGGAATATAGAACACAGAGTGCCAGAGCTGAAAGGGAACATAGAACACAGAGTGCCAGAGCTGAGAGAGGCCTCCCAAAGTAGTGCCAGAGCTAAAAGGGAACATAGAACACGGAGTGCCAGAGCTGAAAGGGAACATAGAACACAGAGTGCCAGAGCTGAAAGGGAACATAGAACATAGGATGTCAAAGCTGAAAGGGAACATAGAACACAGAGTGCCAGAGCTGAAAGGGAACATAGAACATAGGATGTCAAAGCTGAAAGGGAACATAGAACACAGAGTGCCAGAGCTGAAAGGGAACATAGAACATAGGATGTCAAAGCTGAAAGGGAACATAGAACACAGAGTGCCAGAGCTGAAAGGGAATATAGAACACAGAGTGTCAGAGCTGAAAGGGAACATAGAACATAGGATGTCAAAGCTGAAAGGGAACATAGAACACAGTGTCAGAGCTGAAAGGGAACATAGAACATAGGATGTCAAAGCTGAAAGGGAACATAGAACACAGAGTGCCAGAGCTGAAAGGGAATATAGAACACAGAGTGTCAGAGCTGAAAGGGAACATAGAACATAGGATGTCAAAGCTGAAAGGGAACATAGAACACAGTGCCAGAGCTGAAAGGGAACATAGAACACGGAGTGCCAGAGCTGAAAGGGAACATAGAACACAGAGTGCCAGAGCTGAAAGGGAATATAGAACACAGAGTGCCAGAGCTGAAAGGGAACATAGAACACAGAGTGCCAGAGCTGAGAGAGGCCTCCCAAAGTAGTGCCAGAGCTGAAAGGGAACATAGAACACGGAGTGCCAGAGCTGAAAGGGAACATAGAACACAGAGTGTCAGAGCTGAAAGGGAATATAGAACACAGAGTGCCAGAGCTGAAAGGGAACATAGAACACAGTGCCAGAGCTGAAAGGGAACATAGAACACGGAGTGCCAGAGCTGAAAGGGAACATAGAACACAGAGTGCCAGAGCTGAAAGGGAACATAGAACACAGAGTGCCAGAGCTGAGAGAGGCCTCCCAAAGTAGTGCCAGAGCTGAAAGGGAACATAGAACACGGAGTGCCAGAGCTGAAAGGGAACATAGAACACAGAGTGCCAGAGCTGAAAGGGAATATAGAACACAGAGTGCCAGAGCTGAAAGGGAATATAGAACACAGAGTGCCAGAGCTGAAAGGGAACATAGAACACAGAGTGCCAGAGCTGAAAGGGAATATAGAACATAGGATGTCAGAGCTGAAAGGGAACATAGAACACAGAGTGCCAGAGCTGAAAGGGAATATAGAACATAGGATGTCAAAGCTGAAAGGGAACATAGAACACAGCGTGCCAGAGCTGAAAGGGAACATAGAACACAGAGTGCCAGAGCTGAAAGGGAACATAGAACACAGAGTGCCAGAGCTGAGAGAGGCCTCCCAAAGTAGTGTCAGAGCTAAAAGGGAACATAGAACACAGAGTGCCAGAGCTGAAAGGGAACATAGAACACAGAGTGCCAGAGCTGAGAGAGGCCTCCCAAAGTAGTGTCAGAGCTAAAAGGGAACATAGAACACAGAGTGTCAGAGCTGAAAGGGAACATAGAACACAGAGTGTCAGAGCTGAAAGGGAAAATAGAACACAGAGTGTCAGAGCTGAAAGGGAACATAGAAGACAGAGTGTCAGAGCTGAAAGGGAACATAGAACACAGAGTGCCAGAGCTGAGAGAGGCCTCCCAAAATAGTGTCAGAGCTAAAAGGGAACATAGAACACAGAGTGTCAGAGCTGAAAGGGAATATAGAATACAGAGTGCCAGAGCTGAAAGGGAACATAGAACACAGAGTGCCAGAGCTGAAAGGGAACATAGAACACAGAGTGCCAGAGCTGAGAGAGGCCTCCCAAAGTAGTGTCAGAGCTGAAAGGGAACATAGAACACAGAGTGCCAGAGCTGAGAGAGGCCTCCCAAAGTAGTGTCAGAGCTAAAAGGGAACATAGAACACAGAGTGCCAGAGCTGAAAGGGAACATAGAACACAGAGTGTCAGAGCTGAGAGAGGCCTCCCAAAGTAGTGTCAGAGCTGAAAGGGAAAATAGAACACAGAGTGCCAGAGCTGAAAGGGAACATAGAACACAGAGTGCCAGAGCTGAAAGGGAACATAGAACACAGAGTGCCAGAGCTGAGAGAGGCCTCCCAAAGTAGTGTCAGAGCTAAAAGGGAACATAGAACACAGAGTGCCAGAGCTGAAAGGGAACATAGAACACAGAGTGTCAGAGCTGAGAGAGGCCTCCCAAAGTAGTGTCAGAGCTGAAAGGGAAAATAGAACACAGAGTGTCAGAGCTGAAAGGGAATATAGAACACAGCGTGCCAGAGCTGAAAGGGAACATAGAACACAGAGTGCCAGAGCTGAAAGGGAACATAGAACACAGAGTGCCAGAGCTGAGAGAGGCCTCCCAAAGTAGTGTCAGAGCTAAAAGGGAACATAGAACACAGAGTGCCAGAGCTGAAAGGGAACATAGAACACAGAGTGCCAGAGCTGAAAGGGAACATAGAACACAGAGTGCCAGAGCTGAAAGGGAACATAGAACACAGAGTGCCAGAGCTGAGAGAGGCCTCCCAAAGTAGTGTCAGAGCTAAAAGGGAACATAGAACACAGAGTGCCAGAGCTGAGAGAGGCCTCCCAAAGTAGTGTCAGAGCTAAAAGGGAACATAGAACACAGAGTGCCAGAGCTGAAAGGGAACATAGAACACAGAGTGCCAGAGCTGAGAGAGGCCTCCCAAAGTAGTGTCAGAGCTAAAAGGGAACATAGAACACAGAGTGCCAGAGCTGAAAGGGAACATAGAACACAGAGTGTCAGAGCTGAGAGAGGCCTCCCAAGTAGTGTCAGAGCTGAAAGGGAAAATAGAACACAGAGTGTCAGAGCTGAAAGGGAATATAGAATACAGAGTGCCAGAGCTGAAAGGGAACATAGAACACAGAGTGCCAGAGCTGAAAGGGAACATAGAACACAGAGTGCCAGAGCTGAAAGGGAACATAGAACACAGAGTGCCAGAGCTGAGAGAGGCCTCCCAAAGTAGTGTCAGAGCTAAAAGGGAACATAGAACACAGAGTGTCAGAGCTGAAAGGGAATATAGAATACAGAGTGCCAGAGCTGAAAGGGAACATAGAACACAGAGTGCCAGAGCTGAAAGGGAACATAGAACACAGAGTGTCAGAGCTGAAAGGGAACATAGAACATAGGATGTCAAAGCTGAAAGGGAACATAGAACACAGAGTGTCAGAGCTGAAAGGGAACATAGAACATAGGATGTCAAAGCTGAAAGGGAACATAGAACACAGAGTGCCAGAGCTGAAAGGGAACATAGAACACAGAGTGCCAGAGCTGAAAGGGAACATAGAACATAGGATGTCAAAGCTGAAAGGGAACATAGAACACAGAGTGTCAGAGCTGAAAGGGAACATAGAACATAGGATGTCAAAGCTGAAAGGGAACATAGAACACAGAGTGTCAGAGCTGAAAGGGAACATAGAACATAGGATGTCAAAGCTGAAAGGGAACATAGAACACAGAGTGCCAGAGCTGAAAGGGAACATAGAACACAGAGTGTCAGAGCTGAAAGGGAACATAGAATACAGAGTGCCAGAGCTGAAAGGGAACATAGAACATAGGATGTCAAAGCTGAAAGGGAACATAGAACACAGAGTGCCAGAGCTGAAAGGGAACATAGAACACAGAGTGTCAGAGCTGAAAGGGAACATAGAACATAGGATGTCAAAGCTGAAAGGGAACATAGAACACAGAGTGCCAGAGCTGAAGGGGAACATAGAACATAGGATGTCAAAGCTGAAAGGGAACATAGAACATAGGATGTCAAAGCTGAAAGGGAACATAGAACACAGAGTGTCAGAGCTGAAAGGGAACATAGAACATAGGATGTCAAAGCTGAAAGGGAACATAGAACACAGAGTGCCAGAGCTGAAAGGGAACATAGAACACAGAGTGCCAGAGCTGAAAGGGAACATAGAACACAGAGTGTCAGAGCTGAAAGGGAACATAGAACATAGGATGTCAAAGCTGAAAGGGAACATAGAACACAGAGTGTCAGAGCTGAAAGGGAACATAGAACATAGGATGGCAAAGCTGAAAGGGAACATAGAACACAGAGTGTCAGAGCTGAAAGGGAACATAGAACATAGGATGTCAAAGCTGAAAGGGAACATAGAACACAGAGTGTCAGAGCTGAAAGGGAACATAGAACATAGGATGTCAAAGCTGAAAGGGAACATAGAACACAGAGTGCCAGAGCTGAAAGGGAACATAGAACACAGAGTGTCAGAGCTGAAAGGGAACATAGAATACAGAGTGCCAGAGCTGAAAGGGAACATAGAACATAGGATGTCAAAGCTGAAAGGGAACATAGAACACAGAGTGCCAGAGCTGAAAGGGAACATAGAACACAGAGTGTCAGAGCTGAAAGGGAACATAGAACATAGGATGTCAAAGCTGAAAGGGAACATAGAACACAGAGTGCCAGAGCTGAAAGGGAACATAGAACATAGGATGTCAAAGCTGAAAGGGAACATAGAACATAGGATGTCAAAGCTGAAAGGGAACATAGAACACAGAGTGTCAGAGCTGAAAGGGAACATAGAACATAGGATGTCAAAGCTGAAAGGGAACATAGAACACAGAGTGCCAGAGCTGAAAGGGAACATAGAACACAGAGTGTCAGAGCTGAAAGGGAACATAGAACATAGGATGTCAAAGCTGAAAGGGAACATAGAACACAGAGTGCCAGAGCTGAAAGGGAACATAGAACACAGAGTGTCAGAGCTGAAAGGGAACATAGAATACAGAGTGCCAGAGCTGAAAGGGAACATAGAACATAGGATGTCAAAGCTGAAAGGGAACATAGAACACAGAGTGCCAGAGCTGAAAGGGAATATAGAACATAGGATGTCAGAGCTGAAAGGGAGCATAGAACACAGAGTGCCAGAGCTGAAAGGGAACATAGAATATGGAGTGCCAGAGCTGAAAGGGAACATAGAACACGGAGTGCCAGAGCTGAAAGGGAACATAGAACACGGAGTGCCAGAGCTGAAAGGGAACATAGAACACAGCGTGTCAGAGCTGAAAGGGAACATAGAACACAGAGTGCCAGAGCTGAGAGAGGCCTCCCAAAGTAGTGTCAGAGCTAAAAGGGAACATAGAACACAGAGTGCCAGAGCTGAAAGGGAACATAGAACACAGAGTGCCAGAGCTGAGAGAGGCCTCCCAAAGTAGTGTCAGAGCTAAAAGGGAACATAGAACACAGAGTGCCAGAGCTGAAAGGGAACATAGAACACAGAGTGCCAGAGCTGAGAGAGGCCTCCAAAGTAGTGTCAGAGCTAAAAGGGAACATAGAACACAGAGTGCCAGAGCTGAAAGGGAACATAGAACACAGAGTGTCAGAGCTGAGAGAGGCCTCCCAAAGTAGTGTCAGAGCTGAAAGGGAAAATAGAACACAGAGTGCCAGAGCTGAAAGGGAACATAGAACACAGAGTGCCAGAGCTGAAAGGGAACATAGAACACAGAGTGCCAGAGCTGAGAGAGGCCTCCCAAAGTAGTGTCAGAGCTAAAAGGGAACATAGAACACAGAGTGTCAGAGCTGAAAGGGAACATAGAACACAGAGTGCCAGAGCTGAAAGGGAACATAGAACACAGAGTGCCAGAGCTGAAAGGGAACATAGAACACAGAGTGCCAGAGCTGAGAGAGGCCTCCCAATGTAGTGTCAGAGCTAAAAGGGAACATAGAACACAGAGTGCCAGAGCTGAGAGAGGCCTCCCAAAGTAGTGTCAGAGCTAAAAGGGAACATAGAACACAGAGTGTCAGAGCTGAAAGGGAATATAGAATACAGAGTGCCAGAGCTGAAAGGGAACATAGAACACAGAGTGCCAGAGCTGAAAGGGAACATAGAACATAGGATGTCAAAGCTGAAAGGGAACATAGAACACAGAGTGCCAGAGCTGAAAGGGAATATAGAACACAGAGTGTCAGAGCTGAAAGGAAGCATAGAACACAGAGTGTCAGAGCTGAAAGGGAACATAGAACACAGAGTGCCAGAGCTGAAAGGGAACATAGAACACAGAGTGTCAGAGCTGAAAGGGAACATAGAACACAGAGTGCCAGAGCTGAAAGGGAACATAGAACACAGAGTGCCAGAGCTGAGAGAGGCCTCCCAAAGTAGTGTCAGAGCTGAAAGGGAACATAGAACACAGAGTGCCAGAGCTGAGAGAGGCCTCCCAAAGTAGTGTCAGAGCTAAAAGGGAACATAGAACACAGAGTGCCAGAGCTGAAAGGGAACATAGAACACAGAGTGTCAGAGCTGAGAGAGGCCTCCCAAAGTAGTGTCAGAGCTGAAAGGGAAAATAGAACACAGAGTGCCAGAGCTGAAAGGGAACATAGAACACAGAGTGCCAGAGCTGAAAGGGAACATAGAACACAGAGTGCCAGAGCTGAGAGAGGCCTCCAAAGTAGTGTCAGAGCTAAAAGGGAACATAGAACACAGAGTGCCAGAGCTGAAAGGGAACATAGAACACAGAGTGTCAGAGCTGAGAGAGGCCTCCCAAAGTAGTGTCAGAGCTGAAAGGGAAAATAGAACACAGAGTGTCAGAGCTGAAAGGGAACATAGAACACAGAGTGCCAGAGCTGAAAGGGAACATAGAACACAGAGTGCCAGAGCTGAAAGGGAACATAGAACACAGAGTGCCAGAGCTGAGAGAGGCCTCCCAAAGTAGTGTCAGAGCTAAAAGGGAACATAGAACACAGAGTGCCAGAGCTGAGAGAGGCCTCCCAAAGTAGTGTCAGAGCTAAAAGGGAACATAGAACACAGAGTGCCAGAGCTGAAAGGGAACATAGAACACAGAGTGCCAGAGCTGAGAGAGGCCTCCCAAAGTAGTGTCAGAGCTAAAAGGGAACATAGAACACAGAGTGCCAGAGCTGAAAGGGAACATAGAACACAGAGTGTCAGAGCTGAGAGAGGCCTCCCAAAGTAGTGTCAGAGCTGAAAGGGAAAATAGAACACAGAGTGTCAGAGCTGAAAGGGAATATAGAATACAGAGTGCCAGAGCTGAAAGGGAACATAGAACACAGAGTGCCAGAGCTGAAAGGGAACATAGAACACAGAGTGCCAGAGCTGAAAGGGAACATAGAACACAGAGTGCCAGAGCTGAGAGAGGCCTCCCAAAGTAGTGTCAGAGCTAAAAGGGAACATAGAACACAGAGTGTCAGAGCTGAAAGGGAACATAGAACACAGAGTGCCAGAGCTGAAAGGGAACATAGAACACAGAGTGTCAGAGCTGAAAGGGAACATAGAACATAGGATGTCAAAGCTGAAAGGGAACATAGAACACAGAGTGTCAGAGCTGAAAGGGAACATAGAACATAGGATGTCAAAGCTGAAAGGGAACATAGAACACAGAGTGCCAGAGCTGAAAGGGAACATAGAACACAGAGTGCCAGAGCTGAAAGGGAACATAGAACATAGGATGTCAAAGCTGAAAGGGAACATAGAACACAGAGTGTCAGAGCTGAAAGGGAACATAGAACATAGGATTTCAAAGCTGAAAGGGAACATAGAACACAGAGTGTCAGAGCTGAAAGGGAACATAGAACATAGGATGTCAAAGCTGAAAGGGAACATAGAACACAGAGTGCCAGAGCTGAAAGGGAACATAGAACACAGAGTGTCAGAGCTGAAAGGGAACATAGAATACAGAGTGCCAGAGCTGAAAGGGAACATAGAACATAGGATGTCAAAGCTGAAAGGGAACATAGAACACAGAGTGCCAGAGCTGAAAGGGAACATAGAACACAGAGTGTCAGAGCTGAAAGGGAACATAGAACATAGGATGTCAAAGCTGAAAGGGAACATAGAACACAGAGTGCCAGAGCTGAAAGGGAACATAGAACATAGGATGTCAGAGCTGAAAGGGAACATAGAACATAGGATGTCAGAGCTGAAAGGGAACATAGAACACAGAGTGTCAGAGCTGAAAGGGAACATAGAACATAGGATGTCAGAGCTGAAAGGGAACATAGAACACAGCGTGTCAGAGCTGAAAGGGAACATAGAACACAGAGTGCCAGAGCTGAAAGGGAACATAGAACACAGAGTGTCAGAGCTGAAAGGGAACATAGAACATAGGATGTCAAAGCTGAAAGGGAACATAGAACACAGAGTGTCAGAGCTGAAAGGGAACATAGAACATAGGATGTCAAAGCTGAAAGGGAACATAGAACACAGAGTGTCAGAGCTGAAAGGGAACATAGAACATAGGATGTCAAAGCTGAAAGGGAACATAGAACACAGAGTGTCAGAGCTGAAAGGGAACATAGAACATAGGATGTCAAAGCTGAAAGGGAACATAGAACACAGAGTGCCAGAGCTGAAAGGGAACATAGAACACAGCGTGTCAGAGCTGAAAGGGAACATAGAACACAGAGTGCCAGAGCTGAAAGGGAACATAGAACATAGGATGTCAGAGCTGAAAGGGAACATAGAACACAGAGTGCCAGAGCTGAAAGGGAACATAGAACACAGAGTGTCAGAGCTGAAAGGGAACATAGAACATAGGATGTCAAAGCTGAAAGGGAACATAGAACACAGAGTGCCAGAGCTGAAAGGGAACATAGAACATAGGATGTCAAAGCTGAAAGGGAACATAGAACATAGGATGTCAAAGCTGAAAGGGAACATAGAACACAGAGTGCCAGAGCTGAAAGGGAACATAGAACATAGGATGTCAAGCTGAAAGGGAACATAGAACACAGAGTGCCAGAGCTGAAAGGGAACATAGAACACAGAGTGTCAGAGCTGAAAGGGAACATAGAACATAGGATGTCAAAGCTGAAAGGGAACATAGAACACAGAGTGCCAGAGCTGAAAGGGAACATAGAACACAGAGTGTCAGAGCTGAAAGGGAACATAGAATACAGAGTGCCAGAGCTGAAAGGGAACATAGAACATAGGATGTCAAAGCTGAAAGGGAACATAGAACACAGAGTGCCAGAGCTGAAAGGGAATATAGAACATAGGATGTCAGAGCTGAAAGGGAGCATAGAACACAGAGTGCCAGAGCTGAAAGGGAACATAGAATACGGAGTGCCAGAGCTGAAAGGGAACATAGAACACGGAGTGCCAGAGCTGAAAGGGAACATAGAACACGGAGTGCCAGAGCTGAAAGGGAACATAGAACACAGCGTGTCAGAGCTGAAAGGGAACATAGAACACAGAGTGCCAGAGCTGAGAGAGGCCTCCAAAGTAGTGTCAGAGCTAAAAGGGAACATAGAACACAGAGTGCCAGAGCTGAAAGGGAACATAGAACACAGAGTGCCAGAGCTGAGAGAGGCCTCCCAAAGTAGTGTCAGAGCTAAAAGGGAACATAGAACACAGAGTGCCAGAGCTGAAAGGGAACATAGAACACAGAGTGCCAGAGCTGAGAGAGGCCTCCCAAAGTAGTGTCAGAGCTAAAAGGGAACATAGAACACAGAGTGCCAGAGCTGAAAGGGAACATAGAACACAGAGTGTCAGAGCTGAGAGAGGCCTCCCAAAGTAGTGTCAGAGCTGAAAGGGAAAATAGAACACAGAGTGCCAGAGCTGAAAGGGAACATAGAACACAGAGTGCCAGAGCTGAAAGGGAACATAGAACACAGAGTGCCAGAGCTGAGAGAGGCCTCCCAAAGTAGTGTCAGAGCTAAAAGGGAACATAGAACACAGAGTGTCAGAGCTGAAAGGGAACATAGAACACAGAGTGCCAGAGCTGAAAGGGAACATAGAACACAGAGTGCCAGAGCTGAAAGGGAACATAGAACACAGAGTGCCAGAGCTGAGAGAGGCCTCCCAAAGTAGTGCCAGAGCTGAAAGGGAACATAGAACACAGAGTGCCAGAGCTGAGAGAGGCCTCCCAAAGTAGTGCCAGAGCTGAAAGGGAACATAGAACACAGAGTGTCAGAGCTGAAAGGGAATATAGAATACAGAGTGCCAGAGCTGAAAGGGAACATAGAACACAGAGTGCCAGAGCTGAAAGGGAACATAGAACATAGGATGTCAAAGCTGAAAGGGAACATAGAACACAGAGTGCCAGAGCTGAAAGGAATATAGAACACAGAGTGTCAGAGCTGAAAGGAACATAGAACACAGAGTGTCAGAGCTGAAAGGGAACATAGAACACAGAGTGCCAGAGCTGAAAGGGAACATAGAACACAGAGTGTCAGAGCTGAAAGGGAACATAGAACACAGAGTGCCAGAGCTGAAAGGGAACATAGAACACAGAGTGCCAGAGCTGAGAGAGGCCTCCCAAAGTAGTGTCAGAGCTAAAAGGGAACATAGAACACAGAGTGCCAGAGCTGAAAGGGAACATAGAACACAGAGTGCCAGAGCTGAAAGGGAACATAGAACACAGAATGCCAGAGCTGAAAGGGAACATAGAACATAGGATGTCAGAACTGGAAGAGACCTTGGAACCCAGAATGTGGATCTGGGAGGGGCCTACTCTTACTGAAGAAGTGGGAAGCTGAACGCTTGTCCCTGAATTTAGCTGTAGGAGAATCCCTGGAGAAGATCTGACTGAGATTCTAGAATCACTGATTTAGGAGGGACTTCTGAAAGGGACTTTGGAGGCTGTTTTTTGCCAGAAGACGCTCCCCAGGAAGGCCAAGGGGAGCCCTTTCCTTGACAGTCCGTAACAACCCAAGTGGGCCGATGCTCTGATGTCTCTCTGTGCTTCCATCAGCATCCCCCATCCTGGCCTTCAGCAAGCCTCGATCCCTTGTCCCCCAGAACTGGAGCTAGTACCTGGTACCAGCAGGAGGGCCCCCTCCCTTGGAGTAGTCCCATAAGCAGAAAGAGACGTCATCCGCCGGAGATGAAACCTCGGTGAGCCGGGCTCACTGTGAGCTTGGCTGACATTACGCCGGCTTCCTTTGCGAGGGAGTTAGAAAATTGACCCCATTAAGTTACAAAGTGCTGGGTAAACTTTAAAGGATGCTCAGAGCATCTGCTTGATTCCCACTGACAGTAATGGAGGCCTCCTTGGGAAAGCCCTGGAACAGAAGCCCGCTGCCCAGTCCCTGCAGGACCCGGGGACTTCGGGGCTGGGGAGTCTTCTGGGCTCCTTCCTAACCGGGCCTCTGTGTGCAAAGCTGTCACTGGCAATCTCGGAACTTGAGCTTATTCATCCGAAGGGCTGGTGGCCAGACAGGGCTTCTGGGGAGGCTCTGGAGGGCAGGGATCACAGAGGATTCTCCCAGCCCATGACCCCATGTACGAGGGCAGCTGCTGCTTCCATCCAGTCATTCTTTCCAACTGCACGCGAAGCTGGCTTGTCTCTAGCACCATACTATCAGGACTGGCTAGACTTTAGAATCTTTGGAGGAAGCCCTTGTCACTTCACCCTAGTTATGGCTCCTGCTCCCTTCTGAAGCAAAAATAACAACTCTGTACCTTCCCACTTCTCAATTCTGGAGCTGTCCCAGGCCCCTAGATAGAACAGCGACCGTCCAGATTGTGGGGGAGCCCCCCTCATGGATAGATGTACAGCTCAGCATTTCAGCCAGGCCTGTAACTTTCTAACGTGGCAAATGTCCAAGGCACTGTGCTAGGCACTTGGATACAAAGCTGAAAATGAAGCAAAACTCTCTAATATCCTTGAAGTTCAATGAGAACTGATGTCTATATGAGGTCTTCCACAGATGCTCCGAGGACTATAGATCTAAAGCCAGAAGGAACCATCTCATACAGCCCCCTCATTTGACAGATGGGGAAACTGAGGCAAGTCACACACGGTAAGCAACAGAGGCAGGGTTGGATTCCAGAGTCCACAGTCTATAATTTTCAGTGCCCCACAGTCTCAGGAGTTCCTCAAGATAAAAAAGACAGGACAGATCTCTGTCTACCCATTTTATAGACTTGGAGTTCGAATCATAATCCACTACTATTGCCCATGACAAATAATTTTATCTTTTCATAGACTCAAGCACCTCATCTATCAAATGAGGCGTTGGCTCTTCCCCTCTCTGGATCTCCATTTCCCCACCTGTAAAAGAAAGACCCTGTATTCCTTTCTGGCTTTAAACCTCATGTTCCTAACCTGGACTATCTGGACCGTACCCTGCCATACCTTTCCATGCAAAATTGGCTGTGAATCTGAGGCTGAGGCAGGTGGGAGCCCCTGAGGATTCTGTGGGGCTGGCTAGGGATGTGCCCAGAAGGCCCGACCCCTCGGACAGACTCAGAAATCAGCCAGCTCCCTCTGCCCCTTCCTCCTCAGCGCCCGCTGAGCCTGAGCCAGGTCTCCCTGCCAGGAGGATGATGAAACAGCACCAAGAGGTGTCAAATCATTCTCTTCTCCGAGCCCTGGGAGCCCCTCAGTCCCATCGATCGCCTGGCCCTCTCTCAGCCCGCTCCGCCCCACCCCCAGCTTCCCGCAGCCTTCTCTAGTCCACACATGCGTGGCTTCCAGACCCAGCAGGGGTTTGCCTGAAAATCACTGGGATTACTATCCAATTTTTTCTCAGATAATTCAGCTGAGAGGCTTGGGTGAGCTGCACGGCTTGGCTGTTTGAAACCACTAATCTGCAGGATTTAGGGCTCCCCCTCTCCCTCTCGCTAGCCCCGAAGTCTAACAAAGCCCTTCCATATTTTATCTGCGATTGGAAATCCAATTGTTTAGCATCCAGGAGGCTCAGGGGGTCTGGGGGTGATGTTTGCTGGGCTTCGGGGTTTTTGCTGCTACAGAATTGTGTGTAAGGTTCTGCAGTCGGAGAAGAAAGCTGGGCCATTTGGAGGGAGCATTCGGGTGGGGGGGGTGAAAATGACCAGCAAAGGCTTCAAAGGGCTTGGATTAGCTTCTGGTGGGCCTGCCATCTGGTCTCCATGTCATCCATCTCTTCTCTTTCCTGGGTTCCCGACTGCCTGGCTTCTGGGGCAAGCACCCGCCCCCATGCCGGGCCTTGAGACAAATGCCAGATTCTCCCGGAGAGCCACGTGGGGCAGGGGAGAAAGAGCAAGCTTCCTTTCTCCGGACCAAAATGTACTGAAGATAATTCGATAACTCACATTTAGATAATGTTTTAAGGAGTGAGCCCCCAGGGCTGGAAGCTAGATCAAAGTCTCTCTGAAATGATGGATTTCAATTTAATTGAACATAGTCTAGGAGAGCTGGAAAGGACCTCAGAGTATAAAATTTCAAAATGTTAGAGCCGGCAGAGACCTTTAAATACAGACCATGGAATCTTAGAACGAGAGGGGACCTTCAAACATAGGCTGCACAGAATGTCTGGGCTGGGAAGGAGATCAGACATAGAGGCCAGAACGTCCGAGCGGGAAAAGGCCTTACGGTACAGAGCTTAGAGCGTGAGAGCCGGACAGGACCCTAGAATACAGACTCAGAATGAGCCTTAATGCAGAGAACCCAGCGTGCCGGGCTTGGGGGAGATATTAATGCACAGAAGATGAAAGCTGAAGGAGACCTTTCAAATCAGCTCTCTCTGTGTCCGAATGACTTGTGCCATCACCGAGCTAGGTAGAAAAAGTCAGAAACGAGGTCCCAACCCCCCCTAAGCTTACAAGGAGAGAAGATATAAACCTTCCTTCACTCACAGAAACCTGGCTGGAGGGGACCAGACTCAAAAAAGCCATAGGAACATCAGTGACCAGTGTGGACATCTATATCAAAGCTTCTTAAACCGTGGGTCGAGACCCAGATGGGGTCACGGGACTGAGAGTGAGAGTCAAAACAATTTGGCAACTCTTTTACCAAGATTTAATTCTTTGTGTACAAATAAACGAGCACATCCATCTCATTAGTAGGCAAATTTGCTTTCATCTTTAACAAATGGTAAAATTATATGTATACCAACGAACTGTTTAAGTTAAATTATCAGTCAGTGTTTGATTTGTATATCTATTTTATTCACCTGTAAACCTGGGCTCCTGTCAACATTTCTCCGGCAAAAAGGGGTCACAGATAGAAAAAGTTTAAGAAGCTTCGGTCTATATTGTTCCAGTAGAACTGGCCTGTGGATTGTTCTCCATACGTAACATATTATTTCTCTCCTCCGAGCCTTTGCCTAGGTAAGTCCCTTCTCCCTGGATGCTCTCCTCTTCCTCCTCCTAAGTCTTATAGAATCCCTGGCTTCCTTCAAAGCACATCTCAGGTTCCATCTCACCCATGAGACCTTTCCTGCCCCTCTACCCCATGCTTTCTATTTCTTGCAATTACTTTGCATTTACTTCCCTGTGTACATGAGGCCCTATATTTCCTCCCCTTCTCCCTCACATCTCCAGAATGTAAGCTTCTCGAGGACAGGAATTATTCTCATTTTGTCTTTGTAGACCCAGCAACTGGCACATTTTGTCATCCTTCAGTGGTGTCCATGTATCGCACCATCCAGGCCCTTCTCTCCTCCAAATTCATGTTCCTACCTAGCACACAGTAGGTGCTTCTCCACTCTCTTGGGGATCTCATCAGTGGTGAGAAACCTCCCTTTGCCAGTCAAGACCGGCCCCTCGCTGGCTACTTTCAGTCATAGTCATCTGGGGCCGGGAAGGGCCAAATGACTTCCCTAGCTCACAGTCAGCATATGTCAGCAGAAGGACTTCGGCTAAAGTCTGCTCTTTATCTATCACCCCCACACACACACATCCTAATAAACAGATCAGATTTGCGGTGTTGTTACCACAATTTCTGTGTTAGACTTCTGAGGGTGCGAGACAGCAAGACTGACGCAGGTGAAGGGGATGATGGAATTAAGGGCACTTTGTAATCCCTCCGATGCATAATTCTCCCCCTCCACCTGCAGGCCCGTCCCTGGCTAGTCTGTTTCTGAGATTTAGATGCATTTAAGAGCTATCTCCCCAGCACAGAATACAACCCACATCCAATTATCCCCCCTCGGGATGCACTAGAGTTAACTGTTATATCTCTGTCTGTCAATAAAATTATAATCAGAAAATATGGAGGAGCAGCTTGAGGGGAGGGCAGAGGAGGAAGACAGGGGTTGGGGAGCTCAGTGTCTGGCGGGCAGTGCCAGCGTCACCCCCGGGGGATCCAGCTTTACAAAAGAATCAGTGCTGATACATGGGTGTGACTAGATTGTGAGTGAGCCAGTATGGTTGAGAGTACCTGTCCATATCCACGTGTGTATCACGGGTCTTGCCCAGCCACAGGAAGAGTTCCAGCTCAGGGGGTGCTTTCTTTGCCCTCTTGCCCCACCACGTGCTCAGATGTCCCATGGATCTGAAGCTACCCTTGCTTGTCCTGAGGGAAAGAGCCATAAAGGACTCTATTGCCTTCCATAGAGCTTAAAGGGTGGCAAAATGCTCCCCTCACACCGGCCCTCCTAATAGGTCCTGTAATTATTATTACTCTCATTTTTCAGATAAGGAAACTGAGGCAGGTTTTAAGTAACTTACTCAATGTCTCACAGCTAGTGAGGAGCAGAAGGAGGATCTTAGATCTAAAGATAGAACAGACCTCAAAAGTCCTAGAGTATACATTTCATTTTTCAGATGAGGAAACTGAGGCAGGTTTTAAGTGACTTACTCAGTATTTTGCAGCTAGTGAGGATCAGAGGTAGGAAATCAGAGACAGAACAGACCTCAAAAGTCCTAGAATACAAACTTCCTATTTTACAGTTGAAGGAACGGAAGCACGGGAAAGGTAAACAGCTTGGTCAAAGCCACACAGATAATTGGAAGAGCTGAGATTAGAACAAAGTTCCTCTAACTTTGGGGACCATACGGCAACGTTACAGAGCAGAGAGCACCAGGTCTGGAGTCAGGGAGGCAGGAGTTCAAATCCAACCTCAGACACTAAATTGTGTGACCCTGGCCAGGCCGCTTCACCCTGCTTCCCTCAGCAAGTGCCTTGGAAATTCCAGAGCTGAAGTTTCACCATTTTCCCCTAGCCTTCAGTCCCAGCCCCCTCCCTGCTGGCCGGCATTGGCTGCAGATTCTTCTCAGCACCAGACAACCTCTGTCATTCATTCATTAATTCATTTGTTCCTGTATTTATTCAATCTTATTTATTGGGTGCTAGAGATAAAAAAAAAAGTCAAAGATGAAAAATATCTCAAGTAGCCTCCATTCATTCTCCTGGAGGGGAAACATCACATAGGTGGGGAAGTCAATTCAAAGTCATTTTCAAAGAGAAGTTAGGACTGGGAGATATGCATGTAGAAGGGGTAGCTGAGACTTGGAGAAAGAGAGGGATTTCAGAGCTGAATATGAAAAAGAAAAAAGAAATGAAGAGCATTCTAGAAGGGAGAGGAGACAAGGGGAGACAATGTGTGCGAAATACAACGACCTTACAACATAGAATGCTGGAATTGGAAGGAAACTTAGGACGCAGAATAGAAGAATGGTGGAACCAGAAGGAATCTTGGAAAATAGAATGCCAGAGTTGGAAAGGAATTTGGGACATAGGATATAGAATGTTAGAGTTAAGGAACCTAAGAACAAAGAATGCCAGAGTTGGAAGGGAACTTAGGACACAGAATATAGAATGTTAGAGTTAAGGAACCTTAGAACAAAGAATGCCAGAGTTGGAAGGGAATTTGGGACACAGAATATAGAACGTTGGGCCAGAAGGGATCTTGGAAAATAGAATGCCAGAGTTGGAAGGACTTGAGGAACATAGTGTCAGGTCTGGAATGGATCTCAGAATATAGAACACAAAATGTCAGAGTTAGAAAGAATTTTAGGATATAAAACACAGAATGTCAGAGCTACAAAGGAACTTAGGAACTTAGGTCACAGAACACAAAATGTCAGAGCTGGAATAGATCTTGAAAAATCCAGAAAAATCCCAAAATTCCCAAACCATATCCATGAAATTCTTCTCATCTGCCAATTCAGTAATCGTGTCAAAAAACAAAATATGGTTAGTCTGGCATGAGTTTATCTTGACAAACAAAGCTTGACAAAGACATTGACTGTTTCACCACTCCCTTTCTGGATATTTGCCGCCCGACTCTTTAATCATTTATTCTAGCATTTTCTCTAGGAATCAAGATGCTGACTGGCTTAAATTTTGCATAGTCTGTTCTCTCCCCCCTTTTTTCAAAAGTGGGACTTTTGCCCTTGTCCAATTCAGCAGCACCTTTCCCATGTTCCAAAGTGTTTCAGATATCCCTGTCAGTGGTTCAGTAATCACATCAGCAAGTTTCTCCAGGACCTGAAGATAGAGTTCATCTGGGCTAGATGACTTGAAATCATCAAGGGCAGCTATATGTTCTCTTCTAATCTTTTTACCTATCAAAGCTATAAAGCCCCTGCTAGTCATCTTTATTCTATCATTTCCAATATAATGGTCACTCTTGTTTGCAGAGAAAATAGAAGCAATATAAGAATTGGATAGCTCTGCCTTTTTTTCTGTTCTCATTTATCATCATCCTACCTGCCAGAGTTATGGTCCTATTCCTTCTTTTTTTTCCAAGATAGTCTCCACCAAAAAAAAAAAAAAAAAAAAGACTTTTGTTGTTACCGTTGTTTTAGCTTGACTCACCTGATTCTCAGCTTTAGCATTTCTAACACTATTTTTACAGACCAGTTCTACAACTTATTTTCATCCTCTGTTACCCAGCCTTGCCTCACCTTCTGTGCATTTCTTTTTAAAATCTAAGTTGGTTGGCGATTTCCTTGTGCAGCCATTGGTCTCTTCCTTTTTGAAATTGTTTCCCTTGAGTCCTCAGAATTTCATCCTTTAGCATCTTCCACACTTTCAGGAATGAGTTCCCTTGGAGCATTTTATTTACTTCATGCGATCCTACCTAGCCTTCCTCTGAACTCTCTGAAATCAGTTTTCCCAATAACTGCATTAAATGCTAGATTATGATCATATTTCCTGTTCTCTACCACAGATTCCAAGTTCCCATCATTTCTACCCCAGCAGCCAGATCTTTCCCATTAGTGAAAATCAGATTCAGATCAGATTAGAATTTTCCCTAATTGATTCCTCTGTTTTTTGAAAGATGAAAATATCGCTCTGGAAAGTTAAGAATTTTGTTAGCTGCTCTGGTTTTGGCAGAGAAACAGAGGGATAACTGCAAAATCAACGTCACTACTATGTCATCTACACGTTTTGGCTACATTTCTGATCTGTTTCCCAGATTTCTCCTTTGTTTCTTCTTTCTATCCAGCTATCTATGGTATACTTCAGTGTCCCCTCAAAAAAAAAAGTTTCTCCCTCCTTTGACCTTTACCTAAATATTATCCATCATATTCTTCCTATCTGGTTTCTGGATCTCTTCACATGAATATCCCTTCTTAATGCCTATCACCTTACCTATGTTTCTGTTGAATAAAGTATACTCATCCCGAACCATAGTCCAGTCCTGGTTTTAGCCTCCCAAGCTTCAGTGATACCTATGAGATCAAATCATCTTACTTGATCTCTAGATCCTGTTTGTTGCTAAACTTGGGCATTTGGGCATAAACACTTGGGGCCATGGATTTTTACTATTGGATCCTTTCTTGGATTTTGTTTGTGGATTATAATTATTATTCTTCCTTTTTTGGTGACTATTCTCTTTTCAAAGGCAGCCTTCGCCCTCTAGCCCCATTTTTAAGATTTAAAGCCTTTTTGGTTCAAGTTTTAACTAAAATCCTTTCTTCTCCAGAAGCTTTTTCCAATCTCTCTTAATTCTAGAATCTTTCATATGTTAATTATTTCTTATATAACCTGTGTTTATCTTGTTTGTACATTTTTATTTTTATTTTTGCTGGTTGTCTCCCACATTACACTGTGAGCTCTTTTATGGCCAGGACTATTTTATGTCCTTCTTCATATCCCCAGTTCCTGACATAGTCCCTGGCAAATAGTAGGTACTTTATAAATGCTTATAGACTAACTGACTGACATCTGGCAACTAAATTCTTTCAATCTTTGTTAGGCGTACTCCATCTCTGGCCAGGAGTCTGTTATCCTTATATTTTAAGCTATGGTCCAGAAATCATTCTCAGACCCCCACATTTTTAGTCAACTGCTCACTTCCCAAATTATTTTTTCTCTTCAGCAATCCTTTAGATATGGTGGGCAAAAGGGAAAAAAATAACCTATACCTTTATGGTCTTCAGATTCTTACCCAAAACTTCATAATCACTGGCAATACTTCTGAGGTTCTTTCTGAAAGTGTCAGTCATTAGGAATAGATAGTTGTCATCAGTTTTGTAAATCTTGCTATGTTCTCTTTCTTGGATATATGTCCCAGAGACCTTAAATTTATGTCATATGAGAAGTGGCTGAAGGAATTGGGGCTATTTGTCCTGGAAAAGAATTGATTTGGGTGGAACATGATAGATTTATTTGAAGACTTCTTCTTTTCGGCCCCGGAGGGAAGAAGGAGGAGCAATGAGTAGAAGTTCCAAAGAGATTTGATTTCAGGAATGGCTTCTTGACAGTGAGAGTCATCTAAAAACAAAATAGGCTGCCTTGAGAGGGGATTTTTTCTCTTTTTTGGAGGTCTGCAATTAGAGACTAAATGACCCTTGTTGGATGTGTTGTAGTGGTGATTCCTATAGATCAGGGCTAGGCTGAATAGCTGCCTAGGCTCTTTCTAACAAAAGGCTAGTTAGCTGATTAGGCTGGCTATTTTGCTAGAGCCAGTTCATAAAAGCTCCCCAAATCTGATTAAAAAATTTTGAACATGAACATTTATTTACACCTTGAAAACTGGCGAATTTTATCGTCAAGCCTTGTTTTATTGATTTGTGGATGTAGAGTTAAAATGATGGAGAAATTGTTAATAATGCAATTAAAACTTAAAAGCGTATTTGGGGTACATTTTTCCGTCAATTGTTAAGTATTTGTCAGCACACTTACTTTCAGTTGTCAAATTCTGTGATTCTATAATAGCCCAACATCCCCCCCCCTCCATTGTACAGTTGAGAAAATTGAGACCCAAGGACATTGAATAATTTGCCAATGATCATGTAGAGAATAATTAGCGGAAAGAGGATTGGAACCTAGTTTTCCTGTCTCTGGAAATATAATCCTTTCCATTCTACTGTGACTGGGTTGAGTCTCAGCTATCCCATTTACTGCCTCATCCTTTCTCTCAGCCTTGCCTTACCATATCAATAAAATGGGCCTAATAATTCTCAGATATCTCTTCACAGAGCCTTCCAGAGAGTGATCTGTAAAGGCGTAATGCTCATTATCATGGATTGCCTTCATCCCTGAGCAGTCCCTCTCCTTTCTAGTGCCGACCCCGCCAACTCTGACGAGATACCAAGAGCCCCCCTGCTCCATGCTCTCCTTGACCGACATGGACAATTTCTGGCATCACTAGTTAAGCCTATTTTTTCTTATTATTAATCATAAATGCCATTTTAGTCTCAGGTAAATGGATTAGCCTCGCTCCTGCCTTCGGATTGTCTGCTCCTGGAGGCTCCATCTTCCATGGAGAGTTCTTGGGGCTGGGAAATTAACACTGAGCAGCTTCCCCGCTGAGGCGTGTCTAATATGGAGCCGAGCATCCCGGGCTCATTGTCTGAGAGCCAGACAGACTCCACTGAAAATCCAAAGCCCGGGTCCCCGAGGGGATTTTTTCCTTGGCACTGGGTCTGCAAGTGCCCAGCCTGGCAAAACGGGGAGAGCAGTGCCTCTGAGGTCACCTCGCTTTGCACCTCAACTAAAGAAAGCTCAATGGGGACCGAAGAGCCAGAGGAAGTGGATTCAAATCCCAGATCCTCCTCTCGCTCCCTATTTGGTGATTTCCTAGTGCATCCAAAGCCCCTTGCCCACTCTGGACATCAGTTTCTAGCTCTCTAAAATGAGGAGGGTTGGATTAGATGGTCTCTAAGATCACTTCTGGCTCCCAACCTGTGATATGGCATTTAAGTGACAAGGACCAAGAAGTCTGGGTCTGGGCTAGTCCTGGACAAGCTTCCACTACTCAGACATAATAATAGATGTAGTTGTATGGAAAGAACATGAGTTTTGTATTAGTGGCCACCGGGTCAAATTCTGTTGTCAAGGAATCTTGTCCTCCTGGAGCATACCTTGCCACTTAAATAACTCTGGACAAGTCACTGTAGGTCTTGGTTTCCTCATCTGCAAAATGAGGGATTGAGCTAAATAATCGCCACGGTCCCTTTTTCTTCTATAGAACATCTCTTCACGAAGAGACCATAGGAAGCAGCTATGGCTTGGGGGAAATGTCTAATTGTTAAAAAGACATGGATTTGAGTCCTGATTCTGAACCTCTCTGGTTCTGGGATCTTCCCATCAGTATGTCAGTCATTTGCTGAGTGTGCAAATGGCAATCCGCTTTCGACTCAGAAACATTATAACTGACATACCTCTGGCCTCAAAGCTAAGTGAAAGAGGATGAATTTAGATTTTACCCTAAAATCCTTGGAACAAATGCGCACGGTCAAGCAAAACAAATTCCCGTATTGGCTGTGTTTAAAAAAATCTTAAATCTTAACTGTGTCACCTCTCTGTCAGGAGATAGTTACCGTAGGTTCCTCAAGCGAGTTTCCAGCATGTTTATCTTTATCTCTTAAATGTCTTCATCTTTCTGATGGTGCCAAAGGAATTAGACAGTAGCCAATCTCCATTTAGGAATTTCTGCAAACTTGAGGACAGTTCTGCTTCTTACTCTATCTATTTATCAGAGCCCATCATTCTCTCAACAGAGATAAGAAATACAGGTATGCTGACATTTTTTTAAAAAGTTCCAAATCATTTTAAGGACAGAAATTTTATAGCCTGCTGTTTATATGACACAGTAGATAAAGGGCTGGGTCTGGAGTGAGAAGATTGAGTTTTAGTCCTGTCTATGTGATCATGGGTGAGTCACTCAACCTCAGACTGTTTCCTCATCTGCAAAATGGGGTGGGGCGGGAGGAGGAGGAAACAATTACCTGACAGGGCCATTATGAAGATAAATTTGTAAAGTGTTTTGCAAGCTTTAAACTGTTTTATAAATGCTAGATATTATTGTGTTCAGATTTTACAGGCTTATTTGGACTTCTGACAATAGGTATGGTAGAATTTGTTTTTTTTTATATATATTTTATTTAATAATAACTTTATATTGACAGAATCCATGCCAGGGTAATTTTTTTACAACATTATCCCTTGCACTCATTTCTGTTCCGATTTTTCCCCTTCCTCCCTCCATCCCCTCCCCTAGATGGCAAGCAGTCCTATATATGTTAGATATGTTACAGTATATCCTAGATATAATATATGTTTGCAGAACCGAACAGTTCTCTTGTTGCATAGGGAGAATTGGATTCAGAAGGTAAAAATAACCCGGGAAGAAAAACCAAAATGCAGATAGTTCACATTCGTTTCCCAGCGTTCTTTCTTTGGGTGTAGCTGCTTCTGTCTGTCATTTATCAATTGAAATTCAGTTAGGTCTCTTTGTCAAAGAAATCCACTTCCATCAGAATACATCCTCATACAATATCGTTGTCGAAGTGTATAATGATCTCCTGGTTCTGCTCATTTCATTTAGCATCAGTTCATGTAAGTCTCGCCAGTTCTCTCTGTATTCATCCTGCTGGTCATTTCTTACAGAACAATAATATTCCATAACATTCATATAGGTGTGGTAGAATTTGAGTGAAATAATTGTTTCATCAGGAAAAATTATCTTTTTCCACTCTTCAGTACTCCAGTTTTTGTACTGTCTTGCCTATGGCAAGCATCTTTTCTTCACAGCAATGGCAGGCAGTTAGGTTCCCCCTCCAACCAGTTCCTCACTATTCAACTAACTTCAAGCCTCTATATCACACTATGATTGACTCCTTAATAACCTCCTAGCTCCCAGGTCTCCCGAAGAGCTTTACTTGTTTTCTGAAGGTTCATTGGGCTGTTTTACAATAGTTCTTGATCTTTGATTTTTCATTTTTGCCTCAATTTTTCTTTGTGCTTTGGTGTGACTAATCCTATTCCACTATGGGTTTGAGTGATGCTTAAAATGCTTGACTTCTCCACACCAGCAACCACAACAATATATCTAACAGCCATTGAAGCATGCTGGTAAGAGCTAAAACTTTTGTTCAATTCATTGAATAGTTATTTTTTAAACCCAAAGAATTAAAAGCACGACAAAAGAAGGCAGTGAAATATGTGTATACCATAAAATTCAGTCCCCAACAGGGAACTAACCCAAAGTGAGAAACCAGCTCAGCCTGATCCAAGTCAGGCTGGTGTTAGAAACACAAACATTTGACCACTGCTGCCCCAAAATGAAACTGCTTTAAAATTATTCACTTGTCCTAAGTAATTCACATATTATAGCTTATATGTACCTATAACTTCTATTATCATGTTGACTCTAAGGCAGGATCTGACTCATCTTTATATCTGTATACTCCCCAGTATCTAGCCCAGAATCTTTAGTGGGATTCAGCTGTATTTGGAGTGACAGCCACTACCTAAGTCCAAATTCCAGCATCCAGTTTACTATCTGTGTACCTCTTATCAATCTCACCGTCTTGACATCTTCATCTGTAAGATAGAGGGGGGGTTGATATTGAAGCTGTTGCCTTTCTAAGATCCCTTCCAATTATAAATCTATTTTCCTACCTTTGTGAAAAATAGTTCATAGCAAATTAAATGTCACAGAAAAATGGGGACATTAGGACTTAGACCAATAGAATTAGAAGAGTCCTTATCTGGAAGGGACCTTAAAAACCACATGGTCAAGTCTTCATTTTCTAGATAATAAATAGGAAACAGGAGATAAACTCTAAGAAGGGAGCCAATAATAAAACCCATGAGCTGGGTACTGACAAAAATGCACAAGCATTTTATGTACACAAAACAAATGAGGTGAATTAAAGACCCCTAAAACAGAGAGAAAAAAATTTGTATTGGAATCACTAGGATGAAACTTGGCAGGAAAATGATTCTAGAAGGGGAAACCTTTTTCAAAAAGAACAGGATATAAAGGTAAGGCAGAATATCATTGTAAATTAAGAAATCATTTTCAAAGCAGGAAACTAAGAAACTAGAGAGGAAAGCATAGTTAGAAGAGTATTTGGGTAAAGATCGATGGAGGGAAAAAAAAATCAATGATATTATGATTGGAATAAACTACAGCCTGAGCAGAAAGAGGAAATAGATGAGGAGCTCAGGAAATAGGTCAAAACTCTAACAAAAAAATATGATATTCTAGGGGGGATGGAGAACAGCTTGGGCAGGGCTAAAGGAAAAACTTTAGTTATCTGGAAATTGACTGGAACACTTTCTAAAAGAGGAGCTGATCATTTTTTTTATTTGCCTTAATGATCATTTCATCCTTGAAAAGGTGGACCTGAGACTTGCCAACAAGGAAGATTTGGTTCCTAGGTAGAAATTGGAGGGGGGGGTCAGTTTTGGATGCCATTACAATTTCATCTTAGAATTTGTGCCAGCAAAGCAGAGGAAATCTAGCCATAGTCAGTCATGTACCCTAATATGGGGAAGAAATCGTTTCAGAGTGATTAGAGAAAGAATAACTAGATTCCCTTGGACCAAATTCTACATGAGATGTCAGTCTGTAAGGGATAACAAATCACCCGAGTATGAAAATCTGAACACATAAAGGGAAACAATTTTGTTGAGAAAAAAGAGGGAATTGTTTAAACAGATTGATGTATGCATGTACAGAGACTCATCCACAAGCATAGAACGGAAAAGCATCATGATAGGGTGGGAAAAGTGCAGGATTTGGCATCAGAATTCCCAGAGGACAAACACTGGCATTTTCTAGGGTAGCCAATCCTTTTAAAGACCAAGGGAGAAGAAACAGGATAGCCTCAGGAAACACAGCCACGTGGCCCACCAACCTGGGACTTTGTCCAGTAGGAATGGAGGAAGTTCTTTAGCTTTGTTTCCACCTCAGCCATGCCCTGGGATTTTATTTTAGGTAGGCAGATGGTATGGGGGGGGGACTTCTAAATTGGGAGTTTAGAATTCTGAAGTTCAAATCCTTGCTCTCCTATTTGTTGCCTGTGTGGCTTTGGACAGGCCCTTTGTGCCTCTGTTTTCTGCTTTATAACAAGAAAGTTTGGGGTTCCTTCCAGTTCTAAATCTATGATGCTATGATCCTGGAAAAAGCATGCAGAGAATTGAACAAAGGGCAAATGGTAGAAAAGGAATATAAAAGCACGACATGGGCCTATAAGAATAGTGTCAGGAATGCTAAGGCTCAAATAAACTGAAGCCAGTGAGGATATGGAATGGTAACAAGAAGGGACAGTTTAATATTTTTACTATATTGGGGGAAAGAGAATGATTGGAGGAGAGATGGGACCACCTCTTAGAGTAGAGAGAATAATGGATGGCCAAAAGAAGGCAGAGCTGCTCAGCTTTGTTATATTTCCATAACACTTACTATGGGCCAGAAACTGTGCTAAGCATTTTATAACAAATACTACTTCATTTGATCCTCACAATTCCCCCAGAAGTTAGGTGCTGTTATAATCTCCATTTTTTTTATTAATGAGAGCAACTGAGGCAAACAGAGATAAAGCGGCAGGCTCTGGCACATAAAACTGAGTAAATATCTGAGACTGGATTTGAATTCAAATCTTTCTGATTCCAGACTCAACACTCTGTTCACCACGCCATCTATCTATTAATTTTGCATCGATTTTCTCTGTTAAAACAAAGAGAGACCGGAAAGGACAGAATAAAAATGACCACTGGAAGGATAGGTCCAAGATAAGTAAAGAGCTCCCAAGGGAGCCCTCTAAATGCTCTTGATGTGCTCAAGTCTATGGTGTGTAAAAAGATCTGGTCATGATTGTTGAGTCACTACATGTGATCTAAGTCAGGCTGCTGAGAGGAGCAACATAAGATTAGAGAAGGGCAAACATTCCAATTCCCCCCCCCCCAAAAAAAAAAAAGGAAAGGAAATAGAGCCCATGATCGATAGGTCTGTTTGACTGTTTTCTCAGAAAACTTGAAGTCATCATTAAAGGGATGGATAGTGGATATTCAGAAAAGAAAGCAATGATCACAAAGAACCAGCATGCTTTCATCAAGAACCAGTCATGCTATACTGACCTCATTTCCTCTTTTTTGGAAGGGCTCCTCAACTAGTAGGGAAGAGGAATATTGTGACTATAGCTTTTATTAAAGCATTTGACAAAATCCTTCACACCATTCTCAGGAACAAAGTAGATCGCTACGGGCTAAATGATAACATACTTAGTTAGATTTAGAAGTGGTTGAATTGCTAGAACCAAAAAGTAATTATTAATCATTCAGACTTGGAAGGTTTCCAGTGCGGTGTCCCCAGAAATCTGTAATTGGCCCTGTGTCATTTAACATTTTGATCAGTGACTTGGATAAAAATACAGACAGCACGCTTAGGAAATTTATCAGATTTGCAAATGACCCAAAGCTAGGAGAATTGTGTCACACTTTGAAGGACAGGGTCAGGGTTCACAGAGTTAATGACAAGCTAGAATATTGGGCTGAATCTAATGAGATTAATTTTAATAGGGATAAATGTAAAGTTTTTCATTTGGGACCAAAAAAAGGTACTTTATAAGTACAAGATGGATGAAGTGTGGCCAGACAGCTGTTCATGGTGGGTAAGGAAAGATGAAAGGAATATAAGAGTTTTTAGTAGTCTAAAAGTTGAGTAAATAGTATGATGCATCAGCCCAAAAATGTGATCTCAGACAGCCTTAAAACAGAGTTTGTGTCTAGGACATGGGACACAATAGTTCCGTTGTATTCTACCCTTGTCAAAACACCTTTGGAATATCCTATGGAGAAACTTAAGAATGTCCAGAGGAGGGCACCAAGATGGTAAGGAATAGAGACCAGGCCATAAGAAAATGAGGAAAGTTGGTGGTGAATGTTTGTCTTGGAGATGAAAAGTTTTTCTTGTACAACATGATATTTGTGGAAATACGTATAGAGAAACTTCACATGTTTAACATATATTGTATCACTTGCCAACTGGGGGAGAGGGCGGGGAGAAAAGAGGGAAAAAATTAGAACACAAGGTTTTACAGGGGTGAATGTCGAAAATTATCCATGTATATATTTTGAAAACAAAAAGCTACAGTTTAAAAAGGAGATGAAATGTTTTAAGAGAGATGGGATAGCAGTCTTCAAATATTGGAAGGGTGGTCACACGGAAGAGGGATTTTCTTTTGCCTTAGAGGTCAGAGCTAAGATCTGTGGAGGGATTGAGGAGAGGGTAAAGTTGTAGAAGGACAGATTTAGGATCTCTGTGAGAAAAAAACTTCCTAGTTGAGGGGCTAGAGATATTCTCAAATGGAATGAACTGCCTCAGCAGGTAGTCAATTCTCCATGACCAAAGGTCATAGGATGATGCACTTAGAACTGAGATAGACCTGAGAGACTATGTAGTTCTGTTTTCTCATTTTACAGATGAGGAAACTAAGGTTCAGTGTGGTTACGCTTTCTGGTGGTTCACAGAAGCAATAAACAGGCAGTTCCAATTTGAAAATTCTTTGTTCTAAGTAATTGCCCAATAACCTGTTTGCTCTCATGGAAGCATAGCCAAGAATTTGATGACCTGCCCAAAGTGAGAATCCCATAACCAGCCTGAGAATATGAATTATTCCGGAGTAGAATAGCCTATCTCGTAGAGAAAGGAGACCCCGGAATACTGGGGGTCATCGAGCAAAGACTGGATAACAACTGGCCAGATATATGGTTTATCGTCGGCTCTCTGTAAAGAGGTTTCTTGTTCGGCTAAGGGCTAGAGGCTATATGAGGTCTTTTCTGACAATGGGATTCTCTCATTGGGTCATTCTGTGAAACCAAGATGCAGATAGATGTCTGAAACTGAGGTCTCCCAGGAAGTTAGCCCCAGAATGTATGCTCATTGGAAGTCGAGATTGTTTCATTCACATCACTTAGAGTAGGTGCTTAATAAATGCTTGCCAATAGTTGGTGGTTAACTGACCTAGCTCCTGGTGACATGTACTTAAATATCAAACTAGTAAAGGAATGAAACAAGCCTTCAGTTTATGAGCATTTATTAGGCATTTACTGTGTGCTACGTGCTATGCAAAGTGATGGAGATAAAAGATATAGACGTCTCTGCCTTTAAGAAGCTTACATTCTACCTAGAGACAACCTGAACATACGTTATGTGCAGAATACAAAAAAATAAGATAATATGTGGAAGAGACAGTGGATAGGGTGCTCATCTTCCTGAGTTCCAATGTAGCCTCAGGTATTTATTAGTTGTGTGAAGCTAAGTCACTTAACCCCGTATGACTCAGTTTCCTTATCTGTAAAATGAGCTAGAGAAGAAAATGGCAAATGGCTCCAGTATCTTGGTCAAGAAAACTCAAAATGGAGACATGAAGAATCAGACATGACTGAGGTAAATATGGGAGAAAGGAGGGAATCGAATATTGGGAGGCAGGGAGAGGACAAAAAAAGCCTCATGTAGAAAAAGGACACTTGCAGCGAGTTTTCACAATCACTTGAAAGTTCAGGAGCTGTAGAGGAGTAGGAAGGACGTTCTAGGTATAGGATAGGCGGGGCAAAGGCTCGGAGGTGGGAGATGAGAGTATTAGACCACAGTGTGTGGGGAGGTGTAAGGCAGGAACAGGTAAGGGGGGGGGGGGGGTTAAGGACTAGGTAGGGTTATGTTTGACCCCGGGGATAATGGGGGGCCAGAGGAGTCTGTGGAGAAGCAGAGTCACTTGGGCAGAGCCGCACTCTGGCAGTGGACGGGGGCAGATTGGAAAGGAGACAGCTGAGGCAGGAAGAGCAGTTAGGCAGCGACTGTGCCAGTGCCGTGAGGAGCGCCGAGACCCCGACCCAGGACGGCCGCCGTGGGGTAATCGAAGGGAGCACGGAGGGAGAAGTGATGAGTGTGGGCGCCTGAGGAACAGCAGAAGGTGACAGGACCGCGGAGCGGCGGGAACCATTTCTGTGCAGGAAGGAGCCCTCCCGGCAGCCTCCGAATGGGAGCTGGGGGAGAGAATTCTCGGAACGTGGAGAGCGCTTCCCTGCAGCACCCCCTCCCCCCCAGCACCAGTAGCCTACCTGGGGGCGGGGGTGGGGGCCTCGGGAAGGACACACACATACACGCACGCACACACGCACGCACTCACAGACACACACACACACGCACGCACACACGCGCGCACACACGCACCCCTCAGACCACCTGGGTCACTAAGTTGGCGACCCTGGCTCCTGCAGAGGCCCCGCGGGGGGGCTAGGACGCCGGGAGAGGCTCGCTGCTCAGACTGGTTATAGGGCGCCCCGAAGCTGGGAAGGACCCCTGCCCCGATGCCCCTGGCAAGGCACTGAGAACTGACGGGCTCCCCAGAAGGCCGGGGGGAGAGGGCTGCTCAGGCAGGCCCGGGGACTGTGGGGAAAGCGCTGCCTTTGTCGGCTGGGGAGGGGGAGGCGCTGGGGGAGGGGACAGCCCGGGCCCTGCTACCCCCTTCCCCAGGGCGATCCGGCTGTTGACGTCAGCACCCACCAAACTCCTCTGCTGGAAAGGAGAGGCACGGGCCGTCCCCGGTGAGCCCCGGCAGCCTCCGCCGCAGAGGCCGGCGGGGAGAGCGTGGCAGGGAGCCAGAGCTCCCGACGCGGGGCCATGTGAGCCGGCCGCGGCCCGGCGGGAGCGGGGTCGGCCGGTGACGTCAGGGCGGGAGCCGCCAGGCTCCCGGACGCCCGGCTGAGGTCACTGCTGCCCGGCGAGGAATCTGGGGCAACGGCCTGAGACAATGACTGCGTCAGACGGGCCGGAGATCCCGGCGCCCCCCTCGGGGGCGCGCTCACACTGGGCCCTCTGTTCCGGGAGACAGACGCTGGACAGCGCCAGGCCCCACCGGAGCAGGAGGTAGTTTGTCCGTTGCCAAGGTGGGGAGGCCGTTCCTGGCCCGCGAGCCGGAGCAGGGGGCGGGGTGGGGAGGGTGACAGGAGCCAAGGCCCGGCCCGGCCACTAGGGGAGGGGAGAGGTCCTCGGAGCAGAACGCCTCCCAGCCCGCTCCCGGGGGTGGGGAACCAGGACCGGCCGCGGGAGGCCGCGCTGAGGGAGTGGAAGCAAGAAGAGGAGCGGATTCGGAGCCAAGAGTTAAAGCCCCGCCTCGGACCCTCCTGGCGGGACCCTGGGCGGGGATTTAAACTCCGGCCTCAGTTTCCTCACTGGTGACGTGAGGGAATCACCACCACGACTGCCAGTGATGACTTCATCCCTACGTGGCTTGAAGGTCTGGCTCCTCGCCAGTCTGTGGTTATTACTACCCCCGTTACCCACGGGGAAACTGAGGCAGCCAGCAGTTACCTGACATCAGCACTCAATCACCTGGCCTCCAGCCGGCCTGCCGGGAGGACACTGGCTGCAGGCCCTACCCCCCACCGGGTTTCCGGGGAGCCCTTGCATCCTAGTCTAGTTCTGGAAGGGACGCAGGAGCCTCCTAGTCCCAACCTTTCCTTTTTGAATGAGGCAATGGAAACCCCGGAAGGTGACTTGCCCAGCTTTGCCAAGGGAGTGAGCGTGAGAACTAGATTTGATTCTGTTGATGTTTACTTGAGATTTTTTTTTCTTTTTTTGCAAGATCTATGATTGCATCACTAAAAGGACTCTGGACTGTGAGCTCTTGGAGCAAGGGGATTGTTTTCTGGAGTTGAGGGGACTTGTTTGCCTTTTTTATATCCTAGCACTTAACGTGGTGCCTGGCACATAGTAGGTGCTTAATAAATATTTGGTGACTTCACTTCTGGTGAGCAAACCTCCTTGACCAAGACACTGCCGCTCGGTCTGCAATTTATATGTTTAGAATTTCTTGGAGCACTGGAAGGTTAGGAATTTTCCCAGGATCTCACAGTCAGTTATATATCAGAGACAGGATTTTAATCTAGGTTGTTCCGACTTCAGAACCAGCGCTCTATCCATTAGGTATTAAATTATTTGGTCTTGTGGTTGTAGCTATTTTGTCTTGTTTCAGTTGTGGAGATCCAGTCTTCCTACCTTGCTCAAGATGGAAGTGCCTGGCCACTGGTAATACCAGAGTGGTCGCTCACCTGCTCCGTGTCCAACCCGAGATCCGAGGGGCTTGCCATTTGGCGCCACCAAACCCCTTTAGGGTTTAGCCCTCCCGCAGCTCAGAGCTCCTGAGCTCATGTGATCCGCCAGTCTTGGCTGAGATTACAGGCCTGCGCTACCTCACCTGGCTTGTTTGCTGAATGAGATAATGTGTTTTGTAAAAATGCTTTGCAAACTGTAAAGCTGCTCCCTAAATTTTATTTTAAATCATCATCCAGTCCAACCCTCTCATTTTATAGGCAAGGAAGAGGAAACCCAGAGAACTTGGGTTATTTGTCCAAAGCTACATACGCAATAAATAGAGACAGGATTAGAACCCAAATCTGGGGACTCTTTTTTTTTTCCTTTCCACTCCATCAACTGTTTCCCCAAGATGAAGTCTCTGGAGAGAGGGTAGGTGGGGATAGAGTTACATAACCCCAGTGAAGCAGCGTGGATAACATTCCAGGAATACTGCTCCTCATGGAGGTTTGGCCAAGGCAGTAGCTGCCCTGCTCCCCGCCCCCAGATGAAAAAGGGCAGGCTACCTCAATACATGTCAGTGGATTCTCTAGGGAGCCAAATCATTCCTACCCATCCAGCAAATTCAAGTCAATGTCACTCAGTGGACATTTGTAAAGCATTAAGTATCTGCAAAGAGCCATGGTTAAAGATGGCCTCGGAGTTCACGTCCCACATTTGCCTCATCCTGACTGTGTGATTCTCTCAGTTATTTAAGACTAGCAGTTTTGAAACTCTTTGGTCTCAGGACTCCTTTAACCTCTTAAAAATTATTGGGGAACCCAAAGAGTTTTTGTTTATGTGGGTTACAGCTACTGGTAGTTGCCATATTCAAAATTTTAAATGATACATTTTTGAAATGTTTATTAAGTCCAAACAACAATTAATGGGAAACAACCTTATATGTTATCAATATAAATAACATTTTATGAAAATAACATTATTTTCCAAAGTGAAAGAAATTTAGCGAGAAGAGTAGCATTTTTTAACTATATTTTTTCCAAATCTTTTTCATGTCTAGCTTAACAAAAGATAACTGAATTCTTCTTCTATAGTCGATCTGTTTTGATGCATTGTTTGGACTGAAATACCTGAAGAAAATCCAGCCTCACACAGATATGTAGTTGGAAAAGGAAGACAAGTGATATCTTAGTAACATTATGAAAAAGTTTTGAGCTTACAGACCCTCTGAAATGGGTTATCGGATTCTCTTTCAGAACCACTGACCCAAGATTATCAATTGCAGAATAATTACAGATTGTAAAGTCCAGAGAATCAATCCATATTGATGGAGGGAGTTTACTTACATTGATTAAATTTGGGGGCTGAGTGGAAAAGTGCTAGGTTTGGAGGATAGTGATGACCCAGGTCTACTCATCAAGAGCTTAATGATGGGAAGGACACAAATATCTAAGACCCAGGGGGCAAGAAATCAGTACTAAGAAGAGATCCAAGCAATGCCCTAAGAAATTTGAAAAGATCAGATGATGTTTACAGGGAATGAGAGGGGGCTTCTCTCTCTCCCTCCTTATCTCTCTTCATGGCTTCTGACCTCGCCATTCAATTAAAACTACTCTCTCCAAGGTTGCCAGTGACCTTTTCATCGACAGATCCAATGACCTTTTCTCAATCGTCATCCTTTGGGGCCTGTCTGAAACTTTTGACTCTTGTCAATCATCCTCTTCTCCTTGATAATCTCTCTCTAGGTTTTTGTGACATTACTCTCTCCTGGGTCTCTTCTTACTTATCTCATTAGTCCTTCTCAGTCCCTTTGCGGGATTTTTCATCCAGACGACTCCTACTAACCAAGGATGTCCTCCAGGATTCCATGCTGGCTCTTCTTCTCTCCCCCTCTAGATTATTTCACTTGGTGATCTTCTCAGTTCCCTTCAATTCAATTATCATGCAAATGCTAATGAGTCTTAACCTCTCTGCTAACTTCCAGACTTGCATCTCAACGGCCTGTTGGGCATTTCAAGTTGAATCTCTCTTAGACATCTAAAACTCATCATGTCTATAACTGAGCTCATTATCTTTCCCATGATATTTCCCTCATATCTTCCCAATTTTCTTGCTGATATTGAAGGCAACATCATACTTTTAGTTCTCTAGTCTTGAAACTGAAGTGTCATCCTTGTCTCCCCATCCTCTCTCCCTCCTCATGGCTAATCTATTGCCACGGCCTGTCAATTTTACCTTCATCACAGCTCTTCAATATTCCCCTTCTCTCCTCTGACAACCACCACTGTAGGGCAGGCCCTCATCACCTCATAGCTGGACTCCTGTAATTGCTGGTGAGAGCCTTCAAGTCTCTCCCCAATCAAGCCCATCTTTCACTCAGCTATCACAATGATCTTTCTAAAATTCAAATCTAACTATGGCCCCTACCCCCCAAACCAAAGCTCCAGTACTTCCTCTCTATCACCTCCAGAATCAGATATAAAATCTTTTTTGTGTTAAAATCCTCCTAATTTGCTCCCCTTTTCCAATCTTCTTATTTTTGCCCCACTCTACCACGTTCTTTAATCCAGTGATGGCTTCCTTGTTGATCCTTCCATAAAATATTCCATCCCCTAACTTCAGGTACATTTACTGACTGTCTATCCTCCATGCTTGGAATTCTTTCTCTTTGCCTTCTGGCTTCCCAGCTTCTTTCCAGGCCCAACTAAGATTCCAACTTCTATAGATTTTAGAACATAAATCAACATTGGGAGGGAACTGACTGGAGATCCCAGACTTAGACATGACCTTAGGGGCTGTTTAGCTCAATCCCTTCGTTTTACAGTTAGGGAAACTGTTTTTAAGTTTGCTAAGTTTCATTTCAGCATCCCCTTCCTATTTGGGTATAGGACTTCTAAAAGCCTTCCAAGACCAAAATTCCATTTTTTTCCTTTTTCCTGTACTCCCATCCTTCCTTCTATAGGCTTCAGGGCAGGTACCTTTCCCAAAGGAAGTCATAACAGGGTGGGAGGTGTAAGGGCAGCCACATAGATAGTTGTATCCTGGGATTCCCTTGGTCCTTAGGGTTTCAGACTCACACAGGAATCCAGCTGGACAGCTGGCCTGAGTCAATGGAGAAGGGGTTAGCCATGGAAGGGAGCCTCAAAAGAAGGGGCTCTTCCTTGTACCCCAGATTGCCAGTTGATTCCTCTCCCCCTCTGCTGAATTGCAGGTTATATTTCATTAGTCACCAGCCAACTCTGCATGGACATTTCTGAAAATTGCTCAGCTCCTGGGGACAGGTGACAGATGAGGCTGTTCCCTGCTTCCTGTGGAGGGTGGGGGTGTTTGTTTCTGCCAGCCATGCAGCTGCAGCTGGGGGAAGGGGAGGCAGAGAAGGCTGTGCTTAAACTCTGAGCTGCTCATCTCTTCGTGGGGGATGACCCTGACCTTGACGAGAGATGGTCAAGGTGAGGGAACCTCAGGTATCCCCATCAGGCTCGAGACATAAGACATAGAATTTTAAGGCTAGAGCATATAGGACATAGAATTTAAAGCTGGAGGGGACCCTGGAACATAGAACATCGGATGCCAGAGTCGGAAGAAGCTTTAGAACATTTGGCAGCTTGGGGAGGGACTTCCAAATGTAGAATGTTGGAGCCAGAAGGAACCTGAGCTGACCCTGCACAGTCGGTATCCTACCTGCATCAGAGCTTTGTGGAAATCTCTCCAATTCAACACACATTTGTTAAACTCGTGCTGTGACCTGAGCACCTCGGGAATCCGAGGAGAGGTGACCTTGAGCAGGAAAGGATCTCAGAGGTCACCTAGCCCAACCACCCCTTCTTCACTGAGGAGGCCGAAGTCAGGAGAACTAAGAGATGCTTTAGATTTGACATGATCCCTGCCCTCACAGAGCTCAGACTTAGAAGAAGATTCTAGTGCAGGTAGAATATTATGTGATTAATAACAAGAAGTACAAAACAAGTGCTCTAAGAATTGAGGAGAAACATCTACCAAGGGGATCTAAGAAAGCTTCCTGCAGGAAGAAGCTAACTAGGAGTTGGGAACTGAGTAAACAAAGATAGAGAGGAAGCGTGTTCCAGGCAGAGGGTATAGCCTGAGCAAAGGCTTGGAGGTAGGAAAAGGCAGAGCATGTGCAGGGAGCACAGACTGAGCTAGTTCGGAGTCATAGGGTTTGGCCATCAGATAGGGACTTAAAGTAATAATGGATGGAAGACTTGGGAAGTGCCATTTTGTAAAGAGCTTTGATTATTGCATCCAGGAGTCTGAACTGTATTCAAAAGGCAGTAGGGAGCCTCTGAAGGTCCTAGAGCAGAAAACGGATAGAACAAAGGTTAAGGGGAGAGGAGAAGATAAGGATCCTTTCTCTGAATCCCCAGGAGTACCTCACATTCCTATTGAACTTTGCCCTTTAAAAAGCACATTAACCGACAGTGGCCCATATGATTCTCTCAAAATTCTCACGTACCTTGGAAGGTAGAATCAAGATTATTGTCCCCATTTTGTGATGGTTAAACAGGGCCAAGAGGGTAAACTACTTGGCAAAGTCACACAGCCAGCAAGTAGAACCCCAGAGCTTCTGATTCTACATCCAGGGTTCTTCCCATTGTAGCACTAATTTATTCACCTAAATGCATAAGGGGCTATTCATCACAAGCAGCCACACTGCCAGGTGGACCCTATCTCTCCCCTGCTCCTCCTCCCACACTCCCCTAGCTTAAAACTGAAGCCAGTATAACAAAGGCTTGGCTCCCAGAGGCTGCTGGGATATGGAAAGGAATCAGAATATCGCCCCCCGCCCCCTCCGCTGCCTTTGTCCTCCAGCCCAGTTGCCCAGGCAGGGAAGGAGGTAATGAATGGCGTCCGTCTCTCGGTCCCTTTGGAAATGGCCCGGGCTCTGAGAATGGCCTTGCCCTAGTTTCTATAATGGATTTCTGCCTCCTGGACAGACAGCAGAATCAGGGGGCCAGGAGGGAGGGCAGGGGGGTGACAGGGAGTGAATGCTTCACTTAATATTTCCTGCCTGGAAGCTGACGGCGGCTACTGCTGAGAGGAGAAAGCTTCCAGAGTGGTCAGAGCAGCGGGGACCGAGTGGGCAGAGAAAGGGGAGTTAGTCGTGCAGTCCAACCTTGAGAAAGTTTCCCTTGTGTGGGGGGGGGGGGGGAGGGGGAGAGGGAAGCTGGGCAATGTGGTCAGATGGAACCGTCCACTCCCTCCCACTTCCATCTGGAGTTAGTCTATGGGAGGACCAGGCCGGGAGGAAGGAAATTTCATCCCAGCTGCAGGCCCCCACAAACACATGGCTTAGTGACTCTCAGGTATTTCCTGGACGCTTCAGGCTAGGAGGGACCTCGAAGATCATTTACTTTCGCTCCCTGCTTCTGGACAGTGGAAGTCCAGGATGTGTTTTTTTAGTGTTAACCATCTGAGTGGTCATATGAGACCCTCCAGGGTCACAGGGAAGGTCAGAGCTTAGAAAAAAGAGTGATGGCCCCTACAAGCCAAGTGAGAAGAGTGGGACTGTTGGGGAAAGCCCTAGATCCGGAGTCAGAGGAAGCGAGTTCGAATTCATCCAAGAGCCAGTGCTGCTTCCGTATGTAATCTTGAGAAATTCAGGTCCCTTCTTCCGGACCTTTACAAAGGCCGAGTTGGATTAGATGACTCAGTTTCCTTCCTATTCTAAATTTCATACTTGCAAAACCTTTGGGAAAAAGATGGTGGTGGGGCAGGGAATCTCCCCTCCAAAGTTCATAGGATTTAGAGTTAGGAGGGACCTCAGAGGCTGGCTGATTCCAGATAGAGACCATCAAGCTCACTGATGGCAAAGCCAGAGCTCGAACCTGGATCACCTGCCTCCTGGTTTTCTACTCCCTTTCCGTCGGGATTTAAGCTCTGCTGCCAGAGGGCCGAGTGCATGCCTGGGCAGGAAGCTGGTTCTCAGAAGGCCCAGAATGCAGCAGATCCAGGGCCTCCTCTTCCTTCCCCAATCTTGCCTACCCTTCACCTGCCCCCATCTCTCAGCAGACTCTGCCTCCCTCCCACCA